>NC_134470.1:20877377-21180431 GCF_964194025.1 Convolutriloba macropyga
AGAAAAACAGTAGAATCTGCAATTCTACTTGCGTAGACTTCGAACAGTTTCTACAGAAAATAACAAATGAATTCAACATTTAGATAATCAACACATTCAATGCAAATCTTACAGTTGTCAATAGTTCTCTTGATCTCTACCGCCAAGATCTGTTCAACTTTAATTTGAATCTTTTTCACCAAATTTCTCATTTTTCTATATACATTTTTTTTTCTAAAATCAAGGCTTTTTTAAACTGTTGTAAACATGCCATAAACTCACACTTTTAAAAAGTTGGAAAATTTATCAAAACTGTCTGCGACGATTGTATTTAATCATATATAATTAATATATGTATATATATATATATATATATATATATATATATTGATGTGATATAATATATATAGATATATATATATATATATATATATATATATATATATATATATATTAAATAAATAAATATACAAAATATATATATATTTATATATATATATATATATATATATATATATAAGCGCATATGTAAAATACAATATAAATATGTATATATATTTATATATATATATATATATATATATTATATATATGTATATATATATATATATATATATATATATATATATAAATATATAAAATTATATTTATATATAAAATAGTAAAGGCAAAATTGAAACCATCTCTCAAGGCAAAAAAACCTTATAAAAACGAATCGAAGATCTGATAAGCATGAGTACAAAGGATGAACTTTCCGTGACTAATTTCAATATGGATTGTCTGTGGATGGTGGATTTTTTTCAGGTTTACTCAGATCGAATTTAGTTTGGAAACAAAGATTTTCTCGTCGGTTCTAGAACAATTATGCAGATATTGATGTAACAAATGCTCTTAATGTGTCAAAACTATATAGAAATTGAGATTAATGCTCTAAAAATAGAGTTCTATATGCTGGACTTGTGAATAAAATATACATTCACCACTTGTCAATACAATTGTTCTTACATAAAATGTAGCGAAATGCTTAGCACATCTCTAACCTAACTTCAAAACTTCAAAAAAAGAAAAACAGTAGAATCGTCAATTCTACTTGCGTAGACTTCGCACAGTTTTTACAGAAAATAACAAATGAATTCAACATTTAGATAATCAACACATTCAATGCAAATCTTACAGTTGTCAATAGTTCTCTTGAGCTCTTGATCTCTACCGCCAAGATCTGTTTCAACTTTAATTTTGAATCTTTTTTACCAAATTTCTCAATTTTCTATATACATTTTTTTTCTAAAATCAAGGCTTTTTTAAACTGTTGTAAACATGCCATAAACTCACACTTTTAAAAAGTTGGAAAATTTATCAAAACTGTCTGCGACGATTGTATTTAATCTAAAAGATATAGGTATATATATATATATATGTATATATATATATATATATATATATTTCTCTCTCTCTATATATATATATATATATATATATATATATATATAATTAATATATGTATATATATATATATATATATATATATATATTTTGATGTGATATAATATATATATATATATATATATATTATATATATATATATATATATATATATATGTGTGTGTGTGTGTGTATGTATGTAGTATGTATGTATGTAATTGTAAAATAGTAAATGGACAGTTGGGAACATCTCGCATGGCCTATAACTTTCCAAAAAAAAGAACCGAAGACCTAAAGAGCATAACTACCAATAATGGACTGTCCGTGACTAATTTCAGTATGGGTTGTTTTTGGATGGCTGATTTTGTCATCATTAGTCAGATCGAAATTAAATTGAAACAAAAACCTTCTCCTGTGTTTTAGACTAATTTTGCAAGACAATGCTAATGACTAATATTTTCGCGATTTAATTTTTACAACCTTGGCTTTCCGAGTTGGTGCCCTGTCTTGAGTTCGACTTATGAACAGAACATCCTCGACTTCTATTGTTATGAAAAGGTCGTGCTCGACAATGGTGTGAAATGAAATTGGCTCAACTGTATAGCTTTTCCTCTACTTCGACTGGAACTAAAAGAACTGTCCTCGATTTTGGCTCGACAGTAAACGAATTCCTCGACTTCGGCTCAATACAATTTGTTTTCCCTGAATTTAATTCGACAAAAGACAAGGTCCTCGACTTTATATTTATTACATCAAAATTTTATGACCTTTTATTAAACACATGTCAATTGTTCTGCATAGAGTTTTGTCCGAGTTTTGATTATTTTTTCATTTTTTCTGTGTTCCGGAAACATACGACACAAAAAAGTTTTGCATAATATGGTCTCTACGTGGAGAGCTTATATGAAACAAAATGGACTCTCAATGTTTCTGATTTTAGGAAACAAATTGACCTTGAACTATTTCCTTGCATGGAGAGAAATAGTCTCCACTATTTCAGAGATTTGAAAAGAATTATGTTTGACTTATGAAAAGAACTAAGCTTGACATATGAATAGAATTTCGCTCAGTCCTCGATATTTGATTATAGTTAATTTTTAGAACCAAATAGAATTATTAAGTCGTCGAGCTCGAGGAAATCTTACATTTGAGAGTAAAAAGGTCGTTGAGAGTTATTCGATCGTTAGGTATACAGGAACACTGTTCTTCTAAACCTGCGTGGTTGTATTCAACATTAACGAGCAAGAGCAATCTCAATTTGTTACAATCTAGCAATCTATAGGATTCTTTCAATTATTCATCTTTTTAAACGAAACTGAACTCTCCTATTGTTCCTTTTACAGAATACTTCAGCAATAGCCTCCACCCAACAAACTCACTCCAACTGTCTTACTTCAGCCACACTTCATCTACACCCCAGGATCAACCCCCGTCCTATTTCCATGCGATTTCTTTTACAGGAGATCCCGCATCTTTCACAGGAGATCCGAGATCTTTCACAAGAGACCCGAGATCTTTCACAAGAGATCCGAGATCTTCTACAGGAGATCGGACAGCTCCTTCAGAACACCTGACATTTACTCCTGACGATCCGAAATCTCATCAAAACGATTCCGCATCATTTCCAGTTCTTTCTACATCAGTTTCAGGGCATCCGTCAGTTTCAACAGGGAAATCGAGATCGTCTTCACTGCATGCGAGTTGTCATCAAGTGGCATCGATTTCCGCGGAAACTACCACTGCTGGGTTGGAACACAATGACGGAAATAAGATTACTGTATGTAAGTACTTGGGAATGATTTGTACTCTAGTAGTATTAGCATTATTTCTCATAGCACTAACTATCTCTTTACTTTTCCTTAGTACGTGACAGCTCACCATAGATACAGATGTAAATAGTTATTAATTATTGCCATCGTTTTGGAGAATTTAAATTTAAACAAATATTGACTTTTATACTCAAAGATAAAATCTACTTCACAAAGAATTATGAAGCTTTTCAAACTGAACACTGGTATTAGAAAAGATGCGTTCCGTTTTTAGACTTTGACTTATTATGGAAACGGTGCCAGACCAACGAAGTTAGAGCTGGCTAAAAGCATGACAAAACGCAATTTTCTAATGAAAAGACGACTCAAACAAAATCGTGGGATTTTGCTCAATCTACTGTTAACACGCTCTTCTTCAGGAAGACCCATTCTTTCTAAGCCGGGTTTTATTTCTACCCCATAGTTTCACACTTCACTTTTTGTTGATAAAAAAGGGGATAAAGAAATTGGATCCGGCTGTCGTTAATTGATGAGCTGAGGAGAAGTTTTATCCTCTGTTTTTTTTTAAAAGTAAACTGTTGTTGATAATATAATCTGGTTTGCACACCTTCTGGTGTTTCACTGCTCAATCATTATAGATAAAAATTTCATTGATGTTTAAAACTTTCAATTTTTCTTTTGTTAGTTGGGGATATAGTGAACACTTATATAAGATTGATTTAATTTTGACAGTCAATTTTTATCTCTTTTTTATTTTCAAACTGTTTCCTAAAATGGAAAAACGCTGTTTTAGTGCTCGCCGTCTTTGAGCTGTTTATGCTTCAGCATCTGCAAAACAGAATAGAATAAGAAACGCTTTTTTAAGTTTTTATAAATACAACTGTTCTAGATCATGTCGCAAAACAGGTTGAAAAATTTGAGAAAAAACGTTAATCAGACAAAAGGTCCGGTTTTGACTGAATTATTGGTTTGGCTGAAACTAATATTCTCAGACCAAAAAAATTTTGAGACAGAACCGAAAGCTGAAAAGACCATTTTTTAAAGTTTTTAAAGTCATTTAAGTTTTACTCTCTTTTCAAATTATTATTACGTTTATAACGGAAACGCTAATACAGAAATTGAACTTTGTCGTACTTATTGACCATTGCTTTGAGCATTCTGTTTTGTGCATGTTTTCTGCACTCCAGATTTCCCTCGAAGGATCTGCATTTACTTCTCAACATTACTGGAACAGATTTTTTAAATAGATTGCTTTGTTCATGTTTTTTGTAATAGGTCAATTGACACATTGAGTTGCGAGTAGTGTCAATAGAAAACTAGTCAAGCGTAGAAACTCAAGTTAAAATGTTATGTCTTGAACTTCGCTTTTTTCTAGGAGTTACTGAGCTTTGAAATATTGTGAAAACTATTTTTCACACTAATTTTATGCACAATTTTCGGATTTTTCAAAAAAAAACTGTTATTTTTTGCACAATTGTGTTAAAAAAAATCAATATTTACGGGTTTATAGTAACACTGAGGCGATATCAAGGCCCTTTTTTCTCATCATCTTGTTTTAAGATTATAATGTTTTGTGAAAGTTAAGCTAATTTCCGTTGTTCTGTTCACAAATTTCGTAGTTTTTGCTGAAAATTTGATCAATTTTGCTAAAGAATATGACAATCCTCTTTATTACTTTTAAAGAAAAAAGAGAGTTGCTGAATTGTTTTGAACCAACTCCTTCTGCTAATTTTTTAACAATTTTCGGCGTTTTAATCACTTTTTATAGAACTTTGCACCAGGTATGCTCAAATAGACCACTTGCCCAAATTGACCGTCATAACAGAGATCAAAATTGCTGACAAAATCTGTGTTCAATCAGATGGGGGCTTTATTTAGCTCAGGGTTTGAAAACAGTGTTCTGGAATTTACAATTTGTCCGCTTTCTTCTAATTTGAATCGATAAATATCAAAACGCATTGTTTAATTTTTATATAAAAATATTTTCATTTTCGAAAATACCTATTACGCAAATGTTTGGGGAAGTGACATTATTCAACAGCAGCGCAGCCATAGCCAGGCCAATTTTCGTCTGATTGTTGAGTTTCGCAAAGAAAAACTATTAGGATTGTATTTTTTATTACCTTTTCAAAAAAAAACTGCAAATTGTTCGTTCCATTTTAAGCAACTCTTTTTTTAAACAGATTTAAACATTAAGAGGTCCCAATTATGCTTAAAAGAGTCGTCCCAACGGATAAATTTGTTTCTGAGTAAAACTCATGGTTTTAAGGGCTCCAAATAAACGTTTTTGTATAATCTCAATGAGTTTATGAGGTTTCCCGTCGTTTGCTGTTCACTTTTGTTGTCCTATGCCTGGGTCCAATTTATCAAAGGTTTTAATTCACTACCTGTGGAGCTATTATATAAACTAGCTGTTCAGTTTGATATCTATGGATTTTTTTAATGATATATCTTTATAATTATACAATATTCTATAGTTATTTTTGATGTGTTGGACCTTTTTGTCATATTTGCTATTTCGGTAAAATTTGGAAAAGTTTTCCGTTTTTTTGCACAAGCAGCAATAAATCCATTAATAGGGGTATATTTGCGGAACTTAACAATTAAAAAACAAATGAAATTGTAGTAAAATGCTGTGCTTTTTTAATAAAACGTTTGCCTATTTTTTAAGTTTCTCACAGACCAGAATGGTTTGAAATCAGAGCTCAACTATCGAAAAACTAAATTGAAGGGTGATTGAAGTCCAAAGAACCCATATTACTATTTTGGTGGAAAAATTACTGGTTGGCTTTGGCTTAAACAATGTGTTCGCATAAAAACTGTTTGAAGTTTTGTATTTTGTTGTTGACAGTTTATTGTTGTCAGGACTAATGTTTTTAAAATTTTTTATTTTTAAATAATGGTTTTTTTAAGATCTAACACAATGTAACTTTTTTTTCCTCTTGTATCCCTGTATCAGCAAAAAGAGAGCTCGCATCCTCATTTAACAAAATTAGAACTGGGTATTCATTGTTTTGCTATCAATTAGATAATAGTTTTTGGCCTTTGATACTACAAGTTTTCTTAAGTTTTTTTTTAATATTCATATATTTTCAATTTTTTGAGTTTATTTTTGCTGTCTCGTGAAATTGTTTCGTTAGTGGCAAATCTTATAAGATTTAAATAATAAAAATAAATAATTAAATTTTATGTTTTAGAGAACAGATCATGATTTTACAGGCTTCGACACCGTTTGATCCCAAATTTTTATTAACCGTCCAGTCTTGCTGTTTTTTTTTTCATATTGCTTGCTGTCTTCTTCGACTATCGAATTATTGACATGTCACATTTCACACTATTGGTGTTTATGGAAGGCACAATTTATTAAAATTCATTGTTTTAGTGAATGGATTATGTTTTCAAAGTCTTCGTCACCGTCTTTTTTTCTCGTAAAACTTTATTGATATTCGAATTTTTTCTATATTTTTTGTCCTGTACTGGCTTGATGACAATTCTGCACTGAATTACAGGTCTTATTGGCAATTCATAGAGATCCTAAGGAAGCTATTCAATGAATTCAGTAGATAACTTTTAGTTTTGATGTCTTTTAAATTAATTGTCTCGTAAGAGTTTTAACGTATTTTTTTACGTTGACCTTTATGTTATTTGTCCACTTATTAATTACTCTCAATGAAAACAGTTCCCATGTCTTCTCTGGTGAAATTCAAGTAGTATTGTTTGTTTTGATCTGATGCTCTCTTGACTTTGTTATTAAGTTCTTTTAAAAAAAAAGAAACATTGATAGATTTTGAGTTTTGGTCGTAATTAATATTTATTGTTTTTGTCTGATTTTGTTTATTGTCTTGTCTCTTCGTCTTCCTAAAAACATCGGACCGCTAGACTTTTAAAAGAGCATTATGTATTTTTTTTAGTAGTTTGAGTTGGAAGAGTTTTTAAATGGTTACATCAATTATTTTGAATTTTAGGAGGTTATCGACCTCTTCCTGATTTTGTATATATTTAGGTCTAACATAAGATTGAAAAAGGGTCGGGAGATTGTGAGAAAATTACCAAGCCATTACCAAGCCTCCTTGTTTGTTGTCAACGTAGTTTAACATTAGAGCATTCAACAGAGAAAAGAGACAGTTTTTGACAATAAATAAGAGTAACAAATATTAATCAAAATTATCTTTTCAAATTACATTTTTTGTACAAAAGTTTCAAAACTCAAAGTTTTGCCTCTCAAAGTTTGGGCTGGAAAATGGTTGCTCAAATGCAAAAGTTGGTACAAAAATTCAAAGACGCGTGTAATTTTCACACTGTTTAGCAAAAATTGCAGAAATAATAATTTATTTGTGAATGAACTATTGTTTTTTTAACTAATATTTTTTAACCTTTTCCGGTTGCTATATGTTGAGTTACAGTGAAATCATTTCCTAGTTCACAAAATTTTATAGCTCCAAATATGTATTCTACTTTGTCTCACAAATCCACGGCTGTTCCTTGCAGACAAATGTGCTTTTGAAAAACTTAAAATGCAACTGAGTTCTGGGAATTTTGTGTGAAATCCTGTGAACTTTTATATCGTAAGAGAAGCCAGTGATAGGTGATCGGTCAACAATCAAGAAGTCAGTGTTGTTTTTGATTGGTCCAACAAGTTTCAAGTCACCAGTGCCGAACCCGACTGAAGTGATAATGTTCATACATAACTCTTTGCTGAATCTTGCCTTAAACAAAAACGGTACACTGAAAACTTCAGTTTATATATGAGTTTAAAATTAAATACGAAAAAAAAATTGGAACTGACAAAAGCAATAATTTATTAAAATATGGTTTGAAGAGTTCTGATAGAGAGCTAACAAAATCACGTTAGCTTTACGTCAACTGTGATGTTTGTTAAAACTGATAGGAAACTGACTTTCACCTTTTCATCGTTTCAACAAAGAGTTTTTAACAATTTTATGATTTCAAATGGATTTTTTTTTCATTTTTAAGTGCCAACCATAAGTTTTGTTTCTGATTATAGAACTTAGAATAAAGCTGCAATTAAAATATGTCTTCACAAATAATCTTCAAATTTCAAACTGACTTTTATACGCATTAAAGGTAAATTTAATGAAAAGCTTTTAACTCAAACAATCTATACTGTTCTAGTAAACAACGAACGTTAATTAAAATTTCCACAACACAACAAGTTGCATTAGATAGCCATTTTTTCGGTTTTTGAATTTTTTCTTTGAAAGAGAAAGAACAAAAATTGCCCCTTTAGTTATTACTCCAATACAATACAAAAGTTTAATGCAAATGATTTTGCTACAACAATAAAGCGAAAAGAAAAAGATTGAAAACTGAGGGCGATCTCGTAGTTTCAACCTATATAAACATTTTCCTGAAAACATAAAGCTGAACTACAGCAAAAACCAAAAAAAGGAAAACACATTTTCCTTTTGCCAAACAATAGAGTTTGCTAATTCAAACAATGAAAAAAACGAAAAGCACAAACGTTTGGCGGTGTTTGAATGAAGTAAAGCAGAATTGAAATGGGCGCTATTTAACATTTTTGATTCCCTTTTAGATATCCGCTAGACGAAGAGACTTTTCAGCGGTTGAATTATTGGTTGCCATTGTCATTGAAGTGAACAAGCTATATATTTTTTATTTATTTTGTTTCAGCCAAATCAGACAAAATAATTGTTGAGTATTGTGCATTCGTTCAAATACAGACAATATACGTACACGACAAATATTCATTACAGAATAAATATTTTGTTCGGTGAGCGTTTTTGCATTGTTTTTTTTTGTTATTTGACAGTCAATGAAAGATTCAAAGTGGATTCAAAAATAGATTTGACTTGGATAACTTAAAAATGAAAAAAGTGTCGAGAGTAATCACGTTCAAGCGCGCAATATTTGAATAAAACAAGACCAACACGTTCACAATAATTTCTTCAAACTTCGTTTGAGAGCAATTAAAAATGAATAATTCAACAATTTTTTGAGTTTCGTTTAATTTTGCCACGAGATTTTTTGGCAAAACCATGTTTTTTATGGGTCGAGAGGAAAATCAAAAAGATGAAAAAATCAAATACCTCTTTCTTGTGGATAATTTACTCTGCAAGAATTTTTGGATGATAAATTACCTTTCTATGCCCGATTACTACTCTAGGGGTAAAAATCAACAGAACAGAAATATCCAGGCTAATAGATATTTTCTTCCCAGTTTATAAGAGGTCGAACCACTAATTAAAGCAAAATTATGTAGGAAAAAGCGTAAGGCAAAATATTTCGTATTTGTTGAGTTACAGTTTTGAATTACTCTTATATGACAAGAAAGCATTAAAATCAGAGATATTTGATTATGCTGAATGAGAGAACGGTTCAGAATTGTGGAAAAGATGTCTTTATATTGGAAGTTTTAAAAATGAAAATATCTGAGTTTTTGGGTGGGCAGTAAGGTTAAAAATGTCAAAGAAAATAGATTTTTATTCTGCAAAATATGTACACATAGACTAAAAACATTTTTTATAATGGGCAATTGACATTTAGCACTTTTCAAGAAATTCTCAAATTAAAAGCAGTGCAGCAATGAAACAAATACTCTAAGGCGTTTTTAAAAAGTTATAGCGTTATACATCTTTTGTGATATCTTGATTCCACTTGCTTCAGATAGGAAACAATTTGGTTAAAATTCGGACTTTATGTTTTTCACTCTGACTACCTGTTACTTTTCAATTTTTCTCGTCCTTTTCTGAATCGTAAATCTGCTAAAAGTTCCTACAATCGCTCTTGTGGATTTTGAAGGTCTCAAAATGGTACTTTTCTCAATTTTTTTTGGTTTTTTCCAGGTAGTATTGTCTCATCTCAGGCACTGATTGAGTGAGCTTTTTCAAGAAATATAGTATCATTAGGAATTGGTTCAAAACGCTTGCATGAATCTTTAAATAGTGGGACATCTGTGGTTTCAGATTTAGCATTGTCAGTCATACACGTATGCAATCTCAAAAGTCAAAAGAAATGTGCTGATTTATCACAATTCGTGTATAAAATAGATCTCATAAAGTCACGGAAAATTATGATTCATTCTGACATTTTGATCAATTGCTTTCTCGATTAATGTCAGAAGTTTTTATTATATTCATCAGCGTCGCGTAGCCTTTACTGCCCTTAAACTAAAACCCTTAAAACTAGTTATTATTCATACGAGCGATCTATAGAATAGAAGGGTTGGCCATTTTTGGGCCCACGCCTACTTTTCATACATGGAGGTTTACGGCGTTTTTTTTGTATAACTTTCAACCCTTACAAGGGTGTGGGCTCAAAACTTTACTTGAGATTTGCTTTCTTTTGGTCTTTCGGGGGCGGGCTATAGGTGATATGACTACTAGGCTAGGGTTATAAGCCCCTTTTTTTGTTCAAAAGCAAAAGAAGGAAATTTGAAAAGATGATCTGACCTCAAGTTTGTTGAGCTTTTTGTCAGCTGGATCGTAGTTGGTAAGTTTTTCCATGTAGAAGAATGGAGATATTCCATAATCCTGCCCGAATGTTTTGTAATTCTCCACTTGGAAATTGCAACAACTGACTGCTGAAATTACTGACAAATTAAATGCCTGGATTCTAAAATTTTAGTAGTGTAATATGACACCATGTGCCATCTGACCCCTTCCCCCAAGACGAAGATGTTTTAAGTTTCCCGGACTTGCCACCCAGTGTAATATACTGAACCAGTTAAAATCGCAGACTGTTCTTAGGCTGTTTTTACTTGTCAAATCTCTGTTTATCTCAAAAAAATTAATGCCGACCAGTCTAAATTTACAGTGTAAATTGTATTCTTAATCTGGCATGGTTTAAACCGTGTCCGGACAAAACATTCCCAGACAAAACAGTCCCAAAATTCAAAACATTCCCAGACAAAACAGTCCCAAAATTCAAAACATTCCCAGACAAAACAGTCCCAAAATTCAAAACATTCGCAGACAAAAAAGTCCCAAAATTCAAAACATTCCCAGACAAAACAGTCCCAAAATTCAAAATAATTCCAGACAAAACAGTTCCAGAAAAATTAGTCCAATAAAAGCAGACAAAATATTCCCAGACAAAATAGTCCCAAATGCATATTCAAACAATTTTTAACATATCACCTGCAAATTTTAGGTTTTTCCTAATTGCTCTCCAACGAATTTTGAATCGATTATTGTAAACGCGTTGGTCTTTTTATGCAACATTTTTGCTTGAATGTTTTGGCTTTCTGAAAGTAGTGACTTTTGCGCTCTTGACTTCTTCGTTTTGCGTGATATAAATTTCTCTCATTCACAAGCGCAAGCAGCAGCACTCAAGTGGCGGCAGTTCACTACTAAGATTCGAAAGAAAAATGCCAGAATAACGGTGTAATTTTTCACTTTAAGTTTCTTTATTGGTTATAGTGATATATAGTAACCTCTGACGACGTCATTTGAAGCCTGACTTAGTGAATTTAATTACCCTTCCCTTCCTCCCTCCCTCCCCCTTCCCCCGATTGAAGCACACTACATTAGATTCGATCTCCCACTAGTCGTTTGAGAGCATTTCTCCCAAAGTTAGTGGGTTATTATGCTTGAGATTTCTTAACGTGAGGTACAAGTGAAGCTCAGGGACAAAACTACCTGTCTATTCATGCAATTTCTTTGTTCCAGAAAAAGTTACCTAAAGTTTTATTTTTTAGTGTTGTTGAAATACTCAATGCGAAGTTAGTCAGTTATTATAATTGAGATCTCTTCACGTGAGGCATAGGTGAAGCTCAGGGACCTAACTACCTGTCTATTTATGCAATTTCTATTTTTGTTCCAGGAAAAGTTACCTAAAGTTTTTTTTTATATTTTTGAAAAACTCAATGCTAACTTGTTATTCGCTACATCTTTTTCTGAACTCTTAAGTACTTGCTAGAACTCACTTTTGAGGTCAATTGCAGCTGACATGCCTGGACAAAACAGTCCCAGACAAAACAGTCTCGGACAAAATAGTCCAAAAAAGTAGACAAAATAGTGAAACAATTGTTAACATATCACTTGCAAATTTTAGGTTTTTCCTTATGGCTTTCCTAGTATAATCTGCAAACAATTAACAAACACAATTTACCAGTTAAGGATCTGACTGCATTGTCACTGTTTTTAATTGATGTGAACTAGGATTAAACCAAAAACTTCCTTCAAAATATTTTATTTGACAGAATTTAAGTTTTAATCAGCATAATATTTGTTCAATGAAATACAATCATATGAATAATTTATAGTGTGTATTGGTAATTGGTTTGCAAATGTTTGACTCTATATTTAATTAGCACTATTTCGTCTGAGACTGTTTTGTTTGCTTTCTTAGGACTATTTTGTCTGCGACTGTTTTGTATAGGAATATTTTGCTATTTGGAACTGTTTTGTCCAGGACTGTTTTGTTTGGGAATGTTTTGTCTGTTCACCTATCTAAACCTGTCTATTACTATGGACCATTATTTACTTATGATTCTCCGCTCGATTCATTTTCAGCAGCATCGCAAGGGGGCAAATGCAGTGAGATAAAAAATACTATGTATCAAAATATAATGTCAAAATGCTTGCACCATATTGAGAGATAACTAGTAAATCTTGAGAAAGTATTATCTTGAAAGAATAATACAAAGAATTAAAAAAATATATAGGTTCTGTGCAAGTTCCTCGAACTTTTCAAGAAGTTGAAAAATTTTTGAGACAATTTGACTAGGCAATTTAATACGGGTATTTGGTTCACAGATAACTATTTGCAACTATGGGCAGCAAAGCGCTTAGAATGTGATAAAATAAGCATACTGAGAATGCTCTTCAAAATAAATGCGAAAATGTGGGAATGTGAGCCGAAAAATTATCTAAAGGATAGCATTGAAAATTTTGCCCTTTTTGCGGGGCATCTGAAAACCGATAACGCACTTCCAAATAAACATAAGCAGCTTCGTGTGCTGAAAAGTGAACCGAAAGCCCGAAATGGACCAGTAATAATTGGTACTGACCGCCAAGAACGGGAAAAATTCATTTTCTATTGGGGGTATTGAAAATTTTGATTTCAATAAGAAAACATTTTAACACTTTTCTACAAAAAAAAACGACATAAAATTGTTTTCATTAATATTTCTTATTATTTTTAGATGTTAGCATAAAATTTCAGTAAAGAGGAAGCCTATTATTATGATTTGGGATGTAGTTTTCAAGAAAATGACGAGCAGAATTTAAAAACTGCACTGACTTTTTGACGTGTTTGATAAGTCAAACCAATTCAAACTTTTCCAGAGGTCATCTGAGCGAAGTATTGCGGACAGTAACTGAGAGTCGTACTTCTGTGGCGCTCTGCTGCTCTGTTTGTTTTGAAAGTCATACCCATACAGACAGTAAGTAGTGCTGAAATGGAAAACATTTCATAAGTTATAATTTTCTCTAGCAGATGAATTATGATTTTTCTAAAAGTTAAAAGAGGGCTAGCATAGTAGTGGATAAAACAGGGCTTCCAGCCACCAGCCAACTTGGTCCATTCCCCCTCGTAAAAACTCGGGGAAATGGACCAAGCCGTCTGCTAACTGGAAGCCCTGATTTATCCAACTACTATAGGCAGCCTTACAAACATTACTTTAATTCCCTTTGTTTTATCCACTATTTTTCCCTTCATATTCACTCAAAATCCATCATTTCCTGTCTCACTTAGTGCAATCCACTAGTACAGAATTAAGCTGGTAATTATCCATTATCAGACGGATAGTTCGGGTTCTATCCCCACCGACTCCGGTGGACGTATCCCAGATACCAATGTAACTAGAGAGACCGTGTAAAAAGCGCGTAAAACTAAATTGCGAAAACTTGAAGATAAAAATAAACTTGAACAATATATTGAAAAAAATATATAAATAATAAAAATTTTCACATGTTCCCTAATCAATATTTAATCAATCTAAAACTAAAACTTTGTGTCTCACTTGGCGTAGTGGTTAAATCATCGAGTCTAGTTAAGATGCTTTAGCAAACGGAAAGTTTGGGGTTCCTTCCTCACTGACTCCAGTAAACGTCCCCCGACTTTGATGAATTACTATGAAACTAAGTGAGATAAAAAAAAACCAAATTCACAGTTCTTAAATAGGATGATCCCTGCTGTGAGACTGTATATGGGACACACTGTGATGGGTATACAGTCAAAAACACTGAGATCGGTGGAAACACAGCGTTTAGTGTTTTTCAGGGTAACTAGTGAGACCGTGTAACAAGCACGTAAAACCAGCTTCCGAAAACAAACTGCACAAATACCAGCTTAACTTCTTATAAATTTTAAATTTTGATAATATTTATGTAAAACAACATGCTCTCTGAATTGATTTCTAGTATGACCAAATCTATATCTGTAAAGATAGATGCATAATCTGCATCTTCCATTTCTAAACCTAAAAAAAATATGCTTATAATTTTACACATATTACACTCCAGATATTGATCCCGATTACTATAATGTTTTCCTAAATGTTTATTATAATCTTTTAGTTAAACTATATCTTTACATATATAACAACAATATATAATTCTTTGCAATCAATACAACAATCTTTCCAATGCTTATTTTTACACTTATCACACTTCAGTTTACATTTTTGAAAAATTATTTCTTCCAAAATGTCCCCCAATAAAGTACACCATGTCTCACTCAACCAACAGCAATTTAAACTTCTGCGACGTGATTTATCCTTTGAAACAAAGAAGGGTTTATACAGGCATCAATAATGTGATTCTAAACATAAAGAATTGTTAGAGAAAATGTTTGATTCTGATGATGAAGCCCCTATCGATGTTAAACCCAAAGCTGAAAGGGTTAAACTCCCATCATCCCAACCCATACCTGAAAACATGGAGAGAGTGTATGCCTCAAAAGAATAATATTACCTCCTCAGACCTAAGCTTCAAACTGAAAGTAAGCCTAAAACTGAGAGTAAGTCTAAAAGGGCTTCACCCTTAGTTCTCCAAACCGAGAGTATACCTAAAGATAACACCAAAGATATTATTAAAACTAAACCCATCACTAAATCTAAAACTAAAACTGAAGATAGTATCTACAGCAGAATTAAGTATGAATGTAAAGAATGTCATGCAGAATTTTAAATAAAACAGCCCTAACTACTCACTCATATAGTCATAATCGTAACTAACAAGAAAACACATAATATTTTGATAGAAACTCCAGGCAGATAATGAAAGAATATTATATTACTGATAAAGCTGGAAATTAGTTTGAAGATATAAATGAAGCTTTTAATTTTTCTTTCGAAGAAATTTAAAACTGTTACCACTTTCGTAAAGTTAAGAGTTTTAAATATGAGATCACCGCCGAGTGTGAGTAATGGAGAGAACCAAAGAAGAAGTTAAAACTAATAAAATTTTTTTTCAACACCGACTATATTAATAACGCAATATATGAAAATGGAGATTTCAAAAAATGGCTAAACTTTGAAAGTGAAATATATGAAGGCTATGGCTATGACTTTGAGTTTCTCGAATTAAGAAGTATTCAGATAAATATTGAACCAACTAAAGCATCTATTGGTAGTTATATAGATTTAACCCCCGATCTCAAAAACTCAATCAATATTAAATATGCGCAATTCCAAATGCAATTGCTTGCAACTAACTATTACTGCTTGGCTACATCCTGCCATGAACCTTGCAACACGTGAAAGTAAATACCAGAATAAACTAATTGCACAAAGACAACAACATGAAGATGACTTCGGCTAAATATTAAGAATACAAAAATTGTACAATATGAAAATTTGGATATACACACCTTGTGGTGATGGTAAAGTTGAACTGCTTAAATCAATGGATGATTTTAATAAAGACAGAAAAGATGTAAGAATACTAGTTACCCTTTAGAAACCCTGTTACATCGACCGAATCAAATGAATCATAATTTCTATTACTAAGATAGATGTACATATTCGTTGTACACATTACTAAGATAGATGTACATATTCGTTTAAATCTCAAATTAAAAACGACAATCATGTATGTAGTTACTCTTTCAAACGAGAGATTGTTTCTCCTAAAAAATTATTACTTTTACAAATGAACATAAGCGTCTGAAAATAAAAATACTATAACTGCTGATATAGAATGCTGCATTGTTAACGTCTCATCTAATTAATGCAAATATGTATAGCTGAACCAATAATGGTGGGTTACATTTTGCAAGGTAATTTCAAACACCACTTTGGTTCGGACTGTATCAAAAGATTTGCTAGCGATCTATTAGAAATGGAAACGGAGAAAAACTTCAAGCATAATAAAAAGATGGCATTTACAGAAAAAGATAAAAAAAATATCGTTAAACCAATAACACTTGTCATATATGCAGCAAAACATGTATCAATAAAGTAAGAGATCACTGTCATGAAACTGTTAAATATAGAGGACCAGCATGTAGAATGTGTAATCTAAGTTACAAACAAAAAACTTTATTCCCGTAATATTCCATAATGGCTCTGGTTATGATTTTAATCTACTATATAGTGAACTCTTTAAACAGAATCAGGATAAAAGAAAAGTACATAACATACCACTAGCTGCTGGTAAGTCTAAGATGTTTAGCATCAGTTGTTTTAAATTCTTAGATAGTTACAACTTCTTAGCTATGCCTCTAGATCAAATGGCAAAGATATACGGGTGTAAAACTAAAACATTATATCCATATTAATACTTTGGTTTAGACTTCTATAATGACGTTATAGGTAATCTAAATATAGAAGACTTCAAATCCTCACTATCTAATAAATTACCGACACAAGAAGAAGTCGATAACTTTAATAAAGACAACTGTCATAAAACTGGTAAAGATCTAACTATAGAGCATTTACAGAATGATGTGGAAATGATAGACTATTGTATGAATGAATGTGTCAAATTAAGTATGAAAGAATTCGGACTCAACCCACTACATTACGTTAGTCTCCCGGGTTATAGTTTTGATTCTTGGTTAATGACAAGTGGTGTTACATTATATACATTACAAGATAAACAAATGCTGGATCACTTTGTTGAAGCTAAGAGAGGTGGTATATGTGGTATAATGGGTGATAGACATATTAAACATGGTAATGGTAATAGCAATAGCAATAGCAATAACAATAACAATAATCATAGCAATAACAATAGCAATAACAATAGCGATGACAATAGCAATAAAAATCGGCAAAGACGCTTTGCGGATAGCAACAGCAATATGCTAATATGGTACATAAACGCGAACAACCTATCAACCTATACGGTTATGCAATGATGCAAAAGTTACCTTATAGGGACTTCAAGTATTCTGACACATCTCTAGACTCTATACTAAACACACCTGATGATAGTGATCATAGTTACTATATAGTTTGTGACATTAATTATACTAATAGTTGTAAAGATAGAACAGAGCAATTAGCATTAATGCCCAGTAAAATAAAGTTAAATGATAATGAGTTGGACTATGTAGAAAGAGCGGCGGGAAAGGCAAGATCAGAGAAATTAATCTTAGATCAAAACAACAAAACAGAATATATGGTTCATTATAGGATGTTAAAGTTCTATGTTAAGATGGGTGTAACAGCAACTAAAAATTATAGAGTAATTCAATTTAAACAAGATTATATATGTAGAGACTATATTCAAAACATTAATAATAAAAGAGCAACAGCTAAAACTGAAGCGGAAAAGGATGTAAGGAAATTAATGAACAACTCATTATACGGAGGAATGTGCATGAATCCTCTACAATTCCTTCAAAGTAAGCTCTTACACAACGAAGCTTAGATAATGAAAAGTATAAGTAAACCAACATTTAAGAATATAACCAGATATAAAAATTAGAGCCAAATTTAATATATAAAGAAAAAAGTAGAATATGATTCCCCAGTATATGTAGATGTTACTAAATTAGAAAAAAATAAATTACACATGTATGATGTTTTCTATAAAATTTTTTCATCCATTTCTCAAAGATCTACAACTCCATTATATGGATACTGATAGTTTGTTATCAACCTTTAGCGAGGGTAAGGTCCCCGAGCAACACATGGATTTAAGCAATTTAGATACACCAATCAAAACTAATAATAAAGTTCCAGGTAAATTCAAACATGAATTAGGAAGTAGAACAATAGAAGAGTTTCTAGCCTTGTCATCAAAGATATATAGGTTCAAAGATTCTCCTAAAATTAGTAAAAAGAAAAGAATAATGAATTGTAACAATGGTAAACATGAAGAGTATTATAATGCATTAATGTATAACACACAGAGATCTGTACATGAATGTAGAATACAAAAAGTTGGTGATAACATGACAGCAACAAAAACAAGTAAGATTAGTCTTAACACATTTGATGATAAAAGATTCTATGTGAAAACACAATTGATGATAAGAGATTCTATGTAAATAATATTGAAAGCTATCCTCATGATGAAAATTTATATCTGTTGAAAAGAGATTCAATAAAAAAGATTAACACTACTCCAATAGAAGTTTTGATAAAATTAGGGTTAGATGCAAGTAAAGATGCACTAATGAACAATATTTTAGAAATAACCATTAATGACGATAGAAAGTTAACTGAAGCTGCTATTAGATTATTTAATGATCTGCGAAGCATTTTCACTGATCTGCGAAGCAATTTCACTGAGCTGTGAAGCAGGTTTCCCGATTTATAATCCTAATAAAAAACAAACTGGTTAATAATATTCTATAACCAACCATTAATAAAATGATCGATTGCATCCCTTGGTTTATTAGTTAGTACATTATAGATCATCATCTCTCCCAAAAACATTCCCATATAACTATTTCATCTAATTAATTTGTTTTTATTATATTCTATAAATTTTATTAATTTACTGGTTTCCCTTTCATCTATATAATTAGAATAACTTGAAATTATTAATTCATCATGCCAAGGATCCCTAGCATGATTGATAAACTCTTCCATAGTCCGCTATTGTTTTCCCCAAGCTAAACTTTTTTTTTAACTCAGAGTAGTATTCATCAAGAAAATTTTCATTATTCATTTTCTCCTTTTATAATATCTCAATATATTAAAAAAAAATAACTAAGCTAGATAAACTCATAGAATTAAATAAACTAGAAAAAGAAAACGGAAAGAATAGATTAGAAGATAAAATAAAACAACAAGAATATTATGGTAAAATAGAAGAATTATTTGATCCTTTGACGAAAACACTAAATGCAAACAATGAACGTAATCTAGCATTAGGTGAACAAACATTAAGGGTAATTGATTGGCAAAATCAACAGTTAGATAAACAAACTAAAATGATAGAGCAAACTAGAAACAAAGCATTAATAGAGCCCAATTTGTCCAATGAAGCCGTGGAGGAAACTCAAGATATAGCACCAGTTTATGTCGATACAAACACAACCAAAATTCTTCATTTAATAGGGGCTCAAACTAATTCTCAATTAAAATTAGATCTCGTAGATTTACCTACTAGGAGTTATAAAATGAATAAAGGCGATATATCTCTAGAGCAGGGTGCATTATAGTTAATGATAATATACATGAATTCTCAGAAGGATTTATTAACTTTCTCACTAACCCAAATGTAACATATGGTGATATCCAGGAAGATGAAGACAAAATTAAAAGGTTTTTACTAGATATTAGATATGATGTGAGATAAGGTGATAAGAAAAGCAGTAGATATAGAGCAATAGAACTTATATTAGGGGATAAAGAAAAATCTATGGCAAGGGTTTAACTAAAGATAAACTCGACAATTATGACAATAATGACAATAATGACAATCATGACAATCAAGACAGACATAGCTGTAACTTATCCAACAACTTAATCTGCAAAGCAGGTTCCCTGATAGAAAAATTAAAATTAGTTATACTAGAAACAAAAGTTGTTCATGACGGATTATATGATGAAATGTTAAAAATATCTAAACAACTATTATCAAAGAAAATTATTAATAAAAAACAACTAGATAATTTTGTTTTTAATTATGGTAAAAAAATAATGGTGGAAATGCAACAACAAGACAAAATTAAAACTAAACAACAACTACTAGCTAAAGAAGTATTTAGTCCCCACAAAACAAAATTAGAATAAAAAAGTAATACCATTATTTAAAGATGAAACATGGTCAGCTGATTCAATTGATAAGTCATCTCCAAGTAAATACAATAATAATTATAAGTTTATTTTAACAGTTATAGATATATTCACAAAAAATGCATTGGCTATTGCATTGAAGAATAAATCTGGTTTATCTATATCTAATGGTTTTAAATAGTATTTGGTGAAGGTCAAAAGGGTGGATTCGAAGACAAAAAACCAGAAAAGTTATGGGTAGATAGAGGTAGTGAGTTTTACAATAAAACTTTTAATTCTTTTTTTAAGGAATATGATACCGAATTATATTCTACATACAGTGATTTAAAGGCTGTTTTTATAGAGCAATTTAATAGAACCTCATTACACATAATTAATAAACCAAAGTTAATCAATGGTGATGGTAATCGGGTAGATATTATAAATGATGCAGTAATAACCTATAACAATAACATTCACTCTACTAATAATATGACACCCTTTGATGCTTCTAATGACCCCAATAAAATTAAATACACTTTAGTTTTAAGAATTTTAAACCTAAACTTAAAGTCGGTGATTATGTCAGGAATGCTGACAAACGTAACATTTTCTTTAAAGGATACACTTCTAATTGGAAAAGAGAATTCTTTAAAGTTAATAAAGTTCTTAAAACCCAACAATCAACATATAAAGTAGAAGATATTAATGGCGAGATAATAGAAAGCAAATATTACAAATAATTAGGAATTTTTAAAATCCTAGTTTGATTTCGAATCTAAAAATAAGTTTTTGGAATCTTTAGGTATAGACCTCCGGTCAGATTCAAGTGGGCTCCTCCCTTGGTTCCTCATGTAGATAAATTGCACCTGATAAGTAAAACCAATTAAAACAAGAATTTGATAATAATAAGTTCAATCAGAATATTACTATTATACAGCTAGATGATATGTTCTCTACTGGTCCAAAGGAATTTGAAAAAGTTAATAAAAAGAGTAATTCTTTTATAGATGAAGCCCTTTTAAAGAATAAAAAGACAATAGTACAATATATAATTGCTATTTTACTTGGAAGTAAACTTTTTGACAACAAAGAACAAGCAAGACTAGAGATGCATTATGATTTGAATCATGAAGATATAATGAAAGAGATTGAGAGTTATTTTACTATATAGTTATGACTATGACAATGATAATGACCATGACTTTGACAATGGCTATTAATAAAGCAAAATATTTTAGTTAATAAAATGGAAGAAACTAAAGCCAGTGCACCTTTATTTTACCCAAACATCACTTCCTTCTCAGAACAATACATAAACGATAAAATCCTAGCTAAAAAAATGTTTAATAATAATATTAACATGATAAAGATATTAGAAATTGTTATGAAACTGAAGCTAATAATTATAATAAGAAGGTAAGTAGATATAACAATTACAATAACATTGCTGAGATAACAGAAATACTATTATCATCAATAGCAACAACAGAAACTACATCATCGGTTGCAAAAACAGGTATAGGTCTGCCCTATTCTATAACTACAGCTTTTGCTACAGCAACTATTTGTGGTTCATCATCAAAAGAATTAATACTAAAATAAGAAACAAAAGTATAAAGAATTCACAAATGTATATTTTAAGTAAACAGTTTAGTGATAAGTTTAACAAACTATATACTAAATCAATGAATGATAATAAAATAGATAACGATGAGTATAATGAATTAGTCAAGGTATATGAAGAGTATGAGAAGAACAAGCTGAGTATTTTTTTAAACTGAAGTTATTAGTGCTTAGTTATAATAATATATTTAGTAATAATATAATTAGTATTAATATTTACCACTAGATATATCTAGTCATAGTTATACCCATAGCTATAATCATAGTTATAGTTATATTTAAACTCAAATATAGTTTTATTTAAAATCTCTTATTTAAACTTATATAAATAATTATCTCTTCTTTCTGCCTAAATATAACCCTCTACCTTTCTGTACTACTTTTATACCTTCACCAGTAGTTGCAAATTTAATTAAATCAGGTGTGGCTGATAAAGCAGCTCTAGGGTTTCTACTTGCAGCCGCACTTCCTATTTTACTTGCTTTTTCTAATGCTCTTACTGGATTATTAGCAACTTTCTTTCCAAAGTTAACTCTGGCTCTACCATCACTTTTGAAGAAATAATTCAATCCTTCTGCTTCTATTGTTGCATCACGGAAATTCATTGACTTATTTCTCTTACACTTAACACAATTACCCTTTAACATCTTAGTACCTTTGAAGTAATAACCCCGTGAATATTAATAGTACCGCTATAATGTCTACCTGCAACACAATATGAATTAGTTTTAAATTTACTAAAGTTATTCATATTTGTATATATATATATATATATATATATATATATATATATATATATATATATATACATATATATTTATATACAAAATAATGGAAGTTAAAAAGTATAATACTTTTATTCTAAGCCTAAGCCCCTACCCGAGCCAAAGCCATTACCTAAGGCTCAGACTAAACCTAAGCCCAAAACTAAACTTGAAGCCAAAGGTCTAACTCTAGAGAATAAAAAGAAATTAGATATTTTTTAAAGGATTTGTTAAGACTAGTAGGGAATAGTTTGATTAAGATAATGACTATAACATTGACAAAAGTAACAATTAGAGCTGACAGGCTATAAGTATAATTATAAGTATATGGGCATGGCTAGGTATAAGTATAAGTATATAACTATAACATTGACTATAACATTAACTATAACAATTACTATAACTATAACACTAACTATACTATTATTATTTACTGTATCTATACTTATGCTATTAGATATAACTAAGATATAACTACGAGACTATATCAGCCATCTTATTACCATCACTATTAACACTAATAACCTTTCTAGTTAATACTAATGCGTGACATATAACATCAGCAACTGCATCACTAAATTTAAAATTAATTTGTATTGGTTGTGGTCCTATATGATCGTTTTGATATCTAGTATCAAGTACATATATTCTATAACTAATTTTGAATGTTCTTTGATTTATGTGTGGTATAATATTATGAGGTAACGCATTATAATCTTTATTAAATTTAACAATCTCTTTAAAAGCCTCATTTTAATTATTAGTACCATAATTAAAATTCAATCTATCCCCTGGATAAAACTCACTACCAATCTTACAACAACATTCAGTAACATTCATTATATCAAATGTACTTGCATCATGAGTTTTTTCATTAACATTACTATTTTTTAAACCAATTATTGTGTATTGAGGTCTTTTCATACCACGTTCCATACCACGATCAAATAAGAAGTTAGTGGCATTGGGTACATTCTTGTAAAATGTTTTCCTTTTATAATAACTGCAGTCAATATTATTCTTTTTATTTAATTCTTTCTGTACAATAACTCTATTATCATTACTAGGATCAATACCAGGTTCACATCTTAATATATCTCTAATTTCAACATTACCATCATTAGCTACTGCACCAGCACCAGCATTTACTCTAAATGGAGCTCTATCATTATTATTTCTTTTTAATGTTAGTTTAAATCCTAACCCATATATAATATTTTCTAAGTCATTTACAAAACCAAAAGATCACTCATTTGTGCAGCAGTATGATCACCTTTGAGTTGACTGTCCCTATTACCTTGATTTCTAACAAAACCACTCTCATATTCATCATCTGTACTAGTTAATAGCTTATACATCAATAGATCAGGATGACAATAATCTATATATTCAATTGTTTTACCACCACTAGTTTCAAGCTTAATTGAACTAAACAATGCCATCATGCCATAATAAACTAATCTGATATTAGCATCTTTAGCAAATACACCACCATTATTATTTGATACAACAAACTCTATCTCTAGATAAGAATCATTTATTTTTAAATGATTCTCTTCTCTATTGAGAATGATATTAATGTTAGTAGTAACTGCATTCATCGTTGCTAGATTATTTGGTTTATATTTTGTAACCTTATTTTTGTGTATATCATTATTATAACCATAAGTTGTATTCAAATTAAAGTCCATTTTTATAACTAAAAAAGACAGACAACTTAATCTTATGGGAACTACAAAAGATACATGAAGCTTTAACTAAAACTAAAGAAGAGCATAAACTTAACTTTAAAATGATAAAGCCAACAAAAAAGTTTAGCTTTAGTGAACCTTTACTTAATACAACAAAATTAAGTTTAATAAGATTATCAGTCTATAACTCAGTGTTCAGTGTGAGTAGAAACAATAATCAATTTCTTTATGCTAGTACGGTAATAGATGATTCATCAATCCGGTAACCGGCTTGGTCGATCCACGAAGTGGCTTCGCCAATATCAGAGCGTCTTAGTTCTAACACTAACCCTAACATTAACAATAACACTAACTCTATCACTAACTCCAGCGCTAGCTCTAACTCTAACAGTAACACTAACACTAATAAAGAAAGAGCAAGGTCCCCTGCTATGGCAGAGCCGTTATCTCTAGAAATAGCCCCGACTCAAACAATACACCTGTTCTTAATTATAATTATAAAGGAATCCCATTGTTATATTCAACTATTACACCAGGTGAATATGAGTTAACTGACATCGCAGAATTAATAAAAGAAGAAGGTACTGTTATTATAGAACCAGATAAAAATACAATGACATTTAAAATAGAAATTAAACCAGGAGCACTTAGCTTTGATGTAGAAAACTCAATAGCCTCATTACTAGGAATTAGGAAAGCAGTTTATAAAGCGGGTATATATACATCTCAAAAGATTATTGATATTATGGGTTTTAGTACTATTAACATTCATTGTAATCTTATATCTGGTGTTAAAGATAATGGCAATAACACAGACATACTATATACTTTGACTCTAACAGAACCACCAGGTTGCTTGATAAATTTTATACCAACTAATATCTTACATCAAAATGTAACAAAGTATAGAATAGAATATATTGAATTTCATATTAAAGATGAGCATGGAAGACCAATTGATTTCAATGGTGATGTGTTTAAATTTGACTTTGAATTTGCATGACTTTGAATTTAATTTAAGATATAGTTATAGACTTAGACTTAGACTTAGTTTTATACTTATACTTAGACCTATATTTAGACTTATACTTAGACATTTACTTAGACTTAGACTTATACGCAGAATTAGACTTATACTTACTTATACTTATACTTAATCATGATGAAACATGGGCAAAGCCCTATAAATATAAATAAACTATAAAACTCTCCAATCTCAATTAATTCTTAGTTTACCATACATTTTTTATTTTTAGTTTTATCATTGGCAATGTAATTATAATCCTCATCCCATAATCTTTATATATTAGCAACTTTCTTTCCAAAGTTAACTCTGGCTCTACCATCACTTTTGAAGAAATAATTCAATCCTTCTGCTTCTATTGTTGCATCACGGAAATTCATTGACTTATTTCTCTTACACTTAACACAATTACCCTTTAACATCTTAGTACCTTTGAAGTAATAACCCCGTGAATATTAATAGTACCGCTATAATGTCTACCTGCAACACAATATGAATTAGTTTTAAATTTACTAAAGTTATTCATATTTGTATATATATATATATATATATATATATATATATATTTATATACAAAATAATGGAAGTTAAAAAGTATAATACTTTTATTCTAAGCCTAAGCCCCTACCCGAGCCAAAGCCATTACCTAAGGCTCAGACTAAACCTAAGCCCAAAACTAAACTTGAAGCCAAAGGTCTAACTCTAGAGAATAAAAAGAAATTAGATATTTTTTAAGGGATTTGTTAAGACTAGTAGGGAATAGTTTGATTAAGATAATGACTATAACATTGACAAAAGTAACAATTAGAGCTGACAGGCTATAAGTATAATTATAAGTATATGGGCATGGCTAGGTATAAGTATAAGTATATAACTATAACATTGACTATAACATTAACTATAACAATTACTATAACTATAACACTAACTATACTATTATTATTTACTGTATCTATACTTATGCTATTAGATATAACTAAGATATAACTACGAGACTATATCAGCCATCTTATTACCATCACTATTAACACTAATAACCTTTCTAGTTAATACTAATGCGTGACATATAACATCAGCAACTGCATCACTAAATTTAAAATTAATTTGTATTGGTTGTGGTCCTATATGATCGTTTTGATATCTAGTATCAAGTACATATATTCTATAACTAATTTTGAATGTTCTTTGATTTATGTATGGTATAATATTATGAGGTAACGCATTATAATCTTTATTAAATTTAACAATCTCTTTAAAAGCCTCATTTTAATTATTAGTACCATAATTAAAATTCAATCTATCCCCTGGATAAAACTCACTACCAATCTTACAACAACATTCAGTAACATTCATTATATCAAATGTACTTGCATCATGAGTTTTTTCATTAACATTACTATTTTTTAAACCAATTATTGTGTATTGAGGTCTTTTCATACCACGTTCCATACCACGATCAAATAAGAAGTTAGTGGCATTGGGTACAGTCTTGTAATATGTTTTCCTTTTATAATAACTGCAGTCAATATTATTCTTTTTATTTAATCCTTTCTGTACAATAACTCTATTATCATTACTAGGATCAATACCAGGTTCACATCTTAATATATCTCTAATTTCAACATTACCATCATTAGCTACTGTACCAGCACCAGCATTTACTCTAAATGGAGCTCTATCATTATTATTTCTTTTTAATGTTAGTTTAAATCCTAACCCATATATAATATTTTCTAAGTCATTTACAAAACCAAAAGATCACTCATTTGTGCAGCAGTATGATCACCTTTGAGTTGACTGTCCCTATTACCTTGATTTCTAACAAAACCACTCTCATATTCATCATCTGTACTAGTTAATAGCTTATACATCAATAGATCAGGATGACAATAATCTATATATTCAATTGTTTTACCACCACTAGTTTCAAGCTTAATTGAACTAAACAATGCCATCATGCCATAACAAACTAATCTGATATTAGCATCTTTAGCAAATACACCACCATTATTATTTGATACAACAAACTCTATCTCTAGATATGAATCATTTATTTTTAAATGATTCTCTTCTCTATTGAGAATGATATTAATGTTAGTAGTAACTGCATTCATCGTTGCTAGATTATTTGGTTTATATTTTGTAACCTTATTTTTGTGTATATCATTATTATAACCATAAGTTGTATTCAAATTAAAGTCCATTTTTATAACTAAAAAAGACAGACAACTTAATCTTATGGGAACTACAAAAGATACATGAAGCTTTAACTAAAACTAAAGAAGAGCATAAACTTAACTTTAAAATGATAAAGCCAACAAAAAAGTTTAGCTTTAGTGAACCTTTACTTAATACAACAAAATTAAGTTTAATAAGATTATCAGTCTATAACTCAGTGTTCAGTGTGAGTAGAAACAATAATCAATTTCTTTATGCTAGTACGGTAATAGATGATTCATCAATCCGGTAACCGGCTTGGCCGATCCACGAAGTGGCTTCGCCAATATCAGAGCGTCTTAGTTCTAACACTAACCCTAACATTAACAATAACACTAACTCTATCACTAACTCCAGCACTAGCTCTAACTCTAACAGTAACACTAACACTAATAAAGAAAGAGCAAGGTCCCCTGCTATGGCAGAGCCCTTATCTCTAGAAATAGCCCCGACTCAAACAATACACCTGTTCTTAATTATAATTATAAAGGAATCCCATTGTTATATTCAACTATTACACCAGGTGAATATGAGTTAACTGACATCGCAGAATTAATAAAAGAAGAAGCTACTGTTATTATAGAACCAGATAAAAATACATTGACATTTAAAATAGAAATTAAACCAGGAGCACTTAGCTTTGATGTAGAAAACTCAATAGCCTCATTACTAGGAATTAGGAAAGCAGTTTATAAAGCGGGTATATATTCATCTCAAAAGATTATTGATATTATGGGTTTTAGTACTATTAACATTCATTGTAATCTTATATCTGGTGTTAAAGATAATGGCAATAACACAGACATACTATATACTTTGACTCTAACAGAACCACCAGGTTGCTTGATAAATTTTATACCAACTAATATCTTACATCAAAATGTAACAAAGTATAGAATAGAATATATTGAATTTCATATTAAAGATGAGCATGGAAGACCAATTGATTTCAATGGTGATGTGTTTAAATTTGACTTTGAATTTGCATGACTTTGAATTTAATTTAAGATATAGTTATAGACTTAGACTTAGACTTAGTTTTATACTTATACTTAGACCTATATTTAGACTTATACTTAGACATTTACTTAGACTTAGACTTATACGCAGAATTAGACTTATACTTACTTATACTTATACTTAATCATGATGAAACATGGGCAAAGCCCTATAAATATAAATAAACTATGAAACTCTCCAATCTCAATTAATTCTTAGTTTACCATACATTTTTTATTTTTAGTTTTATCATTGGCAATGTAATTATAATCCTCATCCCATAATCTAAGGCATATATTAGCAAACTCATTATAGCTAAGTTCCACACTATTAAAGAAGTCATGATATATAGACATAAGATCTTTACCTCTTTGTTCAAAGAAAATAAATAGATTACAATTCCCTCTAACATTCTGTCTATCTGCCAAGAATAAATTTTGTTTAAAATATATCATATCACATTTATTGTGTCTGCCTCTACAGAAGTATTCATTAATAACTGGTTCCTTAACCCAACATCATCAAATAGTTTGAGTTTTTTTATATCTTTTGGTAGCTGATCGGGAGGGGGTAAATCTTTTATATCTTTAACAAATTCTATGTCTGCATACTTTAAATCATCATATTGATCACCAGTAGGACCAATGATATATACCCTATCAAAGTATATACCAAGAATAATTAGATACTTTAACAAGACTATTTTTCCACATTCAACAGGGCCGGCTATTACACATCTTAAGTTTTCTGGGAATGGAGCATCAACAATTATATTATCATCATCTAACCATGATTGTAGACTCCGATTAACATCATTTAATAACTTAGGTGGGTGACCAGGTGTAGAACTCCCTTCCACTTTAATTGGTGAGACAAGACCAGAGGGCTTTGTTGAAAAGGAGTTCCCTCCTGGCTTGCCCTCAACACTGCTCACCCCACCACATCTACATAATGAGCAGGGTTTATCTCTTTGTTTAGTTGGGGGGCCAATGACTTCGTCCCTTTCACTAAATATACTAACATATTTATCATCATCATGTGTCCCCGACCATCCGTGAAACGGCTTCGCCGATGCTACGCCATTATCACTATAGGTCTCCCTTCACCATTACCGTTGTCATTACCATTATCATTGACATTGACATTATCCTGAGCATTAACATCGCCTTCTGCGGAGCAGGTTCCCTGATTGACATTGTTGTTGACATCTGGGAAGCAATTCCCTGATTAACATTTTCATTGCCGATGCCATTGACATCTGCGAAGCATGTTCCCTGATTGTCATTGTCATCTGCGAAGCGGGTTCCCTGAGTAACATTAACTTCAATTTCACCTTCACCTTTAACTTTTCAACTAAAGCAAAAACGCTTTATCATTCATCTTCGGACATTTAACTTGATTAACTAGCGTATACAAAGCACCCTCTATTATAAATCTTCTATCAAAAAGATAGATCATATATGAACAATAAGCCCCACAATAAGATTCATCATATTCATGTATTCTTTCATTAGAGCCCAGATCAACATAATCTTCTAAGAATTTTGGTGGAGTCTTAAAAGCAAAACTGTCAAAGTAGTATACTTTTCCACCTCCCCTTCTTATAACTAAAACCCAATGAGTGCCATCAGTTAGATGTAAATTAACAATAATGTTGAAGGCGGTTTCATTGATCATTTCTGTTTTCTCATATCTCATTATCCTTTTCTATTGGTATTAGACTTATATCTTTACCTATATCTTTTATTCTGATATTACTCATAGGTTCATTATCAACATCGAATTCATTATTGAATTCTTTAAAACTTAGAATGAGCATTTTTATATAATAAATATTAATGTTTAATTATGGTAAAGCATCGGCAAAGCCGTTTGGCGTGCCACGGGCGGAGTCCGTTCACGGATAAGTCTAAGTGTAATCATAAGTTTAATTTCATAAATAAAAACTGGAAATAGGTTTAATAAATTTTATACTTGCGTTCATAGCGGTGGTTTGTTATTTAGTATATAGTGACTTGCCAAATAAATATACAAAACTAGAAGAAAACTTTGGTGGGTTTATGAATAGAAGTTTAGTGAGATTTGAATTTGAAAAGTCGCCATTACAAACTATTGTTTATGGTGCTACTGGTACGGGAAAGACTTACTTTGTTAAACAATTTTTAAAGTTATACTTAGATCAAGAACAATATCAGGATAATGAGGATATTATAGAATGGTCTTCGGTCTTGGCCCCCAACAAAAGCAAAAGCAAGGACAAAAACAAGAACAAGAACAAAAGTGTATGTTGAAATATGACCGGAGGTCCATGGTTGAACGTGATGAAGCATCGTTGAAGCCGTTTCACGGATGGACGAAGTCCCATGACCAAATCTCTATCAGGGAACCTGCTGCACAGATGGCAGAGCATCAGGGAACCTGCTTCGCAGATGACCGGAGGTCCATATTCATATTATGTAAAGATGAAAGGTGCTGGATTGATCCTGAGACCGGAGAGCCCCATGCTGGATTTGATATGGTCGATATAAATATGATCACAATTAAAAATTTGCTTAAATTCAAAAATAGTGTAATTGTTCTTGATGATATGGGTGATAAGTTTAATAAGGATATAGTTTATTATTTTACAAAAGGAAGAAATAAAAATATTCAAATGATTGTAATGTGTCACAAACCAGCTCAGATAGATAATATGGCTAGAATGAATTGCGACAATATATATATATATATATATATATATATATATATATATATATATAACAAATTATAATGGGGCAGATCTATTTAAAAATTTTAATATGATATAATTATAATAATGACTTCCCTGGCATAATTCAAGAGATAAATAATAGTTATTATGATAGTACAGATGGTACAGATGACGCACTACGTTATGGTATGATTAAGTATAATAAGAAAGAGGAAATTTATATTATTTTTGATAGAAATAGAACTATGATATTTGACTCAAGAGTTGCTTTCCTAGACTTGAAGGCTCTTAGTTTAAAAGAGAAATTAGAAAGTGATAAGATACATAAACTTATATTTTATATAAAACTACTATTGATTAATTCTACAGATAAAGCTGCTGTTGATACAGATAACTATCCGTTCTATTTTATTAAACTTCTTACTTTAACAAATATTAAAACTCAGAATGATGTTCTAACAAAAAAGTATGTTGCTAATTGGACAAAGTATGCAGGATGTATATCAAGGGGTTTAATTGCACAATTTAAGATATATAATTGTATTAAGTACGATACAACAGTAAGAACTGCAGCACACATGGCAGCACATGCAAGTCATATGATAAATAGAACGCGTACATTATTGAACTTTGCTTAGGGCGAAGATGGGACTTCACCCGTGTATAACAATGAGACTTCGACACCTTCATATGACGAGATAAAGCTTCTTCACTGTATAGTAATACGCGGTCGGAGACCCGTCAACTACTCATACAAGAAGAGTATATTGATGAAAAGACTGAAGCTCTAAACAAGAAGGGTAGAGATGATTTAAATGACTTGTACAAAAATAATTATAAATTCAAAGATGAAATTATAAATTTTGTTAGAGATGAAACTGAACTGAGTAATAAAAACATTTTAGATAAAAGAATTAAACATAATACTTTTGATAAGTTAGTTATGGAAACTCTAGCTAAATTTGCCTTCTCTAAAGATTATGCTAGAAGTTTAATTGAAATTATAGCTAGTTGTAAATAATTATAGATATAAATAATTAAAAGTATAAATAATTGAAATTATAGCTAGTTATAAATAATTATAAATATAAATATAAAACAGTAAGGATAATATATTTAAAATTCTGACTAGATATAGAGTAATTATTAATATATTATAATTTAAAGTTTGATTAGTTATAAAAGGTTATACTAGAAGTTTGATTAGATAAATATATAAAAAATTTTGATTTCTTATAAATAATGCATATGAAATGTTTAGATTGTAATTTTGGATGTGGAACCCCATACACTTTGCTTTTCCATTAAAAAAAGAACCTAAAGGTAAAGTTAGTTAGTGTGCATGTGGAAATCAAACAATAAGTGGTAATTGTGTGGGAGACAATTCTTCTAAGTTAAAAGGTACTGCTTCAAATTGTTCTAACTCTAACTCTAGCTCTAGCTTTAGCCTTAGCTCTAGCTCTATCTTTTGCTCTAGCTCTAATCCTAATTCTCATTCTAATTCTAATTAAAATTTTATCTCTAAGTCTAATTCTATCCCTATTTCTGTCCCTAGTACTATCCCCGTCCCTAACCCAAAGAATAGTCATAATAGTCAGATAGAAACAAAGTTTGTTATAACAAATAAAATTTGTAATAGATGTAGAGTTATAAAACAAATAACATCTTTTGATAAAAAGAAATCTATATGTAAAGAATGCAATTCAACTAAGGTTAAGTGTGAATATTGTACTTCTATATTAAGCTTTAGCTGGTTAAAAGGTTATATAAAAAACTCTCATAAAGAAATAAATTTACCCAGAGATGTTTATTCAATTTATGTATTATCGTCTACTAATAAAATAAAACCCGTTAATGAATTTATTAAATCTAATCCATTATATGGAGAAGCATGGTCGAAGACCCATAAGTCTAGTGAATCCAAATATTATAAATCTTATCTTTTACTCTCTAAATTAAATGCTACGGGTATAGAAATAGATGAATATTTAGAAGAATAGATTACCATATTTTTATCATTTAACCTTCTCATTATCATTATCATTATCATTATAATTATCATTGGCAAAAAGTATAATATAATAAAAATTTTAGACAAAATTAAAATAAAGCGCATAGATCACACAATGCGCATAATGGGGCGCATAATTATTCTATGCGGGAATATGCGGAAAGTAAGCGGGTGCCCACGGTGTGCGCATGCATGCGGTTTTTGGCTTAATTTTGGCTAATTTTCATTTTTATTTATGACTTTAGTAGTGGATAAAACAAGGCTTCCAGTTAGCAGACGGCTTGGTCCAGTTCCCCGAGTTTTTACGAGGGGAAACGGATCAAGTTGGCTGGTGGCTGGAAGCCCTGTTTTATCCACTATTTAGCATCCGTCTGTGCGTAGCTGAAAGTGTTTCCCAACTTCTCTATCAAACACTTAGTCTATATCTGTACTCTGTGAGACTTAATTCGAGTCATTTTTATATATTAGTACTGATTTCTCTTTTATTAATTCTGCGAGACAATTCAGAATTGAAGCCGACTTGTTAAGTTGATTCACCAGTAAGAAGTTTTCAATACTTCTTTGACATAATATTCTGATTTTCAAAAATTTTGTAAACGTGGGAATGAAATGCCAAATTTTTTAGGGCATTACCAAAGAGGGTTCGGGACTATGAAAATTAACACTCTGCAGCCTGAAATTACAATTACAAAAACCGATTTGACCACAATCACTTCTGACTATTATTAAATCCGAATTGCCCAAGGACTGGCAATTGCATTTTCTGACGCGTCGAAATAAAACAACAATTTAATTAAACAGTTCTTCTGAAAAGCATTGTTGACTAATTGTAGGTTGTTGAGCTGAAAGAAAATGAAAAAAAATAAAGATCAAATTTTGTCGTGACCTAAATGTCTTCAAAATTGGACACTTCCATTAAAACTCTTTGGAAGTTGAAACAGTGCAACCCAGGTTGAGGTGGCCAGACCGAACCAACCTCTGATCAGACCATCTTCGACCGCACACATGTTCTCGGTGCGCTCGAATTACATGGTCTGGAGAAGACTTCGAGCGCACTTTTGTCTGGACAATGGTCTGAGACTTGTCTGATCAGAGGTCACTTCGGTCTGCAACGGTCTGACCAGAGGCCGTTTTGAGAGCACACTTGTCTGATCAGAGGGCGCTTTCAGCGAATTTTTTTTTCGAGTTTTCTTTGTTTTATTTTTGCTGAAAGAGATTGTCTCTCCCAAGAGTCAACAAGACAGCAGCATTCTGATCAGAGACTCATCGAGAGTTTGATGAGTTGATCTGAAACAAGAGGTCCAGCTGATAGCAACTGCCGGTCCCCTAATCAAAAGCTTTAGAAAAACTGTAGATCAAAATGTTATTATGCAGAGCTGTCTAAGTTAATCTATTCAGTTAAAAACTTGAACTAATGGCATACTCAAAACTACTTTTTTCGGCACTTAGGATTTCTTTTTAATCGCAATACTTTTAGAATTGGCTTTTCCTTTGTTGTATATATTTCTGAAAACATCAATTTTCATGAAATGAAAATATTATAACAAAATTGAGCGACTTTTTCAAATCCATTTTCTTGTCAGACTATTTTGAATGCGCTTTAGTCTGATCAGCGGCAATTTCGAACGCACATTAGTCTGATCAGAGGCAATTTCGAACGCAGTTCAGTCTGATCAAAGGTGTATTCGAGCGTGCTTCAGTCTGATCAGAGGCGTATTCGAGCGCACAATAGTCTGATCAGGAGAAGTTTTTGAGCGCACTTTGAATGCACACGGAGCTTTGGGCGCACTAGAGTCTGATCAGAGGAAAAATCAGTCTGGGTTGGTCTGATCAGAGGTCAATTTCGTCTAGGATGGTCTGATCAGAGCCCATTTTAGTCTGGACCTCAATTTGGGAACAGTGAATAATCAGGAAAAAATCTTGTTTCTTAAACTTTAGAAAAACTTGAAATTAATTATTTGAATACTCTTGTTAAGTCTGTTAATTGTAGATAAACGAACATTAAAAGACTGAAAACATACGGTTGGGTGTGAGGGGGTGGGTGTGTTTGGGCTCGTATGCGTGTGTCTGCGTGTGTATGTATGTGTGTGTGTGTGTGCGTGTGCTTGTGTGTGCGCGTGTGCGTTTGTGTGTGTATGTGTGTAAGCGTGCGTGTGCATGTGTGTGTGCATTTTTGTGTGTGTGTGTGTGTGGTTGTATGTGCGAATGTGTGGGTATGTGGGCGCAAGTTTGCGTGTGTTCGCGTGTGTGAAAGTGTGTTTATGTGCGTTTTTGTGTGTGTATGTGTGTGCGAGTGTGGACATGTGTGAGCGTGTGCTTGCCTGTGTGTGTGTGTTTGTGTGTGTGTGTGCGTGTGTGAACGTTTGAGCGTGTGTGTATATGGGCGCGTGTGTTCGTGTGTTTGCGTGTGTGTGAGTGTGTTATGGAAAAAACCGGAAACGATGCGACTTCTTCAGTGCACAATTTCTTTATTTCAGATATGAATATGCAACTTTAAAAAAAACAAAGTAGATAAAAATCGAGGAGAAATGCGAACAAACAGACAAAAAGACAAAACAACTGCTATCTTTAAATTAAACTGCAACAGATAAATGCCAACAAAAGAAAAGCATAATGAAATAGTTATAATCAAAAGCTTTGGAAAAACTGTAGATCAAAACGTTATTATGCAAAGCTGTCTAAGTTCATCTATTCAGTTAAAAACATGAACTAATGGCATACTCAAAAATACTTTTTTTCGGCACTTGCGATTTCTTTTCAATAGCAATACTTTCAGAATTGGCTTTTCTTTTGTTATATATATTTCTGAAAACATCAATTTTCATGAAATGAATATATTATAACAATATTGAGAGATTTTTTCAAATCCATTTTCTGGTCAGACTATTTTGAACGCACTTTAGTCTGATCAGAGGCAATTTCGAGCGCACAATGGTCTGATCAGGGGAAGTTTTTGAGCGCACTTTGAGCGCTCACGGAGCTTTGAGCGCACCATAGTCTGATCAGAGGAAAAATCAGTCTGGGTCGGTCTGATCAGAGGTCAATTACGTCTGGGATGGTCTGATCAGAGCCCATTTTGGTCTGGACCTCAATCTGGGAACAGTGAATAATCAGGAAAAAAATCTTGTTTCTTAAACTTAAGAAAAACTTGAAATTAATTATTTGAAAACTCTTATTAAGTCTGTTAATTGTAGATAAACGATGCGTGTGTGTGTGCGTGTGTATGTATGTGTGTGTGTGTGTTTGTGTGTGTGCGTTTTTGTGTATGTGTGTGTGGTTGTGTGTGCGAATGTGTGGGTATGTGGGCGCAAGTGTGCGTGTGTAAGAGTGTGTTTATGTGCGTTTTTGTGTTTGTGTGTGCGTGTGTTTGCCTGTGTGTGTGTTTGTGTGTCAAGCGTGTGTGTGTGTGTGTGTGTGTGTGTTTGTGTGTGTGCGTGTTTGTATGTGTGTGTTTGTGTGTGTTTGTGCGTGTGTGAACGTTTGAGCGTGTGTGTATAGGGGCGCGTGTGTTCGTGTGTTTGCGTATGTGTGATTGTGTTATGGAAAATAACGGAAACGATGCGACTTCTTCAGTGGACAATTTCTTTATTTCAGATGTGAATATTAAACTTTAAAAAAAACAAAGTAGATAAAAATCGACGAAACAACTGCTATCTTTAAATTAAACTGCAACAGATAAATGCCAACAAAAGAAAAGCGTAATGAAATAGTTATCCGCTGTAAAAACTTTGCCAAGATGTGACAGCAACAAGGAGACAACTATAAAAAATAATACAAAAAGTGTATTCTTAACAAAAAGCCTACATAAATGCTGCATAATCAATTATTTGTTGAGAAATTTTTGACGTGAAGTGATGGTAAAAAATTACAACTACGAAGGAAATTAAAACAAAAAAAATCAGTTTTATGAAAAATGAAATTTTTTCACTTAGAGTGTGCTAATTGCTAATTGTCATCAAAAACAATATTGTTTTTTTACAACTCTTTTAAAATTTTGCTTTGCATTTGATCAAATGCTACCAAGTTAGTGAAAAACAAAAAGCAGATATAAGTTTTTTTTGAACTAATAAAACCTCGTCAACTTTTTTATTGTGAGATGCAGCAGAACATATGCATTTCTATGTTTATAAGAAATGATAAAATGTTCAGACTGTAATAAATGTTGGCACAGCTCAAAATTTTACAGGTAAAAATTTTGATGAAAATCAATCATTAATTTTTAACAAAACAAATCTTAAGAGTATGGAAATTTAATAACTTGGACACCAAAAAATTTCGGCAAAAAGTCAACGCTATGCTCGGCAGGCAGGATTGTTAGGCTAGAAAAACCTTCTCCAATTTCGGCCTCATCTCCAATGTCGGCGGTGCAAACGTTTTTTTTTTGTTATCAGCTTTTGAAAAGCGTTCACTGTGACTTGAAAATGGAATTAAATTGCCGTTTCTCATTTTTTTAACCCTCTGTGTCCATCTCGATCATCTGGAAAAATTTTAAAAATACAATGAAACAAAAAAAAACAGAACGATTTGAAAGTTCCAATACAAGCCATTTTATATTATTTATTAGGATACCTATAAATTGACAGCTTTTGGAGCAGCAAGTTTAACAAAGGTTAGTGCGAAATATTGAAGAATATAAGCTTCGCAATCACATTTTTGGAATAGCTATTAATAGCGGCTGGGTTTATTTTGTCAGTAAAGACGTGTAATATCCATTGGCACAGCATTTTTCTTTTCACATCAAAATACAATTTACCAATTTAGGGTTGAAAACATACATAGACAAGGCGGCTCGGTAATGTGCAATGGCACATAAGGTTCCGACCCCGCCCATCCACAATTTTGGCATAATTGTCTACCAAATGAGGAACAGATAGAAAAACCCAAAAATTATTTTTTGCAAATCCCAAAAAAGCCCAAGTCTTTTTCAAAAAATTCTGTATGAACGATAAGATAACCTCCAAAACAAATAACTCAGTGGAGTAAAAATTGATGCATTAGATTGCTGTAATATATCAATATTAAGAAAGCGAGTCAAAACGAACAGCAAAATCAAACAACAACAACAACAAACATTAATTACATCAAAAAATTTATGTCCCTCTTAAAAACTAAATTTAATAACAAAGTCAACATACCGTCGGATAAACCTGAAACTAAACAAAAATAACTTATGAATCACCAGAAAACATATGCGACCAGTCCATAAAAAGGTTTGGTAACAATTATACAAAAAAAGAACAAAATCAGAAAAGTAAAAAAAATTAACTTATTTTTTTGAAACAATTAACTTCAAAGTAATAAATACCATTAGGAATAAATTAATATTACCACAAATTTGCGATTACCACTGCTTCTATAGAAGGGCATTAGGACCTGACCTTATTCATTTTTTAGAGCGGCTAAAAAGAACAACAAAGAACAAACAAAATTTCAATTGAAACTTGCCAGAAAACGCTGTCAAAACCGTCAAGCCAAATTTTGGCACTCAAAATATATTTGATTGCGCCTTCTTCAAACAGCTATAATGTAGTACGTGGCCATTCATTAGTAAGACTAGGTAACAAGTAGACAAAAAAGCGAAGTGCTAAAGTATGTAATACTTTTAATTTTTTTTTCGAAACAAAATTATATTCAATGTCATGAAAGGCATAAATTACAAAAAGAGCTATTTAAATATCGTCGTTTTTTCATGAAAAGGAAACCCTCGAGACCTGTAATTATCCAGAATATTTCTTCCATCTACAAAAAGAACGTCAAATATGACAAAAATCAAATTAATTTAATTTTTTTTTGTGAAAAAGCGGTGTCGAAGCCAGTAAGGTCATAACAAAATCTTTCGAAAAAAGATTTTGGGACACCAATCCCTTTTATTCCCTTGACACGCATAATGTCATATTTGACCTGTAATCAACTAACGAGATTAGGTAACAAAAAGAAACATAAAAAGAACAAAATTGCGAAGTTAAAAAAGTTTTTTTTTTAATTTTGGAAAACGATGGGTTTGAAAGTCATAAAAGCCATCAGCTATCTGCTAATATCAGAATATCGGTTTTCTATTCTTCCATGAAAAGCCAATGAAAGCTATCACTATACAGGAAATTTCATACGACCGAAACGACAAAGTATAAAGGACAGTTAAGACAAAATTAAAAAATTCAATTGATTTCTTCAAGAAAGAGGCGTCGAGGCCATTAAAACGATGATTTATATCTTTCAGGATTTTAATATGTTCAATTGTGCTTTAATTTGAATGCTAATAATGTGACATGAGAACTGTCAATAATGTGATAATGTGACAGAATTAGAAAACGTGAAAAAATGGCAAATATCAAAACAAACAAAAATCTAAAATCTTGTAGTATCAAAGCCAGAAAACAATAATTTCAGGCTTAAAACTGCAACCGAGAAGAAATTTCAACTCAGTAGAAAGAAGAAGCAGTCTTTTTTTGCTGACACTAAGCTGGAAGTTGAACAAATTAAGAAAAAAATAGAGGAAAAGTTAATTAAGCCATTATTTATTGAAAAGTCAATTATTTTTAAAAAAGAAACGACCATAAACTTTCAATTAAAAAAACTAAATGCATTAGCCTGGAGCTGTTTAGCAAGCGAATTGGTTGGACCTATCACTCCTGAGCTTTGATTTGATATGTTCTGTTCTTTATTATTAAAAAAAAGTCTTTTTTTAAAAAAAAAAAGACCGACTGATTACAACCCGATTTTTTTTGGATTGTAACAGTCCAAGAATGGCCCAAAACTACCCCTGTTAATACTTATTGTCCGTTAAGAACAATTGATTTTTCGAATGTTGTAGATATAGATAATTTCTGAGTTGAAACTCAAAATAAATTTTGCATTTTTGATAATCAACGAGTAAAGTTAGCAAAAAACGGCAAAGTTTTAACTACAAGGCACTCTCTGCGGACTCTGAAGTAGAAATAGCCCCCCTCTGAGTCTACAAAGATTGTATGAGTGTTGTTTGGGGGTGTACTGTAGGCAAATTTAATCAAAGTGGACTAAAGTAGCTTATTTCGTGCTGTTGTTGATGAAAAAGGCTAAATTTCTTGAAATGTTTATCCAGATTTTTTGACCAAAAAATTAAATCAAAACAATCAAAAATGCTTGTTCGTCTTCAAAAATAAAATCAACGACACTATTCTTAAAAATTATAACAAATTTTAGCAAAATTGACGAAAATTTAGGCAAAAATTCCGGAAAATGTGAATAAAAACAACGTGAATTCACTCTTCTTTTCTCAGAAATTTAAGCCTCGATAACTCCCTGTAGAAAACGAAAATTAAAAAAGTCTTTTTAATTCCATATTCTACGCTGGACGAGCTTTCTAATGATACCAGTCTCAACTCTCTACGATGAATATATCGAGCGGCGAAAATTCACGGAACAAAAAAAAACCCAGTTGAGTATATAGTTCCTCCCCCCTCAAGAGGGTCGGAACAATAATTTTCCTTGAGTTTCATCGCAAACATTTTGGACGAGTTCTATCTGTTTATTTAAGTAAGGGTTTTATACTGAAATGTCTTACCTTTATCAAAACTTGCACTTTGATTTTTCCCTCAAGTTAAGAAGCGATTAAAAATTATGCTACCTAAATTGAAGGCACTTCGATCCCATCTCGTCTATAGTGTCTGGCAACAGAAACATCATTGTCTCGTAGCACTCGCAGAAAGTCATTCTGTGGATATTGAGAACTGAAAAAATTATCAATATAAGTTGAGTCCAATTCAACTACACCCTGTGGCACAAACACAATCACAACTTGGCAGGAACAATTTGGCTCAAATTTAAATTTCCAGTAGGGTTGCTAAAGACAATAAATGCGTTGTTTAAATATTATTTCTCAATTTACCTCTCTTCCGAAGCTTTCCGAAGATAGGGCCAACATCCTGGTCAAATTGCAATCGATACTAAGATTATTAAAACAAAAGATGCAGCAATTGAAAAACAATATTTGTTTTGTTAGTTTTTCACTAGACAGATAGATTGAGATACAAAAACAGAGAAAGCATCTGTATAGTTTTTGGGAAATGAGATTGAAATCAGTCAGCATAATTTATGCTTAATGAATTACTTTTAGTGACCTTTTAGACTTTCCATTTTAACAATATCTGTAAAGGAAGGACACTAGGAAATCGTATTTGAGCGTTTCAAGTTGAATTTGAATTTTCTCCAGTGTGTACACAATTCAATGCAAACGATGGGTTTCCCCGAAAAAGCGAGGTAAATTTTTAATTTTTAAAGCTAATAAAAAAGGTGAATGTTTGTTTGAGAACAACAATTTTCGTCGCAATTTTCAGGACAACGTTTTTATAAAAAGGCCAGTTTTTCAAAAAACTCCTCTGGCCCATTTTTTTGATTTTTTGAGAAAAACTGTCAGAGTTGAAGCAGATTGAAAAAAAATATTAGACGAAAAGTAAATTGCAATTATCATCCATGATAAAACCTTTAGAATCTTTGCCGATTGCGACAACTTAGCACAGTGGATACATATCATTTTTGTTTTGTTTCCTAAACCCTGCTGCTCTATGAGGAGCATAAATTTAGAGCTCATTTAGATTACTTAAACATCACACAAATAAAACATAGGAAAACATAGTATATATCAGATCATTCTTTCGAGTTTAGCTATTTTTCGAAGCTTCAAACCAACAAAATACAGTGTCCGTGTTTTTTTTTGCCCGGCAGAATGGATTAACCTTATTAAAAATAAAGAAAATTGAAAAGGGTATCGATAAATCCCAAGCAGCTAATCGCTTCCTGGTGTTCCTGTTAAAACAACAATAAACACAAACCTGAAAGGAAGAAAAAGACGAAATTTAATGCTTGCTTCATCACAAATCTGTTTGAACTTTGTAACAAATTATCCAAAATGGTGTCTATCGTAATCGTGCTCTGAATCTGAATGCTATTTATTAATGAAACTTCAGAATGCCTCAAAACGACCTTGGAAATGTATTTATCTGTTTGTCTGTTCATTCGACAGTTTAAGTTCTAGTTAAAGTTTGAGGAAAAAACTGGTAACTATGAAAAAGTTCACTATTAAAGAGATCATTTTGGTTCGACTCCAAATATGCATAAATATCGAGCCAAATTTGAGCAGGAAGCGAGAGTTCCAATTTTTTGGTAATAAAACCATTTTCTGATTGCTGATGACAATTTTCTTTCCTTTCGAATTAAATCGCACAACTACGAAACTTCATTTTGTCAATGTGATTTTATTTAGCAGCTTTGCATTGTGACGGATCCAAGTCTTCCTCAAACACGACAATTACGTGACCAAATAGCGTTACCAGATCCATGGAAAAATGTCTTCTCTGGATGCAATTTTGAAATATTTTTAGCAATTTTGTCAACTTGGATGTTTTTTTATCAGTTTTTGTAATATCTTTCAATATTTCATAAAATTTGGGGAGTTTTTTTATTAGTTTTGTCTTCTAATGGCTATGGTGAACTTTCGATTCGATTGCTTTTATTTTTTAGGTGTATTGTTAAAGAAAATGGAGTTATTTTAATCGAATTTCGGCCCATTCTTATGTTATTAAGCTTTTTGCCTATGTTTTGTCATTTTAAGCTTTACAATCATTTTTCTTGTTTACTATGTTTACTATTTAATCACAGCTATTCAACAAGTAATGCTACTAGGTAGTGACGATTCAAAGTCCTACGGGACTGTTTTCACCGAAATAAGCGACACACGTTTGTTAGTATATTTGAGATTTTCTGTTGTTTCCCCCTTTTTTAAGTTATTGTTTAGTATGGCGCTAAATAATTTGGCGCGTCATTGCCCGAGCAGAAGAATCTTCGGAGAATTTTCAGAACAATCGATGCAAAGTACAGCGCTAGCATTTTTTGAAATTTTTGTAAAAATGAACAATTCTGATTTTCTTTTTTTTACTTTCTTTTCTCGGTTTTTCTGTCGATCTATCTCTCAGTTGGTTGTCAATTGTTGAATGGAAACTCCCTTTATTGCACGTTCTTTTGTCAATAATTGTTTTGGAGTCGCAATTTGAGAAGACAATTTTTCAGATAATTAATCCGTTTTTATTAGATTTGGATTCTCTACAGAGGTTCCGACTGTTTTTAATTTCAGGTCTCGTATTTGTGGGTCTTCATTAGCATCTATTGATATCGATGACTTAAACAGCAAAAATTACAGCTGCGCTTTTTGTTTCTTTTCTCACCTCCTTTGCTCATCTATGAGACTTCTCATGTTGATAAGAAACCGTGAGTTCAGTCCGATTCAGTTCAGTCTTCAGCCAAAAAGATATCATGATTTACAGATTGGTATACAGATCATGTATGATGATATAGAGAACTAATTATATACATGTATTAGCTCCATATTTGACGACAGCAATTGCGCAGAAATTAATCCCCCTCTCAAAAGTTTTGATTTGTAAAAATAACAAGGCGGTTCGGTAATGTGCTATCGCACATAAGGTTCCGACCCAGCTCATCCACAATTTAGGCATAATTGTCTACCAAATGAGGAACAGATAGAAAAACAAAAAATTCAAGTATTTTTCAAAAAAAATGTGTATGAACGAAAAGATAGCCTCCAAAGCAAATAACTCAGTGGAGAAAAAAATGATGCATTAGATTGATAAGATATACCGATATTAAGAAAGCGAGCGAAGACGAACGGCAAAATCAAACAACAACAACAAACATTAATTACATCAAAAAATTTATGTCCATTTTAAAAAACAAAACTTAATAACAAAGTCAAAATAGCGTCAGATAAAACTGACAATAAACAAAATAACTTGTAACTCACCAGAAAAAAATTGGTTATTCACCAGTTCATAATAAAGCTTCGTATCAATTAGACATAAAAGAACAGAAACTTTAAAGTTAGAAAATTCGCTGAATTTTAAAAAAAAACAATTAATTTCAAAATAATGAAAACCATTAGGAATCAATTACAATTACCAAAGTTTCTATAAAAGGGAATTAAGAACTCTTGGTATTCAATTTTTTATGCAGTTACAAAAAGAACAACAAAAAGACAGCAAACTAAAAATCAATGAAAACTTGCCAGAAAATGATTTGGAAGTCGTAAAGCCATACTTTGGCCCCCAAAATATGTTCGATTTTACCTTCGTCGAACATCAATGATGTATTAAGTGACCGCCCATTAAGGAGAATAAGCGACAATTAGACAAAAAAGAAAAAGATGCAAAATTATGTAATACTTGTTTCTTTCGAAAAGAATTTATGTCCAAAGACATGAAAGCCATTAATTACAAAACGAAAAAATTGAATTTGTTCGTTTATTCTTCCAAAGGAAGCCCTCAAGACCTGCAATTATCCAGAACATGTCTTACGTCTACAAAAAGAACGTCAAATATGACAAAAATAAAAAATTAATTGACTTATTTTTGTGAAAAAACCGTGTCGAAGCCAGTAAAGTCATAACGAATTCTTTAAAAACAATAGATTTTGTGACAACAATCCATTTTGACACCTTCCCTTGACAAAAATAATGTCATCTTTAGCCTTTAATTAACGAGATCAGGTAACAAACAAACAATAAATTGAACCAAATTGCTAAGTTGAAATGTTTTTTTTTATTTTGGAAGACAATTTTTTTCAAAGTCATGAAAGCCATTATCTATCTTCTAATATCAGAACATCGGCTCATCTACTCTTCCAAGAAAAGCCAATCAAACCAGGTCATTATACAGGAAATTAAATACGACTAAAAAGACAAAGTAAAAACGATAGTTAAAGACACAATTAATAATTTCAATTAAATTCTTCGAGAAAGTACTGTCGAAGCGGTAGAAAACCCCAATCAATATCGTTCAGGATTTAAATATTATTAATTTTGCTTTATTCGGCGAAAAATGTTATATATGAACAGGCAAAAACGTGATAATTTGACAAAACTAGAAAACATGAAAAATGGGCAAATACCTAAATATTAAAAAAAAATGTGAAATCTAGTAGTATCAAAGCCAGAACACTATAACTTAAGGCGTAAAACCGCAATAAAGACTAAGTTTGATTTCAGCAGAAAGAAGAAGCACTCTTTGATTGCTGACACTAAGCTACAAGTTGACCAAATTAAGAGAAAAACGGAGGCAAAGTTCAATAAGCCTTTTTTTATTTAAAAATCAAGTGTTTTAAAATCCAAAACGACCATAAGTTTTCGAGCAATCAACTAAAGAAATTAACTTCGGGCTAATTAGGAAGGCACAAGGAATTATCACTAGTGAGCTTTGATTTCAAATGTTCTGTTATTTAATTAATATAAAAAAAGATCGAACTTTTTTTTTTTAAAAAAAACTGACTGACGACAATCCGAATTATTTTTGGATTGTAACTGTCCAAGGTTGGTACAGAACTAGTCCTGCTAATGCTGATTGTCCATTAGGACTATTTAATTTTTGGAATGTCATTGATATAGATATTTTGTTAGTGAAAAAATCGAAAATAAATGCTGCGTTTTTGATAATCAACGAATAAAGTTAGCAAAAAACGGCAAATTTTTATTTACAGAGCATTCTCAACGGAATTGAAGTAAATTTAGCCCCCTTTTTAGTCTACAAAGATTGTGTTAGTGGTGTTGGATGCGCACTTCCTGCAAATTTAATAAGAGTGGACAAAAGAAACTTATTTCGAGCTGTTTTTGATGAAAAAATCTGAATTTTGTGAAATCTTTAGCCGGAATTTGTGACCAAAAAAATTCAATGAAAATAGCCGACAATATATTTGGTCTTTAATCGCAATATCAAGAACATTTTCTTGAAAAATTTTGTTAACTTTTATCAAAATTGGCAAAATTTTAGTCAAAAATTCCGAAGAGGTGAATGAAATCAACTGAATTCACTCTATTTTCTCGAAAGTTTAAAACTCGATATCTCCCTGTCAAAAACGAAAATCAAAAAAATCTTTTTAAATCCATATTCTACGCTGGACAAGCTTTTTAATGATACCAGTCTCAAGTCTCTACGATGAATATATCTATCGGCCAAAATTGACTGAACAAAAAAAACCCATTTGAGTATATAGTTCCTCCTCCCTCAAGAGGGGTTGGAACATTAACTGCGAAAAAAGCAGCACGCATTTTAAAAGTGACCTTAAAACAAATTGTTTCGGCGTAATCGCAGTGGAACAGCATTACGCCACAGCGGCCTGTTCTCAGCTGCCTTTTTCTTATTATTCCCCACATTTCAACCTGTTCTTTTTATGAGCAGCATTGCTCTTTTTTGGTGACTATTGTCACTTTTTTTGCGTCTGAAACTTTGACGTGGTACCATCATTGCAGCCAGCATTGGTCAGGCTATGGTCAACCTGAAGCTATGGTTATGTAAGAGCTCATACTCATACAGAGAGCTTCACTGAGGCAGGGGATTGATCTCTCAATCGTTGGCGTGTGAATCACACACCTTACCTCTCGGCTATCACGCCACCTTAAAAAACTTTGGGTTCTTGTATTTACGAGTATAGGTCACCTAACCTATACCAATTTATAAGTATAGGTTAGGTGACTCTGCTTGAAGTAACTGAGAACTTCTGTCATTTGTCAAGAACCGCGAAACGGTTCGAGATGTGAAGCCAGAATGTCGTAGTGAAACGCCAAACGTGCACGTTTCAAAATAACTGAAACTCATGGGAGTCAACTTCTGGCTAAGTATATAAGAACTTCTGGCTTTTTGACTTTTGGCACTGCAGACCAGGAGTGTTTTAATAAATGAAAAAAGCTTAATTGCAAACAGTAGAAAATTTGGTTCAAAAACTTCAAGTTTTGTTTTACTTGGAAAACACAAAAATAACAAAATTCTCTCTGATCAATTAAGTATTCCGTTGAAGCACTTTTACAAGTTTTTCGTTGGTACCACTTTTGTATCTCTCAGCAAACAAAGTAAGAAGTGGCGAAAATTGTAAGAACAAAAAGCCAAGATAGCATACAGCAAACTTAAGGATAGCATAAAGTAAAAATTTTCGGTGGGTTGAAACAACGAAAAAAAGCATACTGAGCAAAAATTATTGCGACTGTAACCGCATTTCCCTCTTTTAAAACTGGACGGGCTTTGTCAATGACTCCTCCACCCATGATTAAATTTTCTACGGAGAAGAAGGAGACTCAGCAATGTGCGTTCTCACATGAAGTTCCGACCTCGCTAATCCCCATTTTTGGCAAAAATGTCTGCCAAATGAGGAAGAGTATTTTTCAAAAAGAAATGTGTATGAACAAAACGATCACCTAAAACGCAGATAACTCAGTGGAGTAAAAAAAATGCCGCATTAGATTGATGAAATCAGCCACTGTTGAGAAAGTAAGTCAAGACAAACAACAAAAGAAACAACCAACATTAATTATAACCAAAACTTTATGTCCAATTTTTTAAAAAAAAACTTATCAACAAGTTAAAACAGCGTCACATAAAACTGAAACTAAATAGAAAAACTGTACTTCACTAGAAAAGATCTGGGACCACTCTATAATGAGGCTCGGCAACAATTAATTAAAAACATTCAATTTTTTATGCGGTTACAAAAAGAAAAACAAATAGAGACAACAAACAATAAACTCAATTAGAACTTGCGAGAAAACGTTTTCGAAGCCGTTAAGCTAAATTTTGCACCACAAAAATGTTCAATTGATTTTTCCCCGAATCTCAAAAATGTGGTTTTCAACCTCTCAATAATGCGAATAGGAAACAAGTAGACAATAAAAAAGAGAAAAACAGCAAAATTAAATAATCTCTTGTATTTTTCGGAAACAATTAGTTTTAAATCCATGAAAGCCATTAGCTACAAAAAAATAATCAAATAGGTTCTTAGAATTGTCCAAAGAAAGCGCCTGAGACCTGTAATTAAAAAAATGTGTCTAGCGTCTAGAAAAAGAACGTCAAAAATAGACAAAATAAAAAAAATGGAATACTTTTTCTGCAAAAAAAACCGCGTCGAAGCCAGTACATTCAAAATGATAACTTTTTAAAAAATTAGATTTTGTACAGTTGCACTTTTATTGAGGACAATAACATCATATTTGACCTTTAATCGACAGGACTGGGTAAAAAACTGACAAAATGAACAAAAATTCGAAGTTAAAAAGTCTTTATTTTCTGAAAACGAATGATTTCAAAGTCATCAAAGCCATCAGCTATCTACTCAAATCAGAACATTAGCTTATTTTTTCCTTCACAAAAACCGATAGGACCTGTCATTTTTCAAAAGAATTTAAAGGATTAAAAAGACAAAGTAAACACTGCAAAAAAAGACAAATGTGAAAAACTCAATTTAGTTCTTCGAGAAAGGGGTGTCGAAGCTGTTTAAACCAAAACATATGCTTTTAAAGACTTTTATATGTTCAATAAGGTCTTATTTTGAACGTCAAAAATGTAATATGTGAATTTATAATAATGTGATAATGTGACAAAACGAGAAAAAAGACGTGAAATTGGGCCAATGCTTATAAATAGAAAAAATGTAGTAGTATCAGCGCCAAAAACCGTAACTTGACAGATAAAACAGCAAAAAATCAGGTTATAATTCAGAAGAAAAAAAAGGAAGTAGCAGCATTTCTTTGCTGACACTATGCTACAAGTTGACCAAGTTAGAAGAAAAATAGTGGCAAGGTTCAATGAGCCATTGTTTATCTAAAAATGAAAATTTCTTAAAAGTCAAAACAAACACAATCTATCGAGTAAAAAGACTAGAAACAAAAAAATGCAGCTGCTTAGGAAGCCCATTGAACCTATCAACATTGACCTTTGATTTGCTCTGTTCTCTAATTATCATTAAAAAAGTCGAGCGTTTGAATAGAAGACTGATTACAATCTGAATTATTTCCGGGTTGTAACAGTCCAAGATTTGACCAAAACCAGCCGCGCTATTTCTCTTAGTCCATTAAGAACACTCAATTGTTCGGAATTTTTTAGATCTAGATAATTTGTTAGTTATAAGATCAAATATAAATGCTGTGTTTTTGATAATAATAGAGTAAAGTTAGCAGAAAACGGCGAAAATTTATCTCCCGACTCGTCTCAAAGAAAAATAAAGTAGGATTAGTTCGCTTTTTAGTTTGCAACGATTGTGTTAGTTGTTCTGTGTGTGTACTTTGGGCAAATTTGATCAAAGTTGACTAAAGAGATTATCTAGGTCATTTTTGATGAAAAAGTCTGAATTTTGAAATATTTTGCCAAAACTTTAACCGAAAAAATCAAATCAAAATAGTCAATAAGTTTTATTTGTCTCTAAAAATCAATCAACAGTTTCATTGATAACAACTTTTCATATTTTAGCAAAACTGACAAATTTTTAGGCAAAAATTCCGGAAAATGTGAATAAAAACAACGAAACTTTCCCTTTTCGTTCAAAAATTTAAACCTCGATAACTCCCTGTAAAAAACGAAATTCAAAAAAATCTTTTCAATTCCATATTCTACGCTGGTCGGGCTTTTTAATGGCACCACTTACAAGTCTCTACTATGAATATATCGATCGGTCCAAATTGTCAGAAAAAAAACCCAGTTGAGTATATAGTTCCTCCCCCCTCAAGAGGTGTCGGAACAACAATTACAATAATAATCGTTTGAGGGATATCAAAAATACAAATACAGATGTGTTAGAGACACGCATACATTAATTAACATTTTTTAAATTTCGCTAATAACAACAAACAACATTAATTAGGAACAGAATTCATTCTAAGAGTTAGAATCTATAAAAAGAGACAGCAATAAATTGCCAAATAAATGTAGTTAGAACATTGTCGGTCTGATTGACAGATTCGGTCGTCTCTCTCTTGAGCGAGAACAGATATATTCGGGTTGTAAATGCTGAGCAAACGACAAACCCAATTATAGACTCACGAATCAGCATTCTGAAGGGAGAGCATCGCTGTTTCCTCAATTTTTTTAATATTTCCCACGCAATTTTATTCGATTCAATCACTACCCAGATTGAGGTCTCAAATGGAAACTACTTATGTCCTGAAGACTTTCGTGCGTTCAAAATTGCATATCTCAAGACTTTCGTGCTTTCCATGTATACATAACCTCGTTTTTTTATCAGGATAGGATTTTGTAAATTGCTTCATGCTGAATTTTTTGCAATCTGTGAAGTGGTCTTTGTGAGTTAGGAAACTTAATCAATTATTTCGAAATAATGAGGAAACAGGCAATGCCTAAAGTGAGTCCTGAGGTCAACCACTCCTGGTACTACCATGAAGTACACCCTGTGTCTGTTCATATGCCACAGCTTCCATGGCGCCCTCAGAGAGCTGAAAAGAAAGATGGCGGCGCCCAGTAGTAACAATTCGAACTCCTTCACAACTAAGTAGGCGTTCGCTCTCCGCATCAGCATGAAGTTACAGTGGGGGTCGGGTTCTATTTGGGGGTGGTAATTTGTCATAATAGAAACAATGAGCTCTACGAAGCTGATGAGGAGGTAGATGCCCAACACTTTCTTTTGATTGGTTGTTACTACAATTTGTTTACTGTTCCCTAAAACAAAACAAAAAATAAAATCTGGACAATTTGGATCAAATTCTCAACCAAATTTTATTCCCATATCAGCTTGACTCCATAGGGAATTTACACATGGATAATTGTTAAGTGCGCGACGATCGTAAGGCAAACTGCTAATAACAATTTTCCCTGGAACTGATTAATGTTTTATTGTATGAGCAAGACTGAAACTGAACATTTGTTAACTTATCCTCATGATCTAGGAAACGAATTCCTGGCAAACAACTGCTTGGAGATACCCAATAAAATGGCACACCAATTAACCGCTATGTGTGTATTTAGACTGCACTTAGTCTCATTTTCAACCCATAGCTAAGCAGAGATTTTTCCGTGAATTATAAAGCTTTGCGATTTGCACACTTTTTCAAACTTTTAGTTTCTAGGGTAATTTTTTGGATTGCAATTAGTTTTTATGTTGATATTCGTGACCTTTTAAGTTTTTTGAAATCAATTTAAGTTTTTATAGTAGAAGAAAATGGGCTGATGGGTTGAACAATTTTTTTGCTTTGTTTTGCTGTTTTTTGAAATTTTTCGCCTAATTCTTCTGTTTTTTTGCCTTTTGGAATATTTTGTCATGTCGAATTGTTTATATGGGGTTAGCGGTATGGTTATTATTAGTAAGTGAAATCAATTGAAGAATTGATAGCACATATTTTCCAAATTTAAACATATCAAATTTGCATATTTTGTACTTTTTACTTCTTGCTGAAGTTTTAAGTGTTTCCCGTGGGATTGGGTGTCATTTTATTGCTCAGTGAATAAACAGGGACTGAATTTTGAGTACGTTGAGAGCAGTAATTGAGACATCACTTTTTTTAGAGAATATTAAATAATTTCAGTGATTTTTTAGATTTCGTCCTTTAATTCTGTTCTGTTTTCTCGATTTTATTCCATTCTTTTTTGGTACGTATCGTTGGTTATGTTTTCGCATCACCTGATTTTTTTCTCAACCCAATTAAATCATAAAAGACAATACATTGCAAACAATGCAAATGGAGTTGCAACTTATGGAATGAAAAGTTTCCGAGCAAAAAATTTTATAATTTGCTTCTTCCCTGTTAATTTGTTAATTAGGTTTGTTGTTTCAAATGGTACAATGAAGTTAATAGTTTTTTCAGTTAGTTTTGGGCTACGATTCATCTATATTTTTCTTAGGGTCGTTTCTAGAGTCTTCTGGTTATTTTTTTAAGAGAATGCTGCGTTAAAAAATCTGGCCAAATGATTAGAACATCTTGCAAGATAGCATTCGGCTCGACTACAATCCTCTTGTACTTGAAAATTTTCAAGATCTAGCGAAAAACAGCTATCTGATGGAATTTTGCGTTATGATGATAGTAGCAGATGAAAATGAGATTTTTTTATTGTCTAAGAACTAAAATCAGCATTTTTTTTTTTAGTTTAATCTAATAAAACAAAGCGCTTGCATGTAAAATGTTACGAGATTAATTTTTATCACGTGAAATCTCTACTTCTCTCCTCCAGGTCCACATAATTTTGTTTATAAGCATTGAGAAGGACTCTAAAATCAAAGGATATTTTAGCAGGTGAACGTTTAGTTTTAACTGACTTTCATAGGACTAGTGTACGGTATCAATGTTGTAAAAATTTGTTTTCCTTTTGCCGTTCAATATACTTATTTTGAAAGTATCGATTGCTCACATTACAAAGTTTTGAAGATCTATAATAGAAAATGTACAAAAAATGCAAACTCACAGGTGACTTCTAGCCAGCTGATTGCAATCTGGAGATAACATCCGCCCACAACTGAAGTGTTGAATATGAACAAACTCTCATTACATCCTGGCATCAAAGGAATACTAAACAACTCGGCCACTGACTTGTACAGAACACTGCAGCTTGAAATAATCAGTGCGATCTGAACAACAATCTGTTTCCTTTTTTAAGTGATCAATTCCCAGGTTGAGGTCCCAGACGGAAGCAAGTATGTCCAGACCGTCCCAGACGGAAAGTACCTATGTCCAGACCGTCCCAGACGGAAGTTGCCTATGTCCAGACTTTCGTGCGTTCATGTCCAGACTTTCGTGCGTAATTCCTCTTTGAAAAAGTGAAATATATCCTACAACGTCTACTAGACAAACCTATGTTTTTTATTTGTGTTTGCCATTAACAAAACTATTCAAATTCAGATGCAAACTTTGTTTTTGGGTACTATTTGAGAATCCACTAATACTAGAAGTTTACATATCTTGATATCTGGAAACGCTAAATGCTAAGAAAACGTCCCTAATATGTGCAAATCTTGCAAGATTTTTTTGCAAACCTTGAAAGAAACAATGTCACTAAAATATGTCTCATCTAGCATGTACACTCAAAATGGTTAGTTTACATATGCCAAGATTTTGCTAAGTTAAGTCAAGTTTTAATCCAGGTCATACATGTCCTGGTATAGTCCTGAAACAAATGATTATGAATTAAAAAAACAAAGGTTCCATTTAGTTTATTCTTAATTACTTTCTCCCGAAAATTCGCCACAAAATTTAGTAACATTTCGTACTCAATTTACAGAACGAATTACTCTATACCTTGAAAGATCTTACACAGCCGCGCAAAATTAGCATACCATTATTAAGTCATATTCATTATTAATTAAACTTAGTAATAGTTTGAAAGAACTGATGAGAGAATCATCTAGTATGATAGAGCATTTATCTTGTAAGACCACTTCATAAATTCTTCTTGATCTTGTTAAGACTTTAAAACATTTTCTTTATTTTCCTAATATATTATACCATTTTTTTGCGTAAAATATGGAATATAATGGAAAAAAATGTGTGGATAATTTTGTATCCATTCAGTCTCAGTTTCGAAGGCTGAAAATGATAAAAATGTATTTTTGGAAAAATTTATTTAGAAAAAGGAAACAATTCCCTGTATAGGAATGTAGTATATGTCGAAATCCTTCCCATTTCCTGACTCAATTCTGGCCACGTTTGCGAAGAAGTTGCGCACGTTCTGAATCGTTGCTAACACGCAAATAAAAGTCGCAGATAATAAAAGAAAGTCTCTCCATGTAAAATCTATCATTATTAGAAGAGCGAAATAATAAACTTTTCTCTAAATCTAATAAAATTAACTCTAACTAACAAATCAATAATAGTAATAGTAACCACGTGTAATAATTATTGAAAACAAAAAAATCTATGTGCATGGGTTGCTCAAAATGGGTAGTGCATTTTTGGTCCTCGCGTCGAGGAGCTTATTTCATGATACTTCATGAGAAACGACCCAGTCTCACCCTCGGCATTCCATAACACTCCGGAAAGTTTCACACCCGGACCCGCACGACCTTGAGGTTGAGATTTTGCAAACATTGGTGTCTTCATAACTTTACAGATTCTCCCATAGATAAGGTAATTTTACAGACAATTCAAATCATTTGCATCTTAAGCATCTGACTATCCATCTTGTTGAAGTTTCTTAGTACTGCTACTAGCATCACTTGACGAGGACCATCGGACCTTTTGATGACTATCATGTAAGCAGCGGTTTTTTGCGGACTGGTTTTTACAGCAATGCTAAATTGAAAACAATCAATTATTAATTGTTTTCAATTTAGCATTGCTGTAAAAACCAGTCCGCAAAAAACCGCCGCTTACATGATAGTCATCAAAAGGTCCGATGGTCCTCGTCAAGTGATGCTAGTAGCAGTACTAAGAAAGTTCAACAAGATGGATAGTCAGATGCTTAAGAAGCAAAGGATTTGATATGATCAGCTTAATAAATTAACGAAACTATTTGTTCGTTATTGCTAAGTTAATAGTCTCTAAAACTATACTGATAACATTACAGTTCTTTTATGTACTTCTGATATGCAATTGGCGTTAAATTTCAATTATGAAGTTCAACAATTTTCTTATTCTTAATATGTCCATTAACCGCATTTATACTTTTTTACTTACGGAATGATATTCTTTTTGACTTAACTAACACAATTTCCTTCTCTGTTATAAGAAATTTACTTTGCTTTCCGATCTAAGTATCTCTGTTAAAATTCTAAATAATTCAAAAATGTGCAAATCTTTGATCGAATGGAATTTATGATTTTCTCAATTCTGCAGTGTTGATTTCGTTTTTTACGATGATTCTGCAAAATTTCTTTATTTTTGCTTCTAGAGGTTGAAGTGTTATCTTGCTACTGGCTCCATGGACTAAAAACCATACCTTAGTATTGGTAAACATTATAGGTTTCAAAAAGTTGTGCACTTGTTAAAATTGATCTCAAATTATAATACAAAACAGAAAAATAGGACAGTTCCAAAGATAATTCGAAGATAAGCCGGTTAAGACTTACTTTTTCTTCAATTTGTACTCAAAGGTACTTTAAAGACGTTTTCGCAGCGTTCTGCAACTCTATTTCTGGTCGAGAAGATTTTATGTTTGCGTTCAAATTCACTAGATGCGTTTTTTGTAAAACGAGTGTTAATTTGTTTCGCAGAAAAAAGTCAGCAACAGATTCGATTAACTTCTCAAATTTTTCATTACTTGAATACACATTTGGCTTCAAAACAGCGTCACCAGAAATCAAATTTGCACTTCAGTGACCGCAAATGTCTTGTTGAAGTTTCTTAGTACTGCTACTAGCATCACTTGACGAGGACCATCGGACCTTTTGATGACTATCATGTAAGCAGCGGTTTTTTGCGGACTGGTTTTTACAGCAATACTAAATTGAAAACAATCAATTATTAATTGTTTTCAATTTAGCATTGCTGTAAAAACCAGTCCGCAAAAAACCGCCGCTTACATGATAGTCATCAAAAGGTCCGATGGTCCTCGTCAAGTGATGCTAGTAGCAGTACTAAGAAAGTTCAACAAGATGGATAGTCAGATGCTTAAGAAGCAAAGGATTTGATATGATCAGCTTAATAAATTAACGAAACTATTTGTTCGTTATTGCTAAGTTAATAGTCTCTAAAACTATACTGATAACATTACAGTTCTTTTATGTACTTCTGATATGCAATTGGCGTTAAATTTCAATTATGAAGTTCAACAATTTTCTTATTCTTAATATGTCCATTAACCGCATTTATACTTTTTTACTTACGGAATGATATTCTTTTTGACTTAACTAACACAATTTCCTTCTCTGTTATAAGAAATTTACTTTGCTTTCCGATCTAAGTATCTCTGTTAAAATTCTAAATAATTCAAAAATGTGCAAATCTTTGATCGAATGGAATTTATGATTTTCTCAATTCTGCAGTGTTGATTTCGTTTTTTACGATGATTCTGCAAAATTTCTTTATTTTTGCTTCTAGAGGTTGAAGTGTTATCTTGCTACTGGCTCCATGGACTAAAAACCATACCTTAGTATTGGTAAATATTATAGGTTTCAAAAAGTTGTGCACTTGTTAAAATTGATCTCAAATTATAATACAAAACAGAAAAATAGGACAGTTTCAAAGATAATTCGAAGATAAGCCGGCTAAGACTTACTTTTTCTTCAATTTGTACTCAAAGGTACTTTAAAGACGTTTTCGCACCGTTCTGCAACTCTATTTCTGGTCGAGAAGATTTTATGTTTGCGTTCAAATTCACTAGATGCGTTTTTTGTAAAACGAGTGTTAATTTGTTTCGCAGAAAAAAGTCAGCAACAGATTCGATTAACTTCTCAAATTTTTCATTACTTGAATACACATTTGGCTTCAAAACAGCGTCACCAGAAATCAAATTTGCACTTCAGTGACCGCAAATGTCCTGAGTATTGTTTATATAAACTGGAAAGAAAAGTGGTCCTTGCAGCGAACCCTGCGGCTCTATTAGTAAAAATTCCGACCTGAGCTTATCCGACATCACGCATTGTTGTCTGTCACTCAAAAAAGGTTTCAGCAAAAATTTGTACAGGTCCTCTCAACCCTACGTTTTCTAGCTTTCTTAGGACTAATTTTTGTTCAATTGTACCAAAAAGCTTTCTTCAGATCTATTAAGACATTCACGTCTTTAAATCTATTTGTCTGATGCCCTCGAGTAAATTAACTCATGCATAAATGGTCTATTTTTGGTCGAAATTATTATCAATTTTTTCACAAGCAAATCAAATTTCGCGAGCATTTTTGCCATTTGCTTACAGAGTTATTTCTCTAGTAAATTTCCAACCGTTGGTATTAAATTAAATGGCCTCTAATTCTCTGCTTCGTAAGCATTTCCACACTTATGTATTGGTGTTACTACTGGTCTTTTCAAACATTTTGGTAATGTTCCTTTTTCGAAACACTTATTGACAAAAAACGTTAATGTACGAACTATAGCATTTTCTTTTTCTTAAGTATGAAATTATTGAGTCCGTCAAAATCAGTGCTATAATATCCTTTCAATCCTTTAATGCCTAGTATTATTTCAGTTCCATTTATTGAAGTCAAAAACTTGCTGCTTAAATTCTTTTTTTGTCTTCCAATTTTTCCAGGTGCGATGAAATTATTCGATAAAATTTTTCCGATGGTTGTGAAATAAATTTAGGAACGTAGAAAGTGAAAGTAAGTAGAGTCCGCAAAATGTGAATTTTAAATAGAAGTCTGCAAGAGAAATCCCTACGCTGATGTAATTAGCTTGCGCAATTTGGCTAAGTAAAGTCCAAATTTTTATTGATCGAAATCAACAGACAATTTTGAGTGAAATTCACTTTTGCGAAATGCACACATAACTTTTTAGCAACACCTTTTGCGAAAAATAACTATACTTAGAGCTAAAACGGAGAAATTATCCCGGGTGGGGGAATATTCATGACTTAATGAATTGTTTCTTCAAGTAGCGCCGTGAAAATTGAGGATCTTGTAAATCATAGCGCAGTTTTTACGATTACAGTCATTCTATTGTAGCCATTTTTGACGCAAATAGTTGAGAATTAGAGGTTTCTGGTTACTTTCAATTTAAAAATAATTAGGAACGTCCATTTCTCTTCTAACTGCGTCAGAAATTCTAACAGCCTGTTTATGACAAAAAATCATACGAAAGAGCGAACTTCATGACAAAAGAACGACACCGAATTTTTACTGAAATTCTTCAAGTCTCTACGTAGCTTACCAATTGGCGGAAGCGGAACGTTCTATAAAGCCTGCTGTTAAAAAATGGTGTTTGTTCTCAAATTTTGGTTAGCACCCTAGTCGAGGAAGGATGTTAATCTTGCAAGATCTTGCAAGATTCTTGCAAAATACTGTTAAACTTGCAAGATTTCGCGATCGGTCCTCGCGTGTTTAACGAGGACCGACCGTGAATTTCCCTCAAAAATAGTGCCGAAATATTCTTTGGAAGATAAATGATTAACTATCGCATTGAGAGAACTTAGATTTTCCCGCTTTTCCATCATTTATGACAAAAATTTTGCAATCTGACTGCTTGAAACAAAATGCTTTGGAAAATGTATTTCGTCTTTTTTTGTCGAGGATAAGTTTCTTGTTTACATAATGGTAGACAGAAAAGAGTTCGCAAAATCAAGGGAATTCGCCAATCAATTATATGGCTCTCTCATAGCTACGGAGCTTACAGTTAATATATCAAAGCTAGCAAAAAGCAAATATTAGACAACTAATTGGAAGCAAAACCAATTTTCAAAAAGCTTGCAGTCGTTTTTGAAGACGGTTTGAAAGTTAAAGGGGGATATTGGCAACAACGTAACAACTACAATCCAAAAATAACATCTAACGTGACTAAAATTTAATTTAGGTAATTTAATATCATAATTAATTTTCTTTATCCTTGTTTTTTTCCCACAAAAAGAGGGAATGAGCAAAATCTTATCCGCCCATTTGGCAAAAAGCTATATTGAGAGGGTGCACAAAAAAAGAGGACTAAAAATAAGTCAAATATTTAATGCAAATTTATCAGAGTTATATTACAAAGCCAAACTACGTTAATAAATGGATATTCGATATGTATCAGAAATGGTAGAAATTTTTTTTCAATTGAGCAGGCGAATTATAAGTAAATAGAAGCGCTGTTTAGTTTTCTAGCATTTATTTTGTCTTTCCAAAGAGGTGACGTATTTAAAAAGCGAACTGCAATAGAGAGCATAAATTAACAGATTGGCTTTTTATAAAGGCTGCAGGAGTTAAATCAAAAGTAGATTAAAGGCTATTTATTCGAAGGTAAAGCGAAGAAACAGACCTTGTTATCATAAAATGATGATAAAGAGCGACTTTTACAACGCGCTTGGAAAAATTGATGCCTTGATTTTTACTTGCTCTCTAATTGGCAAAATTATAACAGACGCCGTCATAATAACCGTCACAGATAAACTATTGAGTGTTTAGATGTTGTTAATGTGCTTTTTGCACATTTTCATGAATTCGTGAATTCATTAAAACATATCTATCAATAGAAGAGAAAAAAGAAAGGATCCATTTAAAAGAAAAGCACATTCGCGGCCATCTTGAAATTGAGTAAAATGACCGACTGAATGCACGTGTTAACAAGTGATTAAAGCAACTTCTTTTGTTTGTTGCGGATGCATTTTAATCCATTCCTTTCATTAAACTTTACTCAATTAGGAACATATTCTTCTAAGTTATACAGGCGCCTCAGCTCTATGACTTCCATTCTTCAATTAGCACAACAAACAAACTACAAATTACCTTAATCACTTGTTAACACGCGCATTCACTGAAGTCTATTCCAAATAATCCAAATGACAAAAAGCATCCAAAATGATCAAAAAAGCAACATTCTGCATATAATCGATTCGTTTGAAAATGCGTACATGCAATATTTTTGGAAAATTTTGTTCATGTGAGTTCTTGTTTTGTACAATAATCTCGTAAAAAGCTTTAGTTTAAAAAAACTATTAGCAAAGAGACAAATTTTCAAAAAATAAGCTTGTAATGTGTCTCAATTCTATTGAGAACCTACTGGTTCGAGAAACGAAAAAGAGCTTTGGTGTAGAGCGTTTGCTGATAATGATCCGTTGCACATAATCAGCAAGAACTCAATGTAAAGGTAAATAAGACTGCTCGTGCGAGACTGTGCGTGACACAAGATGTTCCAACATAAATTTAAAGTTTGTTAAAATTTGCTCTTCGCTCTGAGAAAAACTGTTTTAACTATCATTTTTGCAAAACTCAAATTGAAGCAACCGTAAAAATCAACATCCTTATTTTGATTTGATTTAACAGATAACAAAACATCTGCAATGTCAACTAATTTACGACAGAAAGCAGTGCCTCAGAAAATTGTAAAATCGCCGTTCCACAAGAGCAATCAGTAGCAAGGAAAACTTATCTTGAAACAAACACAGGCTGTTTTTTGCAAAGATAAAACTAGATGTAGCAAGCAAAAATGAAATTTTTCTTATACAATTTTCTTCTTAATGAAAAAAATCCCTAGCATTGAAACTCTAATAAGCACTCAGGATCAAGCTCCAGTTGAAAATCGTTCCTAAAAAATTAACGAATATCAAGAAGCAGCGAAAATTAGGTATGTTGATTATGTTTAGTTCTAAGTTTTCTCCTTTTGGTAAGAACTCTGCTTTAAACTATTTTCAATTCATTTATCCTATATTGGGGAAATTTTTTATTTTGAACATTGTTGATCCGACTAAACAAAAATCTTTCTATTCAACATTGACTTGACAAATCGAAGAAAGAGGAAATTAAATCTTTACATTTTTTTGTACTGAAAAATTAAAGTTTTTTAAATGCGTCACTCAGACGGATTTTTAAATTTGATTATCCAAATTTTTTTGATTCAGCAGCAGAAGTTAGGTTTTAAAGTCTGCCAAGCATAATTTGAGAAGATGGGTGCAATGTTGGCAAAGGACATTTTTTTCTATTTTTTTCTCAAAAAAATTTCTGTGCTTGCTACAAATTTCATCTATGTGGGTCATTCGAATAATAATAGTTGCACAGAACCAGTAATAACACTTATTTAACTGATTTACTTACTTTTGGATACTACGTTGCACATATACATCTGCAAACTCAACACCGTTTTGAATTGTTTTGATTACTTGAAAGTTATAAAAGACTCTACATGAAATTTCATTCTATTGGAATGTTATTTGAAACTAAACAATCCAAACATTAAATCGAGTTCAAATCTGAATAGAGAGATTGAAAAAAAATAATTTTTTATCATTCTTCAAGTGGTTGCCTCCACTGTTTTGTATTTGGATGTCCCTTTAAATACCAAATCTCTTTTTTATGTCACATTAACTAAGAAAAAGAGAACGAATTCGCGAACAGGAACTTTTTATAAGAGGCTTTATTTGTCTTGTTTTTTGAATCCTTAATGTTTATAATTAAATCTTTTTTGTTTTCGCTTCACGCAGGTTTGTTTAGTTGAATTCATTAATATTTATATAGTTGTATGGCTATTTATCTAGCAATTATAATATAATGTTTAAAAATGTTTCTCTGCTGCCAACCCCCCCCCCCCCCCCACCTAAGAATTTTTCCTTTCTGTTTCTCTTTTAAAAAGTTTAACCTCCCCAAGCTGCAAAAAATAGTAGTTTTTAAATGAAACTAGGCTCTAAGGGATACAAAATGATATTTCTATTTTTCTCTGCCTTGATCAATCAAAAATAGATAATATGATTGAAAAAAGCTAAGGAAAAAAGAAATGTTGAGCAGAAATATTTCAGTCCAAATTTGAATCTTGAAACTTAATAAAATTTAACTTGCCATAATGAGCTAAAAAAATACTATAAATTAAAAGAGATTAGCTCATTTCAACAAGCAAATTTTTTCAGCCAACACACCTAGTCTCAGTCAACACACCCAGTTTCCGGCTCGCCGCAAAGAATTCCAAATAAATTGAAATTTTATTGAGCTTTTTGAAAAATTTTTATGAACTTTGAGTATAGATTAAATCATAGCAGCCAAAATACATTGAAAAAGACATGGTAAATTTTGTATCATCGAAATTCATCCACTTTGGCAATGGCTGAAAAAATTCAACCCTATGAGCAAGCTAATGAAAGAATTGAAAATTGTCTTTCTTCAATTGCTTCTCGAACACTTTGAGAAGCAAATGAACAACGTGAGGTTTGTTCGGTTAAGAACATTTTATATTTCTGTTTGACAATTGAACAGCGCACAAATCACGTAGTAGCCATCAAGATTTAATTTTTTAAAAATTGAACCGTTTTATGGGAATTATCGTTTTTCATCTTGCAGCTAGGTTCTGAGTTGCAATTGAGTTGAAGCCATACAAAATTGTAGATTTAAATAATTCATTTTTTTTCTAACGGAACTTCTTTTTCTCTTTGAAGTAGTTGAAAAATTTCCTCAGTTTTCAAATTTTGTTGCACTTCAATATATGTGATGTTCACATTATTTTTCAATTGTATTGTTTCATTTTGAATTATCATATAAACTTTATTGTGCTTATTTTGAATTTGATGCGCTTCTAAGGTAATTTGCGATGCAACTACAAAAAATCTCTTTCCTTCTTTATTTTTTTCTTTCTAAATTCTTTCTCTAAATTTTTTTTCTAAATTTAAAAACATTTTAAGATTATATTAAAGCAATTTTTAACTGTCATCTGCCAAAAAATCCCTATTGATGGCATAGCCAATCTGAGACCTGACGTCTTTGAATGGATTTTTTAAAATCGATTATTAGGATGATTTTAGTTAATGGTTTTCTGGTTTTCTAGTTTATGATCCTCTTAATTATCAATTTTAATAATTTTTTTCTGGCTTTCTAATCTTTGTTTTCAACACAACCTTTCGTCCTTTGAATTGCAGTTTTCATGTTTTTTTGACAAAATGAGCTGCATTTTTTGTTCAAGCAATCATACTTTTTAAAAAAGGGTTATTTAATTTGTTGCATTTGACGTAACAGAAACACAAGATCGATGGCAACGAAAATTAGGTATGTTGATTATGTTTAGTTCTAAGTTTTCTCCTTTTGGTAAGAACTCTGCTTTAAACTATTTTCAATTCATTTATCCTATATTGGGGAAATTTGTTATTTTGAACATTGTTGATCCGACTAAACAAAAATCTTTCTATTCAACATTGACTTGACAAATCGAAGAAAGAGGAAATTAAATCTTTACATTTTTTTTGTACTGAAAAATTAAAGTTTTTTAAATGCGTCACTCAGACGGATTTTTAAATTTGATTATCCAAATTTTTTTGATTCAGCAGCAGAAGTTAGGTTTTAAAGTCTGCCAAGCATAATTTGAGAAGATGGGTGCAATGTTGGCAAAGGACATTTTTTTTCTATTTTTTTCTCAAAAAAATTTCTGTGCTTGCTACAAATTTCATCTATGTGGGTCATTCGAATAATAATGGTTGCACAGAACCAGTAATAACACTTATTTAACTGATTTACTTACTTTTGGATACTACGTTGCACATATACATCTGCAAACTCAACACCGTTTTGAATTGTTTTGATTACTTGAAAGTTATAAAAGACTCTACATGAAATTTCATTCTATTGGAATGTTATTTGAAACTAAACAATCCAAACATTAAATCGAGTTCAAATCTGAATAGAGAGATTGAAAAAAAATAATTTTTTATCATTCTTCAAGTGGTTGCCTCCACTGTTTTGTATTTGGATGTCCCTTTAAATACCAAATCTCTTTTTTATGTCACATTAACTAAGAAAAAGAGAACGAATTCGCGAACAGGAACTTTTTATAAGAGGCTTTATTTGTCTCGTTTTTTAAATCCTTAATGTTTATAATTAAATCTTTTTTGTTTTCGCTTCACGCAGGTTTGTTTAGTTGAATTCATTAATATTTATATAGTTGTATGGCTATTTATCTAGCAATTATAATATAATGTTTAAAAATGTTTCTCTGCTGCCAACCCCCCCCCCCCCACCTAAGAATTTTTCCTTTCTGTTTCTCTTTTAAATAGTTTAACCTCCCCAAGCTGCAAAAAATAGTAGTTTTTAAATGAAACTAGGCTCTAAGGGATACAAAATGATATTTCTATTTTTCTCTGCCTTGATCAATCAAAAATAGATAATATGATTGAAAAAAGCTAAGGAAAAAAGAAATGTTGAGCAGAAATATTTCAGTCCAAATTTGAATCTTGAAACTTAATAAAATTTAACTTGCCATAATGAGCTAAAAAAATGCTATAAATTAAAAGAGATTAGCTCATTTCAACAAGCAAATTTTTTCAGCCAACACACCTAGTCTCAGTCAACACACCCAGTTTCCGGCTCGCCGCAAAGAATTCCAAATAAATTGAAATTTTATTGAGCTTTTTGAAAAATTTTTATGAACTTTGAGTATAGATTAAATCATAGCAGCCAAAATACATTGAAAAAGACATTGTAAATTTTGTATCATCGAAATTCATCCACTTTGGCAATGGCTGAAAAAATTCAACCCTATGAGCAAGCTAATGAAAGAATTGAAAATTGTCTTTCTTCAATTGCTTCTCGAACACTTTGAGAAGCAAATGAACAACGTGAGGTTTGTTCGGTTAAGAACATTTTATATTTCTGTTTGACAATTGAACAGCGCACAAATCACGTAGTAGCCATCAAGATTTAATTTTTTAAAAATTGAACCGTTTTATGGGAATTATCGTTTTTCATCTTGCAGCTAGGTTCTGAGTTGCAATTGAGTTGAAGCCATACAAAATTGTAGATTTAAATAATTCATTTTTTTTCTAACGGAACTTCTTTTTCTCTTTGAAGTAGTTGAAAAATTTCCTCAGTTTTCAAATTTTGTTGCACTTCAATATATGTGATGTTCACATTATTTTTCAATTGTATTGTTTCATTTTGAATTATCATATAAACTTTATTGTGCTTATTTTGAATTTGATGCGCTTCTAAGGTAATTTGCGATGCAACTACAAAAATCTCTTTCCTTCTTTATTTTTTTCTTTCTAAATTCTTTCTCTAAATTTTTTTTCTAAATTTAAAAACATTTTAAGATTATGTTAAAGCAATTTTTAACTGTCATCTGACAAAAAATCCCTATTGATGGCATAGCCAATCTGAGACCTGACGTCTTTGAATGGATTTTTTAAAATCGATTATTAGGATGATTTTAGTTAATGGTTTTCTGGTTTTCTAGTTTATGATCCTCTTAATTATCAATTTTATTAATTTTTTTCTGGCTTTCTAATCTTTGTTTTCAACACAACCTTTCGTCCTTTGAATTGCAGTTTTCATGTTTTTTTGACAAAATGAGCTGCATTTTTTGTTCAAGCAATCATACTTTTTAAAAAAGGGTTATTTAATTTGTTGCATTTGACGTAACAGAAACACAAGATCGATGAAAATCTATTGCAGAATTGTCACAATGTCAAGTTTCAATTGAAAGTAACCAATTGAAAGTTGAACATTCTAGTTCCTATAAGATGGTTACAATGCAGAGCAAAAAATTTTTTTCAGAGGAAATTTTCGATAGAATGGGAGAACCAGAAACAATCTGTACACAACACAAAACAATTTTACTTCGGTTTCATTAGATTAAATGTAACAAAGGTTATGTTTAATAAAGAACAATTACCAAAGAACTGATAATTAAAGCAATTGTTGACATAGGATTGTTTCGATTCCATTATGACACTTCCAGCAGAAGTTTGGTTGACATTTTTGTTCTAATTGAAAGTTTAGAAGACGTTTAATTGAGCTTTAAATAGACACTTTTTTGTCTTTATGATCTAAAGCATATAATCTCTTCCATAATTAACTTTATAAAATTGTGACTTATTTCATTCGTTTTTCGCGTAATACAAACAATTTATTGGTGAAGGCAACGTAAACCAAAGTAAAAGTAAGCCGACAAAAACACAAGCCGAAAGTTATGTATCAATTATGTGATCTCCCAACGATAATACATTGTTCACTGCTACAATCAACAACGTGCATATTTGCAACATTTAATGTATCCCAGTGTAGAAAAGAAACAAAATACTTCATTTTTTGTCTCTCATGCACTATGAGACATAATCCAGAAACCGCGGGCCGGTTATCGCGGCGAAGCTGGTGTATCCCAATATGTTTTGGGTTACTTGACCTCATTTTCAAAAATCGGTGTGCTTGCATATTGGCTTGCTTTAGCGACACCTCTTTCGTTATATGTTGAAAGCTGTACAGACTTTGTTGGCGCAAAACTGTTGTCCTACAGACGCTAACTTTTGCGTTTCGAATATTTACCTTGATTTTGCTCATTAAAATACAATTTCTGGTTCAAAACCTTGTTTTTATTGGAATCGATGTCAATTTTTTGTTAAAAATTTGACAGCGATTCAAAGATTTGTGAAAATTGTCTCAAAAATTTTGTCAAAACAAAGATTCGTCAAAAATTTTATCGGGAAACCTTTGCAAAATAATAGATCGATTTTGCGCTTTTTGGCAATTAAAATTTTATGTATCCCGTTACTCTAAAATAACCAATCCGGTCAAATAACTAGTTCGAAATCTCTCTATTTGTGCAACTCAAAACAAAGCGGCATGTGCAATCGAGGTCCTACATTTAGTCTGTTAGCCTTTCCCCAGTTCGTTGTTTCTTGTTAAGGCACAAAATGAAAGTGATAGGCCACAAAAAAAATAAATCATTTAAAAATTTGTTCTCGCGTGATAAATAAACATTTTTTTTTCTTTGCCAATCGTTTCCCTTCATATGAAGAAATTTTGTCATGGGTTATCAAGCACTGTAATTATTGTGTGAATAAGCTAATGAGGAAAGCCATTATAGCGTGTATAAAATCTTTGAATCTTTTCCTGATAATATGCATCATGTACACACTGCGTAATAAGTTGCGTAATAACTAAAATGCATCAAGCTGCGTAATAACTAAAATTGAAACACAATTTGCATCAAGTTGCGTAATAACTAAAATGCATTGTTGCGTAATAGCTAAAATTGAAACACAATTTGACATGAGACTCTCGGCTTCGGCTTCATGGCTGTATATGTGATTTCTGTAACATATTTATGATATTAAGTTTTAAGTAAAACTGGTCACTTTCACAAAATGTTGTTATATCAATTTATCGTTAAGAAAGGATAATTATCTCAAGCACTTTCACTTGAGTGTTATAGGACAGTCTGTTTCACTTGAGTGTTATAGGACAGTCTGCTCTTATTAATACCCAAAGCATGGAAATATACTTTTTTTGTCTCGTTTGATTTTAATTTCTTTGGGTAGTTTATTCCAATCTAGTATCGCTAATCTAACAAACGAGTTTTGCCTTTAGATAGAGAAAAATTTTTGGTCCCAGAACAATTTTTTTGTCCTTATAGACTCATGAAGATTCTAGGTGATTAAAGGACGTCCCGATGTTGGTGAAAAAGCAGGTCGTAACTGTTCTTTTTATTTTCCAAAAGTATTGTAATCTTTTTGTTTTTAAAAAGAGTTTTACGGGTATTATATTCCGACTGCATTTAATATCTTGAACAGATTCAAATTTCTGTCTAAAAAAGGTTGCTCGTAATGACCAGTTAAGCTGTTTCTCAAGAGACATTAATAAATTTTGCTTAACTGTGTGAATGATAACCGCTGAGTAGTGCAAGTGACTTAATACTAGGGCATTTAGGACAAGTATCAATAGTTTTTGTGGAACTGATTTTCTAATAGCATAAATTGTTTTTATTCCTCGGGCCATTTTTCGTAAGATATTTTTCACTTCCTCTTGAAACGTTAAATTGCTGTCTATGTGAACCCCTAAATATTTTACTTCAGGTTTCTCGTCTATTGGAATTGATTCTAAAATTATCTGTTCGCTGAAATCTTTTCTTTTGCTCTTACCAAATATCAGGAATTCAGTTTTAGAGGTATTAACTGTGAGGTGATGTTCATGAAAAAATCGAATAAATTTGTTTGCATTTTGCTCTAACTTGATTTTGCTTTTGTCAATGGAGGTATCAAAAGTAGGATATTAAAACAGGATATAAGAGTGGATTTCCCTGTTTTAAAGGAGATTTAAGAGTCAACAAGGCCACATTTCACGCGAAAAATTGCAATGGTGAAGAACCGAAAAAGTTTAAAGTAATTACACTTTGATTTTTTTGCGGTCTGTTCATTCGACGAAAAATTGCGACGAAAAATTGTTTCAAGGCACGATTACTTTTATGTAATCTCAATCAAGAAAATTTGAGTGTGAAATGAAAGACTTTTTCAAAAGTTTGAAAAAATTAAACGGTAAGGCATTGTAAAACTTTCAATGAAATTCAGCAGTTCGTCTGAAAATGTGGTTCCCAGATTTTCTGAAAAAATTGGGAGAACTTAATGACAGCCCACTTGTTGTTAAAACATTTTTTTTACTTTTTAGAGGGTATGTGTGTAACTTTGGAAAATTTTCAAGTATGTTACTCCTATACCAATTAATATTTTATTCCGGTTTATTAAAAGCAAAAGTACACCATAATACTGACAAAAATAATTATAAATTAAATTTCATAGGTAAGTGTTTTCAAAACTTTCTTAGTAACTGAATGTTGTCACTGAGTAAAACTTCTCTCAAATTCTGATGAAGTTATTTGAGCTCTTTTTTAATAGAATCTCAACCGTTTGACAGCCACTTGATTTTAAAATTATCTCAAACGCAAACGAAAACAGAAGTTAATCTTGTAAGATCTTGTAAGAATCTTGTAAGATTTAACAACGTCTTGTAAGAATCTTGCAAGAATCTTGCAAGATCTTACAAGATTAACTTCTGTTTTCGACTCGGGTAGAATGTTGTGTGTGCTTCATAAGGCTGCTTAGCTTCATCTGTTTCTTAAGTTGTATTATAATTATTCTGACACACAGGATGATTGAAATAGATTTTGTCATTAGACAGTTTTTTCCTCAATATTGTTGCTCGTCAATAATTTCTTTTGTCGATGACAAAATTCTATGGCAGTAATGAAAGCATTACATAGTTGTCCTAAATTCGGTTCGAATTCGACACGCGATTTAATACCTTCGTTTAAACAAAAACACAGTCAAAGGGATGATGATTTAAAAGTAGACGAGATTTTGATTCTTTGCTAATGTATGCCATAACCGAATGAAATGAGACATTTAGTATGAAACAGTTGTTTCTGTTTCCAGTATTGTGCACTTCAGAAACACAATATCACGGCTATGAAGAGGTTGCAATGAGAGTGGTTTCATTGAAATCGCAGGACTGGTTTCCGTGGTGCTTTTTGTGTTCATTTTTATACTCTATATAAAACTTGAAAATATAATAGCTTTCTTAAAATCTTTGTATGTTCTACTGTTACATTTGCCAGTGTTTTTGATAAAAATCCTTCCTTCTGAGAAAATCATAGAGTGTGAAAAATTTTGAACTTCGAATCAAAAGCCATTAATTTGACGTCAGAATTTTTAAAATTTTCAAATTCTCAATGGGCGATAGACGACTGATGGAACCTAATCAAAACCGTCAAGAATGGAAAGGATATTGAAACTTAAACTGTTTATGTCTAGTAGAAACAAGTTTTAAGATAGTTCTTATGACATTATAAATCAAAATTTTAAGAGTAACCAAGTTTTTTTGTAAGCGACGGTTATTCAGGTTTTTTTGCTTCTCCGAAAAAGTAAATACTTTTTCTCTGCTGTTTTATGTTTCGAAAACCGCATTTAAATAAAATTAACATTTTTAAAATTTTGAAAATCCTTGTTTTATGCTATAATAAACTTTTCTGTAATATCATTTCAGATATATGCTGTGCACAGAACATCCGAGCCTTCTTGTTCAACTATTTAACAAACATTTACTTCCACAATTACAATGTTCAATCAACATTGAAAGGGATATTTTTAAGAAACCCAGTAATTTGCTTTTTACTCACATTTTTAGCAGCAAAGGACGAATTCTTTTATTTTTGAACTCCAGAATAACCTTTTCTTTGATGCGTTGATATCGTTTGCAATTTTTGAGCGTATTGAGAACATTGTGCTTTTTAATCTCACATAATTGTTCGAAAATATGAATGGTGAAAATTCTAATTCCAGTTGCTTTGAAAAGAGCAAATGATCTCTTATAATAACAATGATGTTATAACAATGCTAAATATCATTTCTCCTTTAACCGATAATTTTCAGTAAATTCCCCAAACTCTGATATCACTCTTGAGCAAAATAAAACAAAAACATATGAGCGGCAAAAACCTGTCGGAAATGATTGAACATGGGAAAATTGAATGGAAAAATGAATTGAGTCGACCTATAATCAACGTATGATACAAATTTAATGAAACCCAGATAATATCTGTTAATGACCTCTTATTAGAGAGCTTTTTATCAGACATTTAACAGATGGTTTCATATATCATTGAACAGATATCATTGAACACCATATCCTGGGCCGAGGATTGACTCTTAAATCTCCCTAAAAACAGGATATTAGAGTGAATTTCCCTGTTTTAAAGGAAATTTATGAGTAAACAAGGCCATGTTTCACGCAAAAAACTGCAATGGTGGAGAACCGAAAAAGTTTAATGTAATTACACTTTGAGTTATTTTTAACGGAGATCAATATACGAGCACATCATATACGTGTAAAGGCAACATTTTGCAAGATTCTTAGAATATAACCGTTGTTATTGTAATATATCCAGGACAGGTATTGGCCATGTAGGATGCAGGGAATTGTTAAAACCAGATATTGTAAATTAGATAATTTAGGTCAAGTTAGACAGGTTAATTAGGTGTTTGAAGTAAGCGTTCTTTCTTAATGGGTTATTGTTTCGAAGGCGCCAGAGAGGGAGTTGAGTGATATATCTTAAACAAACAAATTAATGAACAAAAGCATATTGAGCTGTCGATATATTTTGATTAACTAGTGAAGTTGTGTTTGTGCATCAGGCCAAAGTCGAAATGAGTGATTTAAGTTTAGAAGAAAACTAGAGTGCGAACACTTGAAGTGAACTAGATACTTTGATCAAAATCGGAATTTCAATTTGAAGTAACTAAAAGTGCAATTTCAAAATTTCAAAATAATGGGCATCCCCAAAACTTGTACCCTCAACTCTGTAAGTTATATTCGTCATTGGATTTTAAAATTTTGTGGGGAATTTCCTCTAAAGATTGTCCAAATATAATAGGGATGAACGGCCGGTTAAACTTTTTTCGATCTGATTCATTAGCACGGTAAATGGTGTTATTCGACGATTTTTAATATTTTTCAGTATAAATTTGATAGTTTCTGGATGAATTAACGGTATAAAGCAGTCGTACCATGCATTAATGTATTGGGTGATTATGGAAATGGTTTAGAAGGTTGTGGGAGAAACTTATTTGCATTTTGAAGTAAGAAAAGTCATTTTATCAGTTTTTCCAAATCCCCTGGGGGTAAAATTTGTCCGACCCCTCATGGGATGAGAAGGAGTTATTGGTTGGTATTTGGTCAATGATGGGGAGCAACCCCTAATGGTCCTCTATTGCAAGTATAAATTTCAGGCCAATCCGACCACCCACCCCCAGCTATTAACACAGGAAGTAGTGTGATTTAAAGATTTTACACATATTACTGTGAAATACGACTGTTTGAGTCAGCGATAATGGGACTAATCAGTCGTAATGTAATGCACGTAATTAAGGTTTTTGCATGATCTTGGGAAGGGTTTAGGATGTAAAAAGGCGTTTTTTGAAAATAATGGCAATTATCACAGGAATTTAGATAGCACCTAAAATAAAATACTATTTTTTCGAAAAGTTGAGATCGGATTGACCTGAAAATTGGGGGATATACTAATTTGGGGACGAGCGGAACGTAAATTTTGAATTGCTCGTGGAGTAATGGTAGCAGCCTTATGATTTTTGGAGGGTTATTGAAAATTTTCAAGGGCTTTTGATTTGTGATATTTTCAACCCCAGATTCCGAACCCACGTCGGTGCTTCGGGATCATCCGAGTGGCGAAAAGCGGAAATTGGCCTTTTTGAGCGGCCGAATGATTTTGAAATGGTAATAATATGATAACCCAGGACAATTAATGACAAAATATACCCACCCCGGTCAATTTTGACGAACTCGGATTTTTCGGGTTTCGGCACCCACGACTCCTTAAAAAACTTCCGAATTGCAAACGACTCGCAACGGCTGATCCGTTGGTCATGAAACTTGGCAGGCAAGTTGGTGGCACCCTATGTTTACTAGAAAACGTTACCCAAAGACGTTTTGACCACTACTTCGCGAGATATTGAGCTCTGAAATTTGGAGTCATCCGGGAGGTCGATGAAAAGTGTGCGTAGACATTGCTCGTGTTCTAGTTCGAGTTAGGACATGATAGTTTGTTGGTAGGGGCAAATGTGAGAGGACTTTCCACGACAATATTTAGTTTTTTTCAACTTGACCACGAATCTTTGATTATTGACCCCTGGAGGTCAAACTGCGGGCTTTTAGGAATATTAGACTTTTCGGTGGTCTTTAACTGGGGAATTGCATGACTTGTTGAGAAAGCTCAGAATAAAGATTGTTCTTAGCTTTGGGGTTGAGATTAGTTATTTTTTCAACACATGATTTTTGACAGGGCTTGATTGCAGCTAGTTAATTTGATAGCGGAAATAGAGGAGTAAGTACTAATCAGTACAACGTTCAATGTTTACTAAGCAAACAATGATTGACATGTCAAGTGCATATATGAGATAAAGCGGAGTGGGTTTGTTTACATATGGGTCCAAAGGTCGTTTACTTAAGATAAGGAGAAAGTTGAACAATGGTTGGTAGCAGTTGAATGACAGAGCATAATTTGAAATTGATTTGTTTGCATTGCAAACAAAGCCCCCCTACAGAATGTGACAGATTTCAAAGGCAAGTTTCAATGTTTACATGAGATTATGGTTTGTTTGCCTAAGATAAGAGCGTATTGGCCGAGTATAAATTAAAGTAACACAGAGAAATTATGGCAGAGGCAGACCTTGGAGAAATTTGGAAGAATTCAGAAGTTTGAACATAGGAGAGATTTTTGCACAAGCGAGAGAAAGTAGTTGGTTTAGTGGGACAGAACGTTAAAAGTTGGTTTAGAGTGTGACTTAACTCTGGAAGTTTGTAATTGCAAGACCAGTTGGGATACTGTGAGCTGTTTTGATTTAGTTCATTTGGGAAATGAACCACGGAAATTGGTACTATTATTGTAATTACTATTATAAATTGTCTTGAATTTGTCTTTTCCATTGATGTGCAGTTATTTCTCTTACCTTTGTTATCCATATAACTAGAATTGATATTACGAGCCCCATTGTGAAATAACTTAATTCAAGGCAATCTAATTTGCAACAGCATACAAGAGTGGAAGAGGGGAAATAGCAGAGTAACAAACTAACGCTTGCTTCACTAATTCAACCCCTTTGGTTATTTTATTTGAACGATCTTCTGGGCGACAGAATCCCCTCACTGTTGAGCCTAGCAGAAATTCCGAAGACGACAGGCCAGACGATTTTGGCTCGCAAACAGAGGACCTGGTGCTACCCTCAATCATAGTTTGGAGTGAGTTTGGGTCGTGCTATCCGTCTGGACCATTCATAATTTTGGTTTGTTACGTCTGGCCCAACCCAATTTTCGGTCTGCTGTTTGCCCTATACCCAAAATTTGGTCTGTTCTGTCTGGACCATACCCAAATTTTGGTCGCACCGGGCCTGCTGTCCGCGACCCATGTCCGAATGAAGCATAATTGTCTTGGGTTGCGGACCTCCTTGACATCGTGAAGGCTCTAGCCTTGTATCCGTTCCTCCCGAAGTGTTCTTGACAGCCTAATATCTCCTGCGGGACATTATTGGCAATAAAAATTTATAAAAAACCAACAAAAAGCTCTGAAAACCTCATAATGGGCTCAGAAAACTTTTAACAAAAAAGATTATTGTATTGGTAACCACGTCTCATAAGCTTATCAAGTATTTGTAACCAATAGACACATATAAAATTCCCAATAAGCTCAAAACACTCTATCAAAGATGCGCGGAAATTAGATAATTAAAAGAACACCCAGCTACCATAATACAAATTTAATCAAGTTTTCAAATTAGATCAAATGTAACTAAACAGAGAAGTCTGTACGATAATTATCCCAGGTTGAGGTCCAGACCCAAATTTGCTTCTGATCAGATTTTCCAGACCGAAATTATCTCTGATCAGAATTTCCAGGCGGAAATTCACCCTGATCAGACTTTCCAGACCCAAGTGACCTCTGATCAGACTTTCCAGACACAGAAGGTCTCTGACCAGACTTTTCAGACCGAATGTGTTCAGACCATGGTCCAGACTCAAATTCAGACCATTGCCCAGATCTTAATCAGAATATGGTCGGACTCAAATGCGCTCGAAGAGGTTATGATCAGACCCAGTTGCGCTCGAAGCAGTTATGATCAGACCCAGTTGCGCTTGCAGCTATTTATGATCAGAATGAAGTGCGCTCTAAACCGGTTCTGATCGGACTCAAGTGCTCTCGAAATAGTCTGATCAGAGACAGATTTTACTTATGCAAAAATCTCCTAATTTGGCTATAATATATTCCTTTCATAAAAACTGATGTTTGCAGTATTTAATTCATCTAAGGAAAAATCAATTTTATAAGTATTGCTAAAGAAAACAAAACCCAACTGTTGAGAACAAATTTTATTTAGTGTACCAATTAGTTTATAATTCTGACTCAATGGATGAGTTAAGACAGCTTTCCATAAGAAACGTCGTGGTCTGCAGTTGATCAAAATTTCTTCTAAAGGGGACCGGCCTCAGCTGTCTGCTGGACTCTTTTTTTCTGATCAGAGCTATCGGACTTTAGATGAGTCTCTGATCAGAAAGCTGCTTTTTGGCTGCCTCTTGGCAGAGCCAACATCTTTCAGTAAAAAAAAACAAAAAAAATGAAAAAAAATAATGCGCTCGAAATGGTCCCTGATCAGACCCAATTGCGTTTGAAGACATTTATGATCAGATCCAATTGCGCTCGAATCCGCCTATGATCAGACTTTTCAGACCAAAATGACCTCTGATCAGACCATCTCCAGACCATGATCAGACCGTAATGCGCTCGAACTTCCGAAACGACCCTGTAATTTCGGTCTGGGAACACACGGGTGTGCGCTCGACTGGGTCTGATCAGAAGTCAATTTGGGTCTGGACCTCAACCTGGGTACTCTAATACAAGATGGATCTCTTGGTTCTTGAACTTTTTGTAATTAATTTTGAACTTTTGACCTAAGAACTTTGAAAGTGGTTTCCGAATTTGAAATTTCACTTATATTCAAGCATTGCTACTATGTACAGTTTAATGAGAATTTCTGATATGAATTGTCGGAGATCAACGGAACTTATTTTTCCAAGGGGCATTGAAAAGATGAAAATTAGAAATGCTCGAACGTTATGTTTCAAATTCAATCTACCACAGAGTCCGATTTCCTAATGTTTTGCCAGAAATGGTCTGTTTTCAAGTGGGATTTTTTAGGTAACTTGAAGGTTCGTATTGTTTGGAAAATAAGATTTATTGTGCAGTTTCTCTCGTTTTTGTCCAGTATTTTTTTCTGTGAGTTATTTTATCTAGTAAGAACTTTGTAGTTATTACATCGGTGCTGAAAACTTACATTTTGGGAGATATGAACATTGATCTTTAGCTTGACCATGGTTTTGGCGAAACTGTCGATAAAACAAATGGTTTCGATGATATATCGTTTTATTAACGTGATCAAATTTTTTGTGCTAGTAACCTTTTTTCAACTGATGATATATCGCTCTCTATGTATGGCCAGTTTGTGATTCGCGTAGAAAACACATTACCGTGCAACCAAGCAAAGCATAAATTTTCCCGGAAACGACTAAAACTTTTATTCTGCAAAAATTAAATTGCAGGGATCCTTGTAAAAAATTGAAACTGAGTTGCCAAATAGAGAGCTGCGAATTGCTCTGAATTATAACCTCTCGAAATTCACAAAAGGTCTCAGCGCTATCGTGGACATTTTCACTGTCATCAAAATTTTCGAAATTAATCAGAACCACACAGGATCACTTCCGGTTTAAAATGGGCCAAACTGAGGAATATTCTCTTCAAGAGGTCAAGAAAGGATGCTTGGTTCTTCAAAGTTTTCAAGGATTTCAGTAGGTTAGTAAAAAAATTGTCAAGAGCGCTTAATGTTGCTTCTATCCCAGGCGCTTCAATGAGGTGGTTGCATCTAGAGGACAAATTTTCCAGGTTCTAGCAACCAACAAAAACTATTTTGCATTAATCGTGCTGCCAACAGAAGAAAAATTGTAGTTTGCCAGGAAACGAAAACCCCATTTATTGATGACTCTAAAAGGAATCTGAGGTCAGTTATACCGTAATGAACCTGAAAGAAAATTCCAATGGCCTAAATGGTCTGTCATTCCAATTTATAATAGTCCTTTTTCCTTAAATATCCACTATCTTACCTGATGAATAATTTTTTCTGGTGTCTTTCCAGATGCTCTAAAGAATGACCGGGTATGCCCAATTTTTAACAATAGTTCTCTTTTTGAGCAGGCTAACTACAGGATTTTTTAGCTCTGCCTGTTCTCTTCAAAATTTTTGAATGAGCAATCTTTAACCTATTTTTTTTGTTTGTATCTAGGTTAATAATTAACTCTCAATTTGGCTTCCCGTACTGAGCCTCCAGAGATCATCAGGCCTGATTCAGAAAAAAATCAGGCAAGGTCCCAGGCCTGATTCAGAGTCTGATCATGTCAAATAAGTCTTGTACAACTCATGCGCTTGAAGCATTTTTTGGAACATTGATATACAGGACACACACCTATTGGTTCTGCTTGTATCTTAACTATAGCCAAGACTTAGAATTAATCGTACATTTGATCTTGCCAGATAAAATTTATCGGCTGTGTGTTAGTTGTGTGCTCAATGTTTCGAAAGCTATCCGAGAAGCAGGACTCAATCAATCAATCAACGTGGATGTTAAGTTGTCTATGAATTGTATGATTTTGAGAAGTGCAACGCAGTGACAAAATCTGCGGTCAGATTGTATGTTAATGGTTTCCTGATGCATGCAAAACCTTGAGGACTTTATTTTTTGGAGAATCATTTTAATCGATATTACCATTGCGGATTCTGTCATCCAAAAACCTATCACAATCTTTCCAAACTTTAAAAGCCTTTAAAACATTTACAAGTGCATGATCTCTTATTTTTTACAATTTAACGAGAAGAAAAATTTCATCAATAAGATAAGATGCCAGAAATGAAAAGAGTATTAGTTTCAACTCACATGAAATATATCTTCACTAACTTAAAGTTCACTCTTCAATAAAAAAGGGTATGATTCAGGTAACACACGGAGCCCCAAATTTGAAAAATCACAGCAGCATATGTTAGTTTACCGCAAAAACACATAATTTTTCAAACTTACATCTATTTGCTTGGCTCTTGGATGTTAAAATGAAACTAAACTAATTAGTTGTCTAGCCTTCTCTTTCGCATAACAACACTAAAGGTATCATCAACCACAGTTAAACGTCTGGTATCACGGCAAATTCTGAGACTTATGATTTCGCTTCTGGTTTGTTGGAGCGCAAATTTTATCTGCTTTCGTTTTTTATGCAATTGCAGCTTTATTTTCTGAGATTCTAGCTGTCAGTTGCTTTACAAAGCATGCTGTAGAGGACCCGGTGCAGGACATCACGAGTAGAACAAAACCATATTGTCCTACTTCCAAAATTCGGTTTCATTAATTTAGTTTCTCAATTGCCCCGTGACATTTTTAGCCTGCCTTGGCTTCTTTAGGCCTGATTTCGTTAGCAGACGATTACGTTCCGCTTTTTCTGAACCACCTAAGCATTTTGTTTTGTTGTCTAGTCGAGTTGTGTTGCCAGTTGTAGTAGAATTGCTGTAAAAGTTTTTGCCTTCTAGCAATTGATATGATGGCTCGACGTCATAGCGTACGTCATGCATTATCGTTGCAAATATGTCTCCAGTTTTATTGTGGAGACTTTTTTATTCAAAAATTTTGTTGACGCAGAATTCTAATTGTGTAGCCGTGAAACCGTAGCGTTTCGTGGCAAAGCCTTGAGCCTGTTTGAGGCTCCAATTTTCTGATGCGAGGCAAACAACTTGACGGTTGTCTTTGTTTTGAGTGCAGAGAAAATTTCAATACGAGCTTAAATCTTCTTATATCGAATGTTGCCACCGTCTTGCATAATTATGTTTTTTATGACGTGAATCTTCGAGAGCCTTTAATTTCCAAAAGGCTAGAAAACTGCGAGCGATTCAGCGTATTCAGTGTCGTATTCCGTTGTTTCCGTGAAGTAAAGCTCTCCCTCCCGGGTTTGTAGCCAATGCAAAGGGCGCGCGTGACCAGCGCGTTGAAAACGATGGTAACATGAAATATTGAATGATTTGCTCTGCATCCAGTAAAACGTTCTGAGCGTTAGGAATTGTTGGAGCAAGGAAAGCAAGTTTCGCTGAACAACTCTCTGGGAACATGAGTAGGGACTTTAGAGAGATGATTTTGTAGTTTTAAGGTTTCTGAGGGCGATTGTAAACTTTTTACGATGTAGTTTTTTGTGATTTTTCTCGTGAATCCTTATACTTCCAAGGATTGACTCCAAAACAAGGCAGACGTGTATATTTTGACATCAGCTCCTCTGAAATTTGCACGAGATCTGGATTTCGCGTGCTCCTTTACAATCAATTGTCTTTTTGGAGCATTTTCTTGGTGTCCACAATCCTCTCCATTCTTGGATTAATCCTTGAATATTTTCAGCAGGTTTTCCTAGCTTCCTACCGCACGGCCGTCGTACGCATATCATTTTTGCGTTGTGGTCGAGTTTTGCTTGATGCCAGCCAATGACACTATGCCTATACAATTCATTGCGATGGCAATTGGATCACCCTGGCTGATGCCTTCTTGCCACTGCAACCAAATGCCGTCAAAAAAAAAGGATGTAACACTGCTCAAAGCAGGGCATTTTGTTGTTAAATTTTCAATTGCTAAATGTCAATTGAGATAGTTGAATTCTTTTTTGGCGGCTATTAGGAATAATGCTTCGTTTTAGGAATATCTTATGCAGACTGCATTGAATGCAGACCGTTCTGAAGAATCGCAAACTCATTTTCACTAATTTGGCCTAGGCAGAGGTGGCTATTGACTCCAAAAATTAGCGAAACATTTTCAACGCGCTTTGTCGTACAATACGCAAGTTTTCGCTCTTTAAGTTATGATCGACTAATGTACAGTCTGATGAATCACTGAGGCATGGTTAGATGTATTGCGGTAATTGCTAATAAGTGTTTGCATGAAAACTAAGGAACGCTCTTTTAACCACTTCGAACATGAGTTGTTTTCTGAAAGGGGGTCTGCGAGTGTGATTTTGTCGGTCAAATTGCCGGTCATCGAGTCATCAACACATTAGGTTCAAGCTTGGTTATGCCCACTGTTATGTCCATTGGTGTAATTTAGTGCAAATTTTAAATTGATTTAGGTTAAGTCTTGGTGGTTTTTAACATTCGTCTCTGTCTATGTTGTTAATGATCAAATTTAAAAAATTGCCATGATAAGGGTTGTATAATTTAATTTCGGTCATAAACTAACGGCCTTTTTTCGTTATGTATTATCTGTTTGCTCTAGCTACCAAAAACTTCAAAGCAGTGGTTTCACATTGGTCCCGCTGTTGGAGGGTCCAATATGAAGATTGATCTCTGAAACCACATAATTAATTTTCATACAAACTATTGTCTTTTCGGCCTTTTATCTAGTGAAGGAACACTATGCTAGCGTGGCAGTATCTAGGAAGACATCAATGGTATCTTTGGAAAGCCTCCTAATGAGTTTTCTGTAATGATTTTTGGATTTTTCAAAAAGTTGCTCTGAGCTGGTTATTGATTGCTTATCAAAAAAAATAATGCTGTTAGTACTGAAATGAGATTTCAACCTAATTGAGAGCAACGAGTAATTTTACCATCAGGAATTTTTTTTTCGATGACAAAATTAAAATAATGCGCCCAAATCTTATTCAACAGTCTAGCATTGTAATTTATTGCGCAATTAGTGAAGACCATTTTTAAATAGACGCTTGTAGGCGTCAGAGTCATGTTTCAGATAAAGTGTAACCACATTTAGAATCAATTAGAGAATTAACTGAAATTTAGTGTCTGCAAATTTATATTGTGCCTTAGGATTGCTAACAGGCAGTACAAAGAAAATAATTTTCTGAAAGATTTGAAGCATTTGTTTGCTCAATTATTTGCAAATAAATTGATTGCTCAATGATTTGATGCAAACAATTGATAGAAACAGCACTTTGCTTGTGACTGTTTGCTTTTTTGGCAAACATTTCATGTGTCAATGCAAAACTTTATCTAGAGCAAAATTGTGCCAAAGCATATTTGTTTTTTAAGACAATTGAGTTAATGTTAAAGGCTACTAAAACTTTTGCAATCCTAATACTGAACGTCGCAATTTATTTCAACTATTCAACTGGAGAACCAAAAAACGAAATTGACAAAAAAACAAATTGCCTGTTCTCTTCAAAATTTTTGAATGAGCAATCTTTAACCTATTTTTTTGTTTGTATCTAGGTTAATAATTAACTCTCAATTTGGCTTCCCGTACTGAGCCTCCAGAGATCATCAGGCCTGATTCAGAAAAAAATCAGGCAAGGTCCCAGGCCTGATTCAGAGTCTGATCATGTCAAATAAGTCTTGTACAACTCATGCGCTTGAAGCATTTTTTGGAACATTGATATACAGGACACACACCTATTGGTTCTGCTTGTATCTTAACTATAGCCAAGACTTAGAATTAATCGTACATTTGATCTTGCCAGATAAAATTTATCGGCTGTGTGTTAGTTGTGTGCTCAATGTTTCGAAAGCTATCCGAGAAGCAGGACTCAATCAATCAATCAACGTGGATGTTAAGTTGTCTATGAATTGTATGATTTTGAGAAGTGCAACGCAGTGACAAAATCTGCGGTCAGATTGTATGTTAATGGTTTCCTGATGCATGCAAAACCTTGAGGACTTTATTTTTTGGAGAATCATTTTAATCGATATTACCATTGCGGATTCTGTCATCCAAAAACCTATCACAATCTTTCCAAACTTTAAAAGCCTTTAAAACATTTACAAGTGCATGATCTCTTATTTTTTACAATTTAACGAGAAGAAAAATTTCATCAATAAGATAAGATGCCAGAAATGAAAAGAGTATTAGTTTCAACTCACATGAAATATATCTTCACTAACTTAAAGTTCACTCTTCAATAAAAAAGGGTATGATTCAGGTAACACACGGAGCCCCAAATTTAAAAAATCACAGCAGCATATGTTAGTTTACCGCAAAAACACATAATTTTTCAAACTTACATCTATTTGCTTGGCTCTTGGATGTTAAAATGAAACTAAACTAATTAGTTGTCTAGCCTTCTCTTTCGCATAACAACACTAAAGGTATCATCAACCACAGTTAAACGTCTGGTATCACGGCAAATTCTGAGACTTATGATTTCGCTTCTGGTTTGCTGGAGCGCAAATTTTATCTGCTTTCGTTTTTTATGCAATTGCAGCTTTATTTTCTGAGATTCTAGCTGTCAGTTGCTTTACAAAGCATGCTGTAGAGGAACCGGTGCAGGACATCACGAGTAGAACAAAACCATTTTGTCCTACTTCCAAAATTCGGTTTTATTAATTTAGTTTCTCAATTGCCCCGTGACATTTTTAGCCTGCCTTGGCTTCTTTAGGCCTGATTTCGTTAGCAGACGTTTACGTTCCGCTTTTTCTGAACCACCTAAGCATTTTGTTTTGTTGTCTAGTCGAGTTGTGTTGCCAGTTGTAGTTGAATTGCTGTAAAGGTTTTTGCCTTCTAGCAATTGATATGATGGCTCGACGTCATAGCGTACGTCATGCATTATCGTTGCAAATATGTCTCCAGTTTTATTGTGGAGACTTTTTTATTCAAAAATTTTGTTGACGCAGAATTCTAATTGTGTAGCCGTGAAACCGTAGCGTTTCGTGGCAAAGCCTTGAGCCTGTTTGAGGCTCCAATTTTCTGATGCGAGGCAAACAACTTGACGGTTGTCTTTGTTTTGAGTGCAGAGAAAATTTCAATACGAGCTTAAATCTTCTTATATCGAATGTTGCCACCGTCTTGCATAATTATGTTTTTTATGACGTGAATCTTCGAGAGCCTTTAATTTCCAAAAGGCTAGAAAACTGCGAGCGATTCAGCGTAGTCAGTGTCGTATTCCGTTGTTTCCGTGAAGTAAAGCTCTCCCTCCCGGGTTTGTAGCCAATGCAAAGGGCGCGCGTGACCAGCGCGTTGAAAACGATGGTAACATGAAATATTGAATGATTTGCTCTGCATCCAGTAAAACGTTCTGAGCGTTAGGAATTGTTGGAGCAAGGAAAGCAAGTTTCGCTGAACAACTCTCTGGGAACATGAGTAGGGACTTTAGAGAGATGATTTTGTAGTTTTAAGGTTTCTGAGGGCGATTGTAAACTTTTTACGATGTAGTTTTTTGTGATTTTTCTCGTGAATCCTTATACTTCCAAGGATTGACTCCAAAACAAGGCAGACGTGTATATTTTGACATCAGCTCCTCTGAAATTTGCACGAGATCTGGATTTCGCGTGCTCCTTTACAATCAATTGTCTTTTTGGAGCATTTTCTTGGTGTCCACAATCCTCTCCATTCTTGGATTAATCCTTGAATATTTTCAGCAGGTTTTCCTAGCTTCCTACCGCACGGCCGTCGTACGCATATCATTTTTGCGTTGTGGTCGAGTTTTGCTTGATGCCAGCCAATGACACTATGCCTATACAATTCATTGCGATGGCAATTGGATCACCCTGGCTGATGCCTTCTTGCCACTGCAACCAAATGCCGTCAAAAAAAAAGGATGTAACACTGCTCAAAGCAGGGCATTTTGTTGTTAAATTTTCAATTGCTAAATGTCAATTGAGATAGTTGAATTCTTTTTTGGCGGCTATTAGGAATAATGCTTCGTTTTAGGAATATCTTATGCAGACTGCATTGAATGCAGACCGTTCTGAAGAATCGCAAACTCATTTTCACTAATTTGGCCTAGGCAGAGGTGGCTATTGACTCCAAAAATTAGCGAAACATTTTCAACGCGCTTTGTCGTACAATACGCAAGTTTTCGCTCTTTAAGTTATGATCGACTAATGTACAGTCTGATGAATCACTGAGGCATGGTTAGATGTATTGCGGTAATTGCTAATAAGTGTTTGCATGAAAACTAAGGAACGCTCTTTTAACCACTTCGAACATGAGTTGTTTTCTGAAAGGGGGTCTGCGAGTGTGATTTTGTCGGTCAAATTGCCGGTCATCGAGTCATCAACACATTAGGTTCAAGCTTGGTTATGCCCACTGTTATGTCCATTGGTGTAATTTAGTGCAAATTTTAAATTGATTTAGGTTAAGTCTTGGTGGTTTTTAACATTCGTCTCTGTCTATGTTGTTAATGATCAAATTTAAAAAATTGCCATGATAAGGGTTGTATAATTTAATTTCGGTCATAAACTAACGGCCTTTTTTCGTTATGTATTATCTGTTTGCTCTAGCTACCAAAAACTTCAAAGCAGTGGTTTCACATTGGTCCCGCTGTTGGAGGGTCCAATATGAAGATTGATCTCTGAAACCACATAATTAATTTTCATACAAACTATTGTCTTTTCGGCCTTTTATCTAGTGAAGGAACACTATGCTAGCGTGGCAGTATCTAGGAAGACATCAATGGTATCTTTGGAAAGCCTCCTAATGAGTTTTCTGTAATGATTTTTGGATTTTTCAAAAAGTTGCTCTGAGCTGGTTATTGATTGCTTATCAAAAAAAATAATGCTGTTAGTACTGAAATGAGATTTCAACCTAATTGAGAGCAACGAGTAATTTTACCATCAGGAATTTTTTTTTCGATGACAAAATTAAAATAATGCGCCCAAATCTTATTCAACAGTCTAGCATTGTAATTTATTGCGCAATTAGTGAAGACCATTTTTAAATAGACGCTTGTAGGCGTCAGAGTCATGTTTCAGATAAAGTGTAACCACATTTAGAATCAATTAGAGAATTAACTGAAATTTAGTGTCTGCAAATTTATATTGTGCCTTAGGATTGCTAACAGGCAGTACAAAGAAAATAATTTTCTGAAAGATTTGAAGCATTTGTTTGCTCAATTATTTGCAAATAAATTGATTGCTCAATGATTTGATGCAAACAATTGATAGAAACAGCACTTTGCTTGTGACTGTTTGCTTTTTTTGGCAAACATTTCATGTGTCAATGCAAAACTTTATCTAGAGCAAAATTGTGCCAAAGCATATTTGTTTTTTAAGACAATTGAGTTAATGTTAAAGGCTACTAAAACTTTTGCAATCCTAATACTGAACGTCGCAATTTATTTCAACTATTCAACTGGAGAACCAAAAAACGAAATTGACAAAAAAACAAATTGCCTGTTCTCTTCAAAATTTTTGAATGAGCAATCTTTAACCTATTTTTTTGTTTGTATCTAGGTTAATAATTAACTCTCAATTTGGCTTCCCGTACTGAGCCTCCAGAGATCATCAGGCCTGATTCAGAAAAAAATCAGGCAAGGTCCCAGGCCTGATTCAGAGTCTGATCATGTCAAATAAGTCTTGTACAACTCATGCGCTTGAAGCATTTTTTGGAACATTGATATACAGGACACACACCTATTGGTTCTGCTTGTATCTTAACTATAGCCAAGACTTAGAATTAATCGTACATTTGATCTTGCCAGATAAAATTTATCGGCTGTGTGTTAGTTGTGTGCTCAATGTTTCGAAAGCTATCCGAGAAGCAGGACTCAATCAATCAATCAACGTGGATGTTAAGTTGTCTATGAATTGTATGATTTTGAGAAGTGCAACGCAGTGACAAAATCTGCGGTCAGATTGTATGTTAATGGTTTCCTGATGCATGCAAAACCTTGAGGACTTTATTTTTTGGAGAATCATTTTAATCGATATTACCATTGCGGATTCTGTCATCCAAAAACCTATCACAATCTTTCCAAACTTTAAAAGCCTTTAAAACATTTACAAGTGCATGATCTCTTATTTTTTACAATTTAACGAGAAGAAAAATTTCATCAATAAGATAAGATGCCAGAAATGAAAAGAGTATTAGTTTCAACTCACATGAAATATATCTTCACTAACTTAAAGTTCACTCTTCAATAAAAAAGGGTATGATTCAGGTAACACACGGAGCCCCAAATTTGAAAAATCACAGCAGCATATGTTAGTTTACCGCAAAAACACATAATTTTTCAAACTTACATCTATTTGCTTGGCTCTTGGATGTTAAAATGAAACTAAACTAATTAGTTGTCTAGCCTTCTCTTTCGCATAACAACACTAAAGGTATCATCAACCACAGTTAAACGTCTGGTATCACGGCAAATTCTGAGACTTATGATTTCGCTTCTGGTTTGCTGGAGCGCAAATTTTATCTGCTTTCGTTTTTTATGCAATTGCAGCTTTATTTTCTGAGATTCTAGCTGTCAGTTGCTTTACAAAGCATGCTGTAGAGGAACCGGTGCAGGACATCACGAGTAGAACAAAACCATTTTGTCCTACTTCCAAAATTCGGTTTTATTAATTTAGTTTCTCAATTGCCCCGTGACATTTTTAGCCTGCCTTGGCTTCTTTAGGCCTGATTTCGTTAGCAGACGTTTACGTTCCGCTTTTTCTGAACCACCTAAGCATTTTGTTTTGTTGTCTAGTCGAGTTGTGTTGCCAGTTGTAGTTGAATTGCTGTAAAGGTTTTTGCCTTCTAGCAATTGATATGATGGCTCGACGTCATAGCGTACGTCATGCATTATCGTTGCAAATATGTCTCCAGTTTTATTGTGGAGACTTTTTTATTCAAAAATTTTGTTGACGCAGAATTCTAATTGTGTAGCCGTGAAACCGTAGCGTTTCGTGGCAAAGCCTTGAGCCTGTTTGAGGCTCCAATTTTCTGATGCGAGGCAAACAACTTGACGGTTGTCTTTGTTTTGAGTGCAGAGAAAATTTCAATACGAGCTTAAATCTTCTTATATCGAATGTTGCCACCGTCTTGCATAATTATGTTTTTTATGACGTGAATCTTCGAGAGCCTTTAATTTCCAAAAGGCTAGAAAACTGCGAGCGATTCAGCGTAGTCAGTGTCGTATTCCGTTGTTTCCGTGAAGTAAAGCTCTCCCTCCCGGGTTTGTAGCCAATGCAAAGGGCGCGCGTGACCAGCGCGTTGAAAACGATGGTAACATGAAATATTGAATGATTTGCTCTGCATCCAGTAAAACGTTCTGAGCGTTAGGAATTGTTGGAGCAAGGAAAGCAAGTTTCGCTGAACAACTCTCTGGGAACATGAGTAGGGACTTTAGAGAGATGATTTTGTAGTTTTAAGGTTTCTGAGGGCGATTGTAAACTTTTTACGATGTAGTTTTTTGTGATTTTTCTCGTGAATCCTTATACTTCCAAGGATTGACTCCAAAACAAGGCAGACGTGTATATTTTGACATCAGCTCCTCTGAAATTTGCACGAGATCTGGATTTCGCGTGCTCCTTTACAATCAATTGTCTTTTTGGAGCATTTTCTTGGTGTCCACAATCCTCTCCATTCTTGGATTAATCCTTGAATATTTTCAGCAGGTTTTCCTAGCTTCCTACCGCACGGCCGTCGTACGCATATCATTTTTGCGTTGTGGTCGAGTTTTGCTTGATGCCAGCCAATGACACTATGCCTATACAATTCATTGCGATGGCAATTGGATCACCCTGGCTGATGCCTTCTTGCCACTGCAACCAAATGCCGTCAAAAAAAAAGGATGTAACACTGCTCAAAGCAGGGCATTTTGTTGTTAAATTTTCAATTGCTAAATGTCAATTGAGATAGTTGAATTCTTTTTTGGCGGCTATTAGGAATAATGCTTCGTTTTAGGAATATCTTATGCAGACTGCATTGAATGCAGACCGTTCTGAAGAATCGCAAACTCATTTTCACTAATTTGGCCTAGGCAGAGGTGGCTATTGACTCCAAAAATTAGCGAAACATTTTCAACGCGCTTTGTCGTACAATACGCAAGTTTTCGCTCTTTAAGTTATGATCGACTAATGTACAGTCTGATGAATCACTGAGGCATGGTTAGATGTATTGCGGTAATTGCTAATAAGTGTTTGCATGAAAACTAAGGAACGCTCTTTTAACCACTTCGAACATGAGTTGTTTTCTGAAAGGGGGTCTGCGAGTGTGATTTTGTCGGTCAAATTGCCGGTCATCGAGTCATCAACACATTAGGTTCAAGCTTGGTTATGCCCACTGTTATGTCCATTGGTGTAATTTAGTGCAAATTTTAAATTGATTTAGGTTAAGTCTTGGTGGTTTTTAACATTCGTCTCTGTCTATGTTGTTAATGATCAAATTTAAAAAATTGCCATGATAAGGGTTGTATAATTTAATTTCGGTCATAAACTAAAGGCCTTTTTTCGTTTTGTTTTATCTGGTTGCTCTAGCTACCAAAAACTTCAAAGCAGTGGTTTCACATTGGTCCCGCTGTTGGAGGGTCCAATATGAAGATTGATCTCTGAAACCACATAATTAATTTTCATACAAACTATTGTCTTTTCGCCCTTGTATCTAGTGAAGGAACACTATGCTAGCGTGGCAGTATCTAGGAAGACATCAATGGTATCTTTGGAAAGCCTCCTAATGAGTTTTCTGTAATGATTTTTGGATTTTTCAAAAAGTTGCTCTGAGCTGGTTATTGATTGCTTATCAAAAAAAAAATAATGCTGTTAGTACTGAAATGAGATTTCAACCTAATTGAGAGCAACGAGTAATTTTACCATCAGGAATTTTTTTTTCGATGACAAAATTAAAATAATGCGCCCAAATCTTATTCAACAGTCTAGCATTGTACTTTATTGCGCAATTAGTGAAGACCATTTTTAAATAGACGCTTGTAGGCGTCAGAGTCATGTTTCAGATAAAGTGTAACCACATTTAGAATCAATTAGAGAATTAACTGAAATTAAGTGTCTGCAAATTTATATTGTGCCTTAGGATTGCTAACAGGCAGTACAAAGAAAATAATTTTCTGAAAGATTTGAAGCATTTGTTTGCTCAATTATTTGCCAATAAATTGATAGCTCAATGATTTGATGCAAACAATTGATGGAAACAGCACTTTGCTTGTGACTGTTTGCTATTTTTGGCAACCATTTCATGTGACAATGCAAAGCTTTATCTAGAGCAAAATTGTGCCAAAGCATATTTGTTTTTTAAGACAATTGGGTTAATGTTAAAGGCTACTAAAACTTTTGCAATCCTAATACTGAACGTCGCAATTTATTTCAACTATTCAACTGGAGAACCAAAAAACGAAATTGACAACTGAATGCGAATTTTTCGGCATCATACTAGACTGTCACTTAAATTTGGAAAACCATTCGAAAAAATTTACATATGATGGCAATAATTATCAAAAAAAATCGAAATGTTTCGGAAGACGCTTCTTAAAAAGCTTTATTAGATGCAATTGCTCGCCCTGATTATGACTACAGTAGCTTTTTCTTCATTGGTGTACGGACAATTTTTTACACTGTCTGGATAGGCAGATGAACTGGGGTCTGAAAACTGTATTTTACCGCTCTTTTATAATTTCAACGTCTGAAATCCGCTCGTCAGAAAAGTGTCTCAGCATTGACCAACGCATTCAGTCAAAGTCATTACTCTACGTTTTTGACTTCATCAAACGTAACGTTTTTTGACTTCATCAAACGTAGCAATCTCTTAGTCTCCTCAGTAATATTTATCTTATAAATTTTAGAAACAACATCAAACTTCAAGGCCACAGATCAAAGGTTTTTCTAGGTTACTCATTTTGTCAAAAATCTTCCACGAAGTGGAACTCCTTACCAGAAGCAATTAAAAATTTTAAGCAGACTAAAATTTCATTAAAAGTTGTTTTGGACAGTTTCTGTATAACAAAGTCGAAGGGTTGTCCTCCAACTTTTTATGGTTGCACTTGGAAGAAAGTCCGGTTTATATAAGATATCATCACTAAATTCGCACATTGTTTTTTCATTCCCAAGTCGAGAAAAATTCCGCGCAATGTTTTGTACTTCAAAATGAATTTATGTGTTTTCTCTCTCTCCCTCTCTCGGGATACTTTTGCTTACACTGAGTTATGCGCGGTAAAACCGACTAATCGTTAAAATCAAATGTTTTTGTCAAATGTTGCCTATTCCAATCTGTATTGGTAATCGAATCACTACATTATGTTTTCTGTAGCCGTCCCACTTCTGGGAGTTGCTATATGCACATTTGGTTCAATCAATTTAACGAAATCAATTTCCGCTGAACACTTTGACACTTATTTTCTTTTGCTTTCAAAATTGTGCTTTCACACTTATCTTCCTCAGCAGTCTTTTTCAATATTGTCCTGAAACAAAACCTGGAACCTTAATCAACAGAATAAAAGAGGTATGAAAGGGTGCTTTCTATGCATAAAGTGTGACAGAGCTCTTCTAATACAGACAAAAAAGTTTCCAGCTGAACACATATTTGCCAAAATAATGCTTGTCAAATTTCTTTATGACATAGACAAGCCAAAAGATTTTGAATTCTCTTGGGTATCAAAAATCTTCATCAAAACGCTCTAACAAAATTTGGAAATTTGTCAAAACCAACTCTGGAGTGAATTTGATTGTACGTCAATGATTGCAAAATTCTACCACAACCATGGCTCAGATACCTTCACTGGCACAACAACTTCTTCAAACAATACCTAAACTAGGCAAAATCTTCAACTAAACCATTAAACTGTAAACATGGAATAGATTTTCCAAAAAAAATGTAATAATAATGATATCATTCCGGATTTTTTGACGTTTCAAATTCCTAAAAACGACGTGTTTTCAAAACAAATGGTGCAAAGCTTTCAACGTAGGCACTTAAAGAAACAATTATATCTTGCTGAATATGGCCGTAGATTTTTCGGATAGAGACATTCTAAGGAAAGAGAAGGAAACAGCACTTTTAACTTCAAATATATACAGCATTAGAAAGGAAATTAGATATCATTCCGGTTTCATTTGTTAGAGACTAAAAGAAGAGTTAGCGAAACGTTCCAAGAGACATAACAAACCTTTGCGGAATTGATCAGATAATAATGTTGTTACATTGGACGTTGTTGAAATGCTGAGATTTGTCCTGGACGTCTTTAGGTCCAAAGCATCCAGTCAGAGACAAATTCAATTGAGTACACTTCCCAGCGGACGTAGACAAATTCGTTCGTGAGTTAAAGGAGAACAACACTGATGACGAAATTTTATGTGAAATCTTCTGCCAAATGGTACGCTAAGAACGTAGGTGAGACCCAATGGATAGAAGAACTAAAAAATTAATGATTTTTCTGAGTGATCAAAAATTGCTAGCTGCACCATTTCAGAAAGGTAATGGTTTTTGTGTTTTGAAACAGACAAGATATTCAGCTAAACTGAATGAAATAAGTAGAGCCAGTCAATTTGAGAATCGTAAGGAACTAAGTGATGATCTATCAATAAAAACGGAGAAACTGATAAATAGCAATTTGCATCAATTATTGAAACAGGGAAAGATAAATGAGAAGATTTATCACAGGCTCAGGACAACTAGATCGCAACCGGCCAGGCTCTTTGGACTTGCTGAAGTACAAAGAAATGGTACTCCGCTTCGGCCCGTTCTGTCAGTACCCGGTAGCAGTTACGAGAACCTCAATAAACTTCTGTTTCGCTTTTTCGAAACTTTACCAGGTAAAAATATTGAAACTAACTCAAAGTATGCTAGAACCGCTTTAGAGGCTACCGAATTGGACGAAGATGAGCTAGTAGTATCTCTAAGATGTTGTAAGTTTGTAGAGCGGATGAGGAAGCGATTGAAATTGCGCTTTAAAGAACTGTACTCCAGTGATGAGGTTCCTCAGATTTCGGGGTCAGCTATGAAGAAAATTTTGAGACTATCCGTATCGAATGTTCACTTTAAGTGTAATAAAATGTGGTATAGTCAATCGGACGGTTTAGCATTGGTGCTTCGCTGATTGTAATTTTGGCAAATTTGTGGATGAAATCTTTCAAAAATTCCTTAGAGAAATTATATGAGGGAAGAGAGAACAAAACCTCTGACATGAAGGAATTGTGCATTGGCTGTTAACGACGCGTTTCTTCCCGAGGGAATGGAGTTGTGTGCGAATCATGCAAAAACTGGTTTCATAAAAATGCCACGTTATCACTGACACTGAGTATAAGAACGTGCAGGAAATTGTATTGATCTGTTCTCATTGGGGAAAGGTACGACAGAAAAAACACACGAATTGAATCTATTCAAGAGGTATGTGGATGACATAGTGTGCACTGTCAATGGGAACCCTCTATATTAACTTGAGAAAGCAAATACTCTTCGCAAGAGCTTACAATTCACTCTTGAATCACCGGTTGGTAGTGGGGACCTAGCACTCCTAGATCTAAACATAAACGTAATCGAAGATAGAAACATTAGCTGTCAATGGTATCAAAAATTGACCAATACCGGCATCATTTTTAGTTTTCCAAGCTTAGCACAATTACAACATAAGAAAAATGTGATTCAAGGAACTGTGCATAGGGTTTTTAACGCAACCAGTGGCTGGCAATCCTTTGATGTAGCTCTTAAGAAAAATCGAAAGATCTGGACTCAAAATCAGTATCCAACTGAGTGGTCATCCAGTATTGCAAATAAGACGTTTGATAAAATAGTCACGATTGGAAAAAGTTACAAAATCCCCCCCCCCCACCCCAAAAAAAAGAACAACTTCTCAAAACAATTAAAAGTCTTAACACAAATGAGCTTAAACCAATGTTTCGTTAAATACAGAGGAAACTTCACTCAAAATTTCGCAAGTAGACTGAAAAAATTGTGTGATTTGCAAATCATTTTCACAACAAGAAAACTAAGAACATGCTTACCCAACCTGAAATCATCTTTTGATAATAATCTGAAATCCCATGTGGAATTAAAAGTTACATGTAGTGGATGCAGTTCCATCTATGTTGGCCAAAGCAGCGGACATTTTACCACTAGGATTTTGGAGCATCAGAAGACGGATTCCCTTGTGAGACAACACGTCGTTGAATATTGTGGTACAGAGCTTAATATTGAATGGGAGATCCTAGATGTATGTCGCCGGGTTGAAAAACTAATGACAATAGAAGCGATCTATATTAAAAAGCTGGAACCGCAAACAATTGTGCGCAACGAGTACCAGGAGCGGAAATTGACATTGAAGTATCAGTTCAATTAGAAAAAAGTTGATTTTTGAAATTCAAAAATTATTCTGGTACATATTAGTTCAAAATTTTGTCAACCTCAAAATAAAAAAAATGACAACAGATAGGAATGAAAGTTAAAACTCCTTTTTCATGAATGGAAAGCAATTCACCCGGTTTTTTCAAAAATTCCGGAATGAAGATTTAAAATTAATTTTATTTTAATAAGTGTAATTAAACTGTTTTAAATTTGATTTTAGCTGTAAATAATTTCAAAATTTTGTCGTTTATTTAACTCATTTCTTATAATTAGAGTCAAAGACAAGTTCATATACTTTGCAATTTATTTATATTGATTTTACCCCTGACGATGAACGCAAAATTAGAAAACGTTAGTTTTTTTTATAAAATCCATATAAGTTTTAATTGACAATTTCCTCTCTGCATGTTCAAAAAATGATCATTTTAGAGGGTTTTGGGTGGTACCATCAGAAATTCTAACCACATTATAAATAATAAAAGCTTTTCTTCTATTTTCCTTTTTGAAGTCGTTCAAGTTGTTAACGAGGTTTAAAGTTCCTGAACAATTGATTGATTTGCGTTGCTCAGACTGTTAAGTAATTTCTCAATAACACTGGCGTTAAAATTTTAGTTTTTTATTAAATCGAGGAGGTTCGCCAATTTTCGATCCGATCTCTGTCGCTCTAATTCTGTATTCTGGTTTAACTGTTGCCTGATGTAAAAATCTTAAATAACACCAAATAGTGCTGTTTTCTTTTTGTCAATGAGAATGTTACGGAATACAATTTTTTCTCTTTTTTGCTAATTTGTATACATAATTATCCAAATTGTATGATAAGTTATACTTAAAATTATACTGCCAATTGATATCTTGCTTACAATTGGAAAAGTCGCTTGATTTTAATGAATGTACATCAGTAGAGAGGCTAGTATAGGCTTTTTCTTCGATTACTACAATCAAAATATTTTCGGTTTTTTTGGGCGCTGTTTTAAAGAAATTGCTTAGCGTTTGTTATAGAATCAGAGACCCAAAACACTTTTTACCGAGGTTTAATTGACGACAGATTCATTTTCGAGAGAATGAGGCTCAATGAACATATAACGCGTTCTAAGTGAAAAGCTCATGGATTTTATGGCCTGGACAATGTGTTTTTGTAAATTTCAATTGAATTATTCTTTTGTCTGCTTTTTTTGTTCTTTTGCAGTCTCATCGTTTAGTATCATTCATCAAAGGTCCAGATACTAATCATACTAATCTAAGGTTCAGATTTTAATCATATTTATCAAACGCGTGAGCTCTTAACTTGGACAAACTTTTTCCATGTTTAATGGACCTCTCGAAGCGCATGTTTAAGAGCCGCATTGAGCAGCATGTTTAAGCGAACATATTGAGAGAGGTAAATGACCAAAAAAGCTTAACGTACATGGGTGAGAACCAAACCTTGGACAAAAGACTGTCAGTCAGGCGCAGTTACCACGAAGCTAGGAAGTCTTGAAAGCAAGCTCGCCCACAGGGAGGATTTACTTTTCTGGAACTACGTGTTTTTGATTGATCCCGAACTAAGTTTGAAGTTCTTAATGTAAACGTGTGTTTTTCAGCAATGTATTAGCTTTAAAGATTCTGCGCTTTTCTAGAACACTTTTTGTTTTCAACTAAGTTTTTCACGCTTTTGATCTGATTTTTGCGTGATCTCAAACGCTCTCAATCTGAAAAATGTTTTTTGATACGATAAAAGCGTTTGAGAAGTTGGTAAGATGGAGGACTGCTATTCTGAGAGTGTGGAAATCGAACACGTGTTTAGTACCTTTCCTGTTGTAGACATGAAATTTTCTAAGCAAGTATTCTAACCCTGATATTTAAGCTCCTAATATTCATTGTTTAGGCTCATTAGGCAGGCGGTATATCAAAAAGAAGGGCGTCACAAACGCCATTGTCCAGAAGTTTGCTGTAGAAGGAGCAAAAAACAAATAAAATACGCATAGTTAGCTGAAGTGGAGAGGCCTATGGCTGTTAACCGAAGAGCTTGGGTTCAATTCGAGTTGGTGTGAAACAGAAACCCTAACTTCTTTTTAATTGCTCTCAAACGAAGTTTGTAGCAATTATATGAGTCCTGTCGGTCTTTTTATGCAATTTTTTGCTTGACCGATTTTTCATCTGACGCTTTTGACTTTTTGTCCGCAAAAACAGGATTAAAAGGCAGCGCCCAGAGGGCATTAAGTGCTCTTAGAGCCTTTCAGCTCTATTTCAGCTCAAACTGTTTTGGAGACTTATTCTTATGGTGTAAAGGGCTGTTCTTAGAGAATGGAGACATCCCCACTATTAACCCCCCTACTGTTGCCCCCCAACCACCCCCCCCCCCCCCCCACTGCGCTGTTGCTCCCACACCAGTGTTGCCCCACCAGCCCCCGGTGTCCCCCCGTGGCTAGCTACTGACGAAAAAGTGCTTGCTAAGAACGCAAATTTATACATTTTGAAATTTTTTGACATTTTTCGACTTTTATCGGCCCTAGTTGTCAAGAAATCACCTCTAGGTTTTTAATAATAGCTTACAGCATAGGTTCTAGTGGTAGTAGAATGGTTTCATCATTTTAACGTCACGATTTTAAGCAATTTTTTTGACAAAATGTGAATTTTTTTTCAAGTTTTGACATTTTTTCTTTAGTAGGATCTTTCCTGACCCAGGGACCAGAAAATATCCTAAGGGGTTTGATAATAGGTTACTGACAAATTTTTATTGGCCATGGATTAGTTTTTCAAATTTTAATGTCACAATTTTGATAAAACTTGTTTCTTTCAAGCTTTTTTGAAAATGTTTGCCGTTTTCTAGGTTCTTTCAGCCTCAAAAGCCTAGAAAACCCCTCTAAACTTGAAAATAGGTGATTGTATAGTTTTTAGGTTAAATGGAATTTCTTGCAAGATTTTAAAATCAAGAATTTTTGAATAATTTTTTTTACAATGTTTTTTTTTAATTTTTTGAAATTTATAATCATTATTCAGATTTTAAGAACCTCGACGGTTAGAGAATCTCCGTTAGGGTTTGATAATAAGTTACTGGAAAATTTTTTATGGTCATGGATTCTTTTTCAACTTTTTAATATCACATTTTTCTAGCAATTTTTTTTTAAAAACTTGCAAATTTTTTGATTTTTTTTTTAATTTTTTGTCTTTTTTGCGGATTCTTTAGCCTCCTGAGCTCCGAAATTTCGTCCAGAGTTTAATAATATGCAACTGCACAGTTAATAGAGGTAAAGGAATGTTCTTCAAGATTTCAATATCACGAATTTAGGCAATTTTTTAATTTGTTTGCATTTTTTTATACTATTTTGAATATTTTCCGTCAACAGAGGTCCTAGGACCTCCTCCAATGTCTGATAATAAGCTGCTGCATAGTTTCCAGAGTTAATGGGATGGTGATCAACATTTTTACTCCAGGTTTTTTAGTTTTTGGATAAAATCTATGCTTTTCATTTTTTTGGAAAATGTTTTTGCTCCCTGTATATGGATCTTTATGAGCCTGTGAAACCATTTCAGGCTTTAAACAGGGATACCGGATAGTCTCTTGAGACAATGAAATGTTTCTTAAGATATTATTATCTTGAAGTTTAGCAAGATTTTGTTAAAACTTTCTATTTTCTCCAAAATTTATCGATATATTTTGTCCTTTTCGACGACCATTACTGGGCAACAAAACTTTTCAATTCTCGGAGATGGGTTATTTCACAGAACTTTCGAGACAAAAAATGGTTTATAACTTTTTTTGCTGGGAATTTGAAAATTTTTTGGATTTTGCCTCTTTCAGTTCTTCTCTATATGATTTTTTTATTAACAAGGCTAAAAAACTAGAAGTTGCAGAGTCGAATCCAATCATGGAAAATATTCCTGTCTCTTTTTCTCTCTGTCCGTTAGGGTTTGTTGCCTTTTCTTTCTCGTTCACTTTTTATCTCTCTCACTCTCTCTCTCTCTCTCTCTCTCACTCTCTCTCTCTCTCTCTCTCTTTCTCTCTTTTTGTTGATGACGCATTTCAGCTGCTGTTATGTGGCGTAATGTCATCATCTCTGTATGATTCTCTATATGATTAACAATGAGTTATAGTAGAAAATGTTTTTTAAGCATAAACGATCTAACAGGAACTTTTTAGGAAATCATTGTAAATTGCTTTCGAAAGCAATTTTTAACAAATATATGAAACCTGTTTGTCTTTTTTGCAATTTATTGCTTCACCCATTTTCGTCTGACTCACTTGACTTTCGTCTTCCTGACGCTCGCCGGTCGTTTGAGAGCATTTCGGTCGACGTTAGTCGGTTATTTTGATAATTGTGTGCCTGTTAAAAATATTCTCATCAGAGCCCGACCGTTCATCGAACGTAAACCCACAACCCTCTTCTTCAATCACATGCCAAATTGCAACTACATCCACCCACTCACCCCCAATAGAATCGGAAGCTGCACAAAACCTGGTCGACCAGATATTACTGTGGGCAGCTCTGCCTCTGTCTATCGCTCTTTCTCGTTGCTTTATTATTCTTAGTCTTCAAACAACTTAGCCACTTTAGAACTCGCCTGAAAACTCAGCAAATTGCTCTTTTCTGTCCTGTCTTGAGATCCGGCAGGACAGAATAGGCTCTGCATGACGGCATTGAATTGATCACTAAATTTTTTGGAAGTGAATTGTTCAGAACTGAGCAACCAATCATTTTTGCGTATAGTTATGTTAAATTTTCGTAAAATTTCATTTATTAAAAGCTTTTGTAAATCATTCGAAAAAATTTGATATTGATGCTAAAGTAATGGTTAATGTCTTGCAATGTCAGCGATTACTTGAAATCTTTTAGGCCTTCTATTTGCGTAAATGACTTTCTTTTTATTGTTCTGCGGGCCTGCTAGTTGGTATGAATTGGACCTTATTAATGTTTTCAGTTGGTACCTAATTGTGCTTTGGCTTTTTTCAGAAATATATATGTTTTATCAGAAAACGTCAGAGAAGTTTTGAGCTCTGCCATTTTTGCCTTATTTCTGCCAAATTGTATCTCAGTTTAAAAAGGCGAATTTCGCTTTATGTTGAAGTGAAATTTTATTTTTAAGGGGTTGTATCTCTAATGTAATGGTTTTATGATTATTTTTATTATTATTATTATGGCTTTGTGACAATTTCACGGGGAGTGTAAGTCCCGGATTTATAATATAGAATTTGCACGACAATTCTGGCACAGGCACAAAAAGATCCAACTACAGAAATTATTCTCAGTCCAGTTTTCATTGAAAAATTTCCACATTAATTCTAGAAGTCATGCTTTCAAATTATTGTTGTCGAAGAAATTAATTTTCCTTTGAATGATGTACACCGAACTCCAGTTCTATACCAAAAATTGAGTCTCTGCGCTTCGTATCAAAATCTCTCGCAGTATAACCCTAGATGTTCCGGCCCATTGAATAACATAATAGTTGCGCAAGTCGACTTCGTACTTTCCTGACACTATGCTGCTAAAAAGTAGATCTTTTAGGACTTTAAAGTAGAGTGGTGGCAGTATATTGATTTGAACAATGGCTTCTTTGTAACAATTTCTGTTTGTCATCTATTTCATGGCCTTTTATTAAACCGCTCTAAAATTTGATGCTCGTTTCGCTTTAGCTCCCAGCATTCAGATGCAAACTTAATGTCGGGGTTATGATATTACAAGTTTTCGTAAAAAATTTTGTGATTGTTGAAATCTTTATTTTTGAGGTTATTTTTTTCTCTAGTCACAGTATCTGAATAATGACTTGTCCTAGTGCAGCTGAATGAAGGCGCAATTGAACATATATAATATTTTATGGAATAGCCTTTTGTGAAATTGACTGTATTTGATGTTTTTGGAGTCAGATCGCATATTCTGGATAATGACATGTCTCAATGGCTCACTCTGAAGGTATAACTTAATATTTTTATTAAGCATTTCAATCGATAGCTGATGGCTTTAGTGATTTTGAAATTAATTGTTATCAAAAAATAAATCCTACTTTTGACTGAACTTGGCCACCTGATGACTTGTTACCTTGGCTCATTTAAAACAGGTCACATATTTAGTTTTGGCAAAAGTAGACGTCTTGTGGTTGCATTAACGGCGAGTCTCGTTGGCGCTCTAATTCGGCATTCTTTGAATTCGGCTTAGGGTGCTTTCAACTGACGCAGTAAAAATGAGATAATACCGAATAAAGTTTTTAGAATTACAGTTTCCAGAAAATTGCTTTCTTTTATTTTTGTTCTTTGTTGTAAAAAGCCTCTGAAATAGAAACAATCTTAAATCCTCTTAGATGTTTCCCAATTGCTGATAATTTTCAGGAGGAGAAGTTCACTGAATCTTTATCATGTTAACCACTTGCTCGCAGCTCCCAAAGCTAAAATTATCAAATAGTACTTCAATAATGAGGTTGAACTTCTACAGTCAAAAATATTTCCGACATCTAGATAAATGATCTGACGGGAAACTGCAATTGGAGAAACACAAAAAGCTATCTAATTTGTTATTTTTTGCGGTAAATTTTGCATAGACCGATAATATAATAAAATAATTTCCTTAGTTAGACATCTCTTAATGGAATATTAATTAATCGCGAAAATCTCATCAGTTCAAATCAAGAACAGATCAAGTTGTCATTTGGACTGATCTTGGAATTGTAACCCACACTTCAATGTTTTCAATGTTGGAGTATAATCCTCATGACCACCCTGATTTTGTAGTTTGGTAGTTAAATTCAGTTTCCCCGCTCCTTGGGTGAGACTACGAGGTACTGATTCCCTCTTTGCTGCATTGTTGATTAGTTTGCATCCGAAACTACGCTTTGAGTGAGTTTCCATCAACACAGTTAGGGATGTCATGGGGTTCTAGCAAGTTTCATGAATGCAGTTTCTCGGATAGCGATTACGGAAATTGATTGGGCTAATGTGTTAATGGCAACTGACAGCCCAATTACTGTTTTTTGCTTAAAGAAAAGTTCATGCAACATGGATGACTTCAGCAAAACGCTCATTTGCCCTTCAGCTATGGGTGTGTGATAATTATAGGGGTTGGGTCAATGGCAGAAATTATGGCATATTGTTGAGATATGCGGGTTTTTCTTTTCATCACAGCTGTATCGACAGGAAACTTAGTTGCAGTGAAACAGAAACATGAGCCACTATAGTTGTAGGTGTTGGTATTCAATCTAGAATTTTTTCCCAGTATCGCTTGCGTTATTCGTAATTGTGGAGCTAAAACGCTGTTTATGGTAAATCATGTGTACGGAAAAATTATAAGGCATACAGATTTTTCTATGCGGCAGGTGATGCAGCCATATATATGCATAACGTGTAGTCCGGTGTTGCCGTTGCCGTTTTGCGTTGCATATGAAACGAACATATTACTCAAAATATGTATAGCAAAGCGAACACAATGGTGCGGTTTGTATGTATTCATTTAATTCGGATAGAATATAGCATTCAGATTGCAATTGATTACATTTGATGCCGCACAAAACGGGACAGCAGCCACCCAGTGCTGAGCGTGGAGAGATTAACAGACGATTACAAACTAGTGGTGTCATGGAAAATTCACTGGATGTTGATTCAATGTCAGAGGTTTGTAAGCAGCCTCCGAGTTTTCGCAAGATTTCTCTAATTAGTGAGCTTAGCCATAGCAATATTCCTTGAAGTGCATTTTTTTTTTCTTATTGGTTTTATTATAGCTGTAAAGGGCGCTTCAATGGGAGCTGTGGTTGAAGGAGGGAGGATGTTGGTTTGACTCATCTACTTTTGCCATTGGTTGTTTGTTTTCTAATATGTCTGTCTTTTTCTCAGCTGATAGTTTTTGGAGTGTATTTAAAACAGGACGTAAAAGTCATGTTTAGATAAAATCGCTGAAAGAATTGAAGAGAAGAATGATTTTTCCTTTCATGTCGCGTTTTTGAGAGCGAGAAAAAGATACGAAAAGGATTTTGCTAAGTGAGCAAAATTTTTTTTTTATGACGTGGGGCTTTTGTGAAGCAGTTTTATTGTTCTTACTTTTTTTCGTTCAAAGAGGTTTTTCTAAAACCTATTAACAAATAACTAAGTTTTTGAGCCTTTTTGACCATCTCAATCATATATTAGAGTTGTTTTTGTGGCTTTTTGTTTTCGTTAATATGAATGCAATTGGTTTTAGTTATAGAAATTAAGGTAATCTTATACAATTTGTTTTTTGGTGTTTCCACGGAACCCTTCTGCCTCTCGGAATAATTTTTTGTGTTCAATTGTGTAGTTAGGGTTTTTCGTAGAGTTGTTGCTACCCAGTGAAAACAAAATTTTGATAGCCAAAATGAATTAACTCTGCTGTTCTTTGTAGGGTTTTTAATTGCTCTTAAACAAAGTTTGTAGCTATTATATTAGACCTGTTGGTCTTTTTATGAGATTTTCCGCCTGAACAATTTTTCGTCTGACCTATTTGACTTTTCGTCCAAAAAACGGGATAAACAGGTAGCGATCAGAGGGCATAAAGTGCTCTTAGAGCCCTTCAGCTCACTAATCTCAAAGTACACGATTCAAAGAAACTGTTTTGGAGACTTATACTTAAGGTGTGAAGGGTGGTTCTTAAAGGTTGACCCCCACACTGCCCTCCCAAAACACCCCCTCAATCAAGATAAAGCTAGCCTCACTAAAACGTAGCTGGCTACTTACAAAGCCAACCGCCCGCCGGTCGTTTGAGAGCAATTCGCCCGACGCTAGTCAGTTATGATGTTTTTCAGTGCATTTTAGTATCAAGTGTGTGCTCAATGAATCAGAAGTAACTGTTTCTAAGGTGTGATGAGAACAGTTTTTGACACTTCGAAATTTTTGGAGAATTTTATTAGAAAATTTAACGGTTTTTAAAAGATTTTGTCCTATAATTATTTTGGTGCTTGGATTTTCTACTTTTTGAGATGTGCGGTTGGTTTGTGTTTTCCATTTTTTGTTGAACACAATTGAGGCATATCTGACAATCTATTATATACAAAGTTTTGCTAGAAATTTTCCAAGAAAATGTTTTTCGAACAAAGTTTCCATGAAATGTTTTCATAATTTGTTTTTCCGTGATAATTTGTTTCCTCTGTTGTTTCTCTTTGAATGATATAATGAAGTTAATAGTTCCATCATTTGGTGGTTGGCTAGTTATATTGTCAGGTATATTGTTAGAAAATTTAACCGTTTTTTGATAGATTTTGTCCTTATTGTTTTCATAATTTGTTTTTCTCTGGTAATTTGTTTCCTCTGTTTGTTGTTTCTATTTGAATGATATATTGAAGTTAGTAGTTCCATCAATTACTGCTTGGCTAGGGTGTAAGTTCGATTTCCCTTCGGGTCAATTCTGGAGTGTTCCTGTTATGTTCTTTTTAATCTGTGACTTCTTTTTTAAGAAAATACTCTAGAAGAAGTGAACTGCCGCACCTGAAGTGTTTAGTTTAATAATAATAATAAGTTCAATATGCCGAACAAAGGTCAAGCGGAGAAAGATTTTATTGTGGTTTTTGTTCAATTATCATTCTAAAAGAGCGATAAAAGTAGGTGTAAAAATGTTGAGCTAAGCGAGAGATATTTTTGATCATGTGCTGTTTTTTGGTTTTAACTAAAATTTTTCCAGCTAATAATATTTGTCTCAATTGTGTAAGCTTGTAATAGTATGTTTGTGATCATTTTTGAACCTCTGAAGCAGGTATTGGACTTGTAGATGCAGTTTCGAAAACCCCGAGAACGTCTCAACTACATCGGATTGCGGTTACGAAAGGTTGCAGCACCGACTTGCTTTGTTTGTTCAAAATGCGGCAAATTTTGCGCCAAAGTATTTCTTCTATGTTGTTAAGGGGCCAAAGTCTGAAAGAAAATGTTTATTTCGCGTGGCCAAACATGATACAACGTTCGGAAGAGCTTCTTTGGTCAGTGTGCCCAAAGGATCCGCAATTAACGAAATTTGGATACTCTGGAAACGCACCTTAACTGTTGCGCTTGTTAAGAACTTTGTCACCTCAGAGTGCGCAAAGGGGTGTAAATACATTCATTATCAGCATCATCCTTGAAGGTTCCGAGAGGCCTTTTGGTTGATTTTATTGATGTTTCGGTAGTTTTGCGTATCTGACCCTTTTCAGTGAATTTTGTTCAACATGCCGAGTTTTGATATCACTATTTGCAGCTTAGAAACAAAATAAAATTTTTCCTTATGAGGAGGCTCATTCAAAAAGTGTTTGACGTTAGCGTATTCATCGTATTTCTTTAACGTATTTCGTTTGACCTGAACAAAAATACGCGATTGCCATGCGTTGTGATTAGAAAACCAATAAAGGTCCTCTGATCCTTGAAATATAATGTTACGTACTGATTAAAAGTGCTGCTGTCTGGTCAATTGTGAAAAAAGGAACTTTCGGTTCTTGACCTGGATTTAGTTTATTTATGGTGACTTTAGGTAGATAATCTTTCCGTTGTTTGGTAAGGATAAAAAGACCTGGATTGGTAGCGATTTGACTCCTTTTAACTCAATCTTTTGATTGAAAATTTTAGTTTTACCTCTTTGCTCCTCTACACGTATGTTTTTAAGGATAACGTAGGTATTATGTATTGACTAAAGGCACGAGTATATTAAACTTGAATTGCAGTTTTCAAAAATCTTTTATGTGAGTACAGCCTTTTTCATTGCGTTGAGAATAGATAATTCCGATAGCCTCACAGCGATATATCTGGCTGTTTTTGGTCTTCTCTTGGTTTTTTCTACAATTCACAGATTTTGATTTCTATTGGGGTGCTATCTTTTTTAAAACTCAAAGAACTTGAAATGTTTCGGGCGCTGCATTTTTTAAGATTGGTGCACACATTTTCATTAATAGCTGCGAACCGATAGCTTCGCGGCTTCTCTTGGTTTTTTTATTTCGTAATGATTTTTGTTACGACCATATGACGTCACAGTCACTTCAAATCTACTTTTTGTTCAATAGTTCAGGCAATTTCAACTGAATTGCGTGCGTGACGTCATTTTGCACTCTTATTGGAGCGAGTTTTTTGTTAATCCACGTGATAAAGTTTTTGGTCACACGTGACTTACCTCATTCTTAAAAATAGCTTCCTGACTCTCAAATTGACTTTACTTTACTTTAATTCAAAGAGATAAGGTCAAGTGATTGTATATCACTCTATTTGAAGGTTATTTAAGAGCAGCCAATAGAAGCAGCAATAAATTTTGTGTTTTACAGATTCTTGTTCAAAACTTTACATCTGAGCTCTTAATGAAAAGAATAAATTTTATTTGTTCTGTCTTTTTACTTTGTTTTTGAGAGTGCAGATCTACGAAGCTATCGCGGCTATTTTCTAGCAACCCGCCAGCTATATTTATTTTTGAAGTCAAATGGAAGTGATGATTTTGGTCACGTCAAAACCGGGAGTGGAGCAAAAAAGCAAGTCGTTTTGCGGCGTGGTTTTTTCGCTCTAATTTTGAAGTAGAGTGAGAAATCAGTGTTGAACAAATATTCGTTTTCTTGCTATTGGTTTTTGTTCACACGCGGCATTTTGACACCGATTTTTGCTCTTTTTCGATTTTTTTAATCTTATGTGTTTCTAAATGACGTTCCCAATCCATTTAGTCCATTCTAGATCTATTTTTTTGGTCAACGAAAATTCTCAATTGTGTCGCGACTTGTCCTGCTGTGTTTTTTTAAGACCTGTTCACACATTTTCATGATTTTTGTAGTCAATTTGAAGTGACGATTTTAGTCAGGCCGAATCAGGGAGTGGATTTGCGGCGTGATTTTCGCTCTAATTTTGAAGATGATGGAGGAAACGGTGTTTGAACAAAAATTCGCGTGTTCGATTGTGGTTTTCGTTCAAATGCGGCAAATTGACTGTGATGTTTGCTATTTTCTGGTCCGATCTGCCAATATAAATAGTGCTCATTTTAGGTCTAGTCTTTTAATTAGTCAATGAAAATTCCTTGAATTGTAAGTCAGGAGTTGCCCTGCTATTTTTTTTTATTTCTTCGTCAAGATTTTTGTTATGATCATTTGACGTCACAATCACTTTAAATCTGCTTTGTGTCCATTTGTTCGTGCAAAATCAACTGAATCGCGTCACTGACGTCATGTTAAATCTTATAGGAGGGAGCTTTTTTGTTCATTTGCGTGTTTAAATTTTCGTCATGCGTGACTCACCTCGCTCTCAAATGACTTCCTGACTGAAACTTGACTTTTTCTTTACTTTAATTCAAAGAGATAAGGTCAAGTGAGCGCGTTTCACTCTAAATGAAGATTATTGGAAAGCAGTTATCAGAAGCAATAATAACATATTTGGATCCGTAATCAAAATATAACATCTCAGTTTAACAAAAAGAAATTTCTTTTTGGTTTGGCACTATCTTTTTGAGACTGCAGATCTACGAAGCTATTGCGGCTTTTTCTGGCAATCGTCCAATTATGTCTGTTATTTAATTAGTATCCATTCTAGATCTAGTCTTTTAATTAGTCAATGAAAATTCTTTCAATTGTGCCAAGACTTGTCCTGCTATGTTTTTTTTTTCAGATTACCGTTCTCATTGTTTCATCTGAGTGGATTTTAAGTTATTTCACTCATCGATTTGTGCATTTTAGTGAATGTTAATAGAGCAAATCCAAAAGAACCGGGATAAACTGATAAAGCATAGTCATTAAGTCACAGTGTATTATGTTATATAAATTCACTATAGCGATTGCTGGCTGACATTAGTATTTCAGCTTATTAGCTGTCAATTTAGAAGCTGAATTAAGTATAGTATTAGAATCTATCTGAAACCGCTCAGGAAATTAGAACACTTTTTGTCACTTAGAAAAATAAGGTATGTCAATTTCAATCTCCTTCTTTTGCTTTAATGCCGATGTGCGTCAACGGCGGCAATTTGACGGCTATGTTTGTTGATCAGTTTATATTTTCCAGTTGATTATTTTTGCTTGTTCTTGCTTTACCATTATCTAAATTGCCCTAATATAGATTTTTTGTGAAAGTTGGTTGTTCTTTCAATTGAATTCATATTGGTCTAAAATGAACTCATTTGAATCGAAAATTACGCAAGGTAATCAAAATTAACGCAATTTTAATCAAAAATTAAGTCCTCGAGCAAGGTACAACGGAATCGTTCAGCGTGACTTTTAAGAGCAATTCGTCCCACGTTTGTCTGTAACGTCTTTTTGATAATTAGAAACGAACTCGCTCAATTTCTAATCAGATATCAGTGGCATGCTCTCAAGTAAGGTAAGCAAACAGCAGTTTAAGTAAAAAATTTACTTTTGTGGCCTCTTTCTCTTCTTTGCTTTTTGTCGGCTGTTTAATTTCGTATTTTTAGAAGCATTTTTGTCTCTAGTTGTACGAGTGCAGGTTTACAAATTTAAAGTAGCGAGTTGTTTTTAAAACTCTGATAGAGTCAGCTACTTCTTCTAACTTGTACATCTCAAAGAATTTTGATTGTATCAGTCCTGTTTTTTTAAATGTATTCAATTTTCGATGAAGTCAATCAGAAGACTATTAAATGGCATTTCAAGTCTCGATGAAGCAGTTAAGTAGATAGCTCAATTATTTTTTGGTGCTAAGTTTGAAATTTAATGAAAAATAATTTTGTAATTGCACTTTTAACAATTTAGATATTTTGGCTAAAAAAGTTCAATGTTTTAAACCATTTTATTTGGCTCTTATCGCTTTTTTGGCTGGAAGAGATTTTTGAAAGTTCCTTGCATAAATTGTTTCAAATATGTTTTTCTCAAAATTTAGGATGGTCACTTCTTATTGTGTGATCTCGAATGAAGTTTGAAGCGTTTTTTAATTTATTCCAATGCGATGTTGGCGTTCTTTTTAATAGACGAACAGCGATAGATGTGGCTATAATTGACCTCTCCCTAGTTTCTTACATTTCGAAGAATTTGAATTGTACTGGGGCGCTGACTTAAGATATGCTCACACATTTTCTTGAATTTTGAAGTCAAATTGAAGCGATGATTTTGGTCACGCTGAAACAGGAAGTAAAGCGAAAAAGTGAGTGACTTAGAGGCGTGAACTTTTGTCGTTCTATTTTGGGTAGAGTGAGAAAAGCGTATGAACAAAAATACACGTTCTCCCTATTTTTAGTGGTTTTTATTGGTTCTGATTGGTTTTGCCAATCCAGTCATAGTCCTTTTTAGGTCTAGTTTTGTTTAGTCAATAAAATTTCTTTGAATTGTAGGTCAGGACTGTCCTGCTGTTTTTATATTTTGTCAAGATTTTTGGTACGACATATGACGGCACAATCACTTCAAATCTGCTTTTTGTACATTCATTCATGCAATTTCAACTAATTTTTGGTCCGTGACCTCATTTATCACTCTTAGTGGAGAGTTTTTTGTTCATTTGTGTGAGATTAAGTTTCTTTTCACATGTGACTTATATCACTCTCAAAAATAAACTACTCACATTTACATTTTTTTTACTTTAATTCAAAGATATAACGTCTAGTGAGTGCGTGTCGCTCTAATTTGAGAGCAGTTAATAGTTGCAGCAATAAGTTAAACGAATTCTTAATCAAAATATAACCACGCATTTAATTAAAAAGCAGTATCTTTTTCCGTCTGTTTATTGCGACTATTTTTGGTAATCCGTCAGCTATATTATTATTACACTGAAATCGTTGTACAGGTTAGTGCAGCTGGAGTGACTGAGCGTATTGTGCAAATCAGGGAATATTTGAAACAAGCAACGTCTTTGAAAAAGCAACTCAGTGGAGTCGGCAACTCACTGGGATCAGGAGATGGGCAACAACAGGACCAACTTGCCAAAATATCATCGTTGATAGAACACTTGAGGGAACAGGAATGGGGCTATCTCAGTCTTCTGTCTCAACTGCTGGGAGCGGAGAGAGACGAAGATGAGGAGGCGGAGGAGGAAGAGCAAGGAAGAGGGGATACAAGGTGGTCTAATGGGTTTCCGCCAAAGGAAGGCGACAGAAACTTAGCGGTACTTGGTGACGAAGACTCCGTAGCCGATACTGTTTCAATTAATTTGGAGACATCTCAGTCACCTCCTCTAGAGACATCTTCATCGGCACAAATTAACAAACAAATTGTGAGTTGACTGGGTATTCGCGGTTAACAAGCTAAAAAAAGCAGTTTTTTTGCTGTTTTTCTGGGTGCCAGGACAAAATCTCCAAGGACAAATTACACCGCCAGAATATCCGATTTTTTTACCATGAGTTGAAATTATCAGACGGACCATTTAGCACTATCATGTCTAAGCGAAGAGCATTTCGCATTAAGGTGTTTCTTATGAGAAGCATATTGTAGTCCATTGGTTGAATAGATACGATTTGGTTATTTAGGACTGTTGGTCGGGGAGGGGCATTTTAACCAAATTTTACGTGTCTTCTGGCGCAGAGTAACTTGCTTTCTTGCGAGCATCATTTGGGAATTTTGCCTGGTTTAGTTGGTCGCATTCTGCTTTCCCTTTCTGTAAAGCCATCGTGAATATTTTTTATAAAAACTGTTGAATTGATGGCGAAGCTGTTATTAGACTTATCATACTTCAAATTGTTTTGCGAGTATTGGCTCAAAACGTTCACTTTGTTCAATCACTCTATCGTTCGCAACTATATATGAGTATGTTTTTGCGTTGTATCTTCACTAGGATAGTTTTTTCGAACAAAGTTTGCATATATTGCACAGGCAAAAGAAATTTCATCGCCTAGTTTAAAATAATCACACCTGTCAAAGAAGTGATTGGGACGTCGAGTTTGATTGTTGTATTTAAGAGGCAGTAACATTCAATGCGTTAGTGCAATATTTGTTCAGACCGCACTTAGTGGGGGGGGGGGAGACTATATGCTCAACTGTTCTTTTTGTTCAGTTAATTTTTGGCGATTGATTTATTTGACGTTGAAAGATTTGACGTGTGGAGTGTATTCATTAGAAAGCCCATCGAGCTTAGAATATAATATAAAAGATTTTTTATTTTCGTCTTTTTCGAGGAGCTATCGAGATTTGAATCTCGGGTCATTTCCTTCGGGTCATTGAAGTGTGAATCTTCGGGTCTTTTCCTTGTTTTTGCTCATTTTTTTCCCCGTAACTTCGGCTCAAAATTTGATCAGTTTTGCGAAAATATGTAACGTTGCTGATCTGTATGATTCGACTTTTTTGGCAAAAATATCAGCTGAATTTTTGAAAATACGGCCTTTCTTGAAAAATAGCACCAAGTATGCTCTTTGAGACCCTTCTGTCCCGCATACTAAATGGGGGTTCTGGAGATAAATAGTGTTTTTCAATGATGATTTTTCAATTATTTGAATCCAAATCTATCCAAAATGCACAATTTATTTTTGATATATTGTTGTAAAATCTATGAACTTTTTCTATCCGCTTAGCTCTTAGCGTTCAATTGGGTTGCTGGTCAGGTCAGGGATTTTGATTGGAGATTGTCGTTTGGATTGTAATTTCAGACTTTTGTCAGGACCGCTATGTTTTTCTAAGATCTGTTGATACTTTTTTCGGCTTTTGATGTCAATTCTTCATTTCTGTTTTTGCATGTTATGCTCTTCTGTGCTCTGTTTTCTGTTTTGTGGCGTTTAGAAGGTATTCAGTGTCGTCTTGTCCTTTAGGTTTTTTTTTGTCAGGTCCCATTGACATCTTAATCAAGCCTGTGTTAATCCGTATTGCTTAGACTATTTATGGCTGGTCAATTAAGCTTAAGAAGCAAAAGAATATCATTTGCAAAGTTTTTCATCTGATAGCATACTGTTTTTGTCGGGAAATTTATAATTTTGAGATTTCTGAATTTTGCGCTTTTTTGTTTCGCCTTTTTGCTCTGCCTTACTGAAAAAATGGTATATTTAATTTTTCCCATCTCAAAACGAAAATGTCTTAAAGAAATGATTTTTAATAAAATGATTTTTTTTAAATAAAGAAATGATTTTTTAAAATAAGTTGTGACAGATTGCAGCGGACGTCATTGACCGAGGCACGCTTTTGTTTCTATAATTTGGTTTTTTTGTTGTTGGTTAATTGTCTCAGTCGCTTAGTAGACATATGAAACAAATTTGGCTCATCAAAGGCTGAGAAGTGAGGAATTGTTTTTGCGATTAGGGAGTGCTTTCTAAACTAATTTTAAGGAATATTGATATTTGCCATATGTCCATTTACTGTTCGCTATTTTGGCGGTCATTGGTTTCCGAAGTTGGTATATGCTTGTTTTAAGGAGACTTGGTTGATTTTTTTCATTTCATGTCTGGTTGTTAATATCCACCGTCAGCCTCTCAACTGCAATTATTTACGCGCTGTTCTTTTTAATTCGCTTTAGTTCTGATCACGTTTTCTGTTTTAGATAAATCACGAATTTTCACGTTTAACTCCTGACTTACCTCACTGACTGGTTCAACTGTAAGGGTTTCAATTTCTTCCACTCATTGAGTTATGCATTGTAGTGAATGCAGTCAAGCTGAAAAGAGCAATATCAAAAACGGGATAAACCGGTGAAGCGCGATGAACCGATAAGTCAAAATGCATTAGGTGACCAACGTTCATTAGAGCTGTTGCTAGCTGACAATAGGTTTGAACTTAATGAGCTTTATTTTAAGAGGCCAAATAAAGTATAATTTGAAAATGTAAGAATTTGCACGCCAAATTAGAATTCTTTTTGATACCTAGAAAAGTTTGTCAATTTCTCTCTTCTCTTTTTGAATCCTTATGTGAGTCAAGTGGGACAACCACTGGTTTTTTCGGGAATTTGCGGGCTATTTTTATAAAATTAGCACCATTTTTGGAAGAATGATTCGCTCTCCTCAAATAGTTTTGTAATGGTTGATTTTCTCAAATTCAGGGGCAAATATTTTTTATCTGTCAAAAGACTCTGTAATCGATAGTCAATTCATGGGGATATTTATTTGGTTGGATTGTATTTTGGACCTAATTTTTTATAGTTACGAAGCAAAAGATGTCGGATTGAGATTTGCGCCGTCTTTAAAGAGCTTTGGCGGAGCTAAAGAGAGCAAAAAACTGAGTGTTTCAAAGTCGAATTTTTTAAACGGGCTGACAATGGTCAGCTAAGACTTGATGACGGTTATGCTTATCTGTTTTTGTAAATTCTTAGAGATTTGTTAAGTGTTGCCCTGATTAATTAATATTGTAGCCTTGAAAGTGTGATTATTAACAGGTCTCTTTTTTAGTCAGGCACAAACATAAAATCTGTTTCCTGTTGATTGCTTTCGTATTTTTGCTGTATCTGAATGAAGTCTCAGGAAATATTAGTGAATTTTGTTCTTATTCCTTGTTCTCTCCATTATGACTCCATTTGTTTTATGGCTCCGTTTGACTAGGGTGCCATTTGTTTTCAATAAAATTAAATGACTAATTGAGTTCCATTTTCTTTCAAGTTTAACTTCGATTCCTTATGGTAATCAGTTAAACCAAATAATAGAAAGCGGAGTCGCATTTTACCTAGGCTCCTTGTTTATTGTTTGGAGTTAATTCTATTGAATAATTCGCCCAGTAGTCCGTATCAAGATAATTTGATTGTTCTATCAATTATCTCCCTCTTACTAATGCACGAATTAAAGTTTCCAACACCTTTATCAAAATTATTTTCAGCTGGGTAATCTAGATAGCAGACTCAAAAATTTAGAGTTGATGAATGTTTGAGTATGAGTTCATTATGGAAATCAGAGAGACCAGCTTTTTCGGCTCCTGTGGAATTGTCGAGATAATTGCCTATATTCTTTGAAGATAATTGGGTTGCAGTTAAAAGAAATGGGTGGGAAGGAGGGAAGTGAAATACAGGCTTTCCCTTCTCTCGCATCTGTTCTTTCGCACAGGTAGTTGCGACCTTGCACTTACACTGATTATTACTGTGTAAGCATTGCTTTCATTAACTCTCAATCAAAATTAGAATTGAGTGACTCCGCGTGGCTTTTCCAGGCCTTACTCTTTGAAAATCTAACTTTTCAAAGTGAACGAAAAGAAATTACAATATAAAAAGTGCGCAATAAGTGAATGATCGAACCCGACTTAATATGCAATGAGTTGGAAAACTTTCGACAATTTGGAAAATAGCTAGTTAGTAGCTCTCAAAGGAAAGTATCAGCAATTATTACATTGCAGGATTGTATTGGTGCTCTTTTTTGTATGATGTGATCACATTTTTTTCGATGACTTTTCTTTCGAAAAGGGGATAAACAGTTAAAGCATAGTGTGCATTAACTTTCATTAAATTCCTTACGCTGGCTTTGGTATTCTTTGTCTTGAAGTTGATAGGAAGGCCTAAATTCAATGTGAAGAGGTCATTTGAAATTTTTGAGCGTCAATTTGTGCAGATCCTCATTTTTTGATTGTTTTGTTCAATAGGACCTCAATTGAGGTTGGTGCCAGTCCATAGAAGTCTTATGAGAGTTAACCTTCGTGTGTGTTTGCATGAAGTATCTGTATTGTAATACCCACTCAAAAGAAAAATACAGCAGTAAACTTTGCAAATTTGCGTTTTGAAACTTTCGTCATTTTTTGGGTAGTGACAAAAATTGTTTTGACTGGCGAGTGTGGAACTGGAGGTAAATTTTGGAAGGTTTCGCTATGAATGGGTTTGCTTTGAATTCTTGAATATCTAAAAATAGGCAAATTTAAAATTACTGACGTCATGTTAAATCTTATTGGAGGGAGCTTTTTTCATTTGCGTGTTTAAATTTTCGTCATGCGTGACTCACCTCGCTCTCAAATGACTTCCTGACTCTGAAACTTGACTTTTTCTTTACTTTAATTCCAAGAGATAACCTCAAGTGAGCGCGTTTCACTCTAAATGAAGATTATTGGAAAGCAGTTATAAGAAGAAATAATAACATATTTGGATTCGTAATCAAAATATAACATCTGTTTAACAAAAAGAAATTTCTTTTTGGTTTGGCACTATCTTTTTGAGACTGCAGATCTACGACGCTATTGTGGCTTTTTCTGGCAATCGTCCAATTATGTCTGTTATTTAATTAGTGTCCATTCTAGATCTAGTCTTTTAATTAGTCAATGAAAATTCTTTCAATTGTGCCAAGACTTGTCCTGCTATGTTTTTTTCAGATTACCGTTCTCATTGTTTCATCTGAGTGGATTTTAAGTTATTTCACTCATCGATTTGTGCATTTTAGTGAATGTTAATAGAGCAAATCCAAAAGAACCGGGATAAACTGATAAAGCATAGTCATTAAGTCACAGTGTATTATGTTATATAAATTCACTATAGCGATTGCTGGCTGACATTAGTATTTAAGCTTATTAGCTGTCAATTTAGAAGCTGAATTAAATATAGTATTAGAATCTATCTGAAACTGCTCATGAAATTAGAACACTTTTTGTCACTTAGAAAAATAAGGTATGTCAATTTCAATCTCCTTCTTTTGCTTTAATGCCGATGTGCGTCAACGGCGGCAATTTGACGGCTATGTTTGTTGATCAGTTTATATTTTCCGGTTGATTTTTTTTGCTTGTTCTTGCTTTACCATTATCTAAATTGCCCTAATATAAATTTTTTGTGAATGTTGGTTATTCTTTCAATTGAATTCATACTGGTCTAAAATGAACTCATTTGAGTCGAAAATTACGCAAGGTAAAAATTACGCAATTTTTGAATCAAAAATTAAGTCCTCAAGCAAGGTACAATGGAACCGTTCCGCGTGACTTTTAAGAGCAATTTGTCCCACGTTTGTCTGTAACATCTTTTTGATAATTAGAAACGAACTCGCTCAACCTCCAATCAGAGATCAGTGGCATGCTCTCAAGTAAGGTAAGCAAACAGCGGTTTAAGTGAAAAAAAATTAAGAATTTAATTTTGTGGCCTCTTTCTCTTCGCTGTTCTCTTTGTTGGCTGGTTAATTTCGTAATTCTAGAAGCATTTTTGTCTCTAGTTTTACGAGTGCAGGCTTACAAGTTTAAAGTAGCGAGTTGTTTTTCAAACTCTGATAGAGTCAGCTGCTTCTTCTAACTTTTACATCTTAAAGAATTTTGATTGTATCAGTCCTGTCCTTTTTAAATGTATTCAATTTTCGATGAAGTCAATCAGAAGACTATTGAACGGCAGTTCAGGTCTCGATGAAGCAGTTAGATAGAATAATAGTGATATCTTTGTTTCTGCTTTATTGCAGTGCAGCAGCAGTACCAATTTTGCCTGCAGTGCATTAACGGGAGCTTGTTCTCAGCGTTCTTTTTTCTGAAGGAACGAGAAAGAAACAGTTTGAAAGTATAAATTTTTGAACGGGTTTAATTTCTGAAGAGGGCCATTCTTGAAATGTTTGATTTTTTTTTTGAAAGATTTCACGTATATATTCGCGTACAATTTGACTTCTCGTCTCACTGTTTTTGCTATCTTACGATCTGATATTTTTGCAAATGCTATTAAAATGTTTTGCATGTACTCGAATGGTGCACAAATGCGGTTGTTTCAAACTTTCAATATGTAGCTGATGGCTTTATTACTTTGACACCATTTGTTTTGGTGAGTTTTTTGTTCTGCCCTTCTTATTTTCGTTTTGGTTTCAATGCCTCTGACGCTTGTTAATGAAAGGTCTTGTCTCGATTAGATCCTTATAAGGCAGTTGTCGGAGACAAGCTTATTTGAGTTTTTGTTCATCCTGTTTCAATATCTTCTTGGTGTGCATTGGTGTTGGCATTGTTTAGCCAGCAACAGGAACAAATGGAAAATATTTGGCGCCGGTCTTGTGTAACGAAAGGGCTGTCGCAACTCCCCGTTGCAGTTCCAGAGCAAAGAAGCGAAAAATATCGCAGAATAGCTTTTATCTCTATTCTCGCCCGAAAACTCCGGTAAATGATCGAAGCATGTGGCCATCAGTTGAATTAGTTTCTATTTCTTCATTTCTTAGAAACTTTACCATGACCTCTTATACAATCGGCTTGTATTTCTATCTTTCAATCATCCTTTTCTAAAACATATGTGTGAACGACTTCATGTTAGAAGTCAGACGTTTCTGGGTAAATATGTGATGCCTGTTTTTGCAATGTCAGGTACCCGGGCAACTTCCAAGAAGTGGACGAAGAGTGTTGGCAGCTGGGGGAGCTCCATCAGCAGGGAGTGGCAGGTCCAGTGTCCAGGAGCAACCGAGAGATGCTGGGTCCGGAGAAGGAGCCGTTTCTGAACTTTCCGAGCTAAAACGACAGCATGACCTGCTTGAGAAACTTCTGGAACAGCAAAGAGAGGTATCAGGAAAGCTTGTTCTGCCCGAATTGATCGAACCAAAAGTTTGAAAAGTGATTGCATGTAAAGCACACATATTTGTTACCAACTACCTGTTTTAATTCTATGAAAGATTAATAGTTTTATGCGTGGATGCAATAGATTATGTGGAAGCCCTTTCAGCAAACTAATGAGATTACTCTGTGCAAAAGACGTAGATGGTTGATAGATTGGTCTAATCAGCACATACATCGCGAATTTACTTACTTTTTAGCTGAAGGAGCTAAAATCGAAGCATCAAGCGCTGAAACAGCTCAGTAAAAATTCTACAGCCGGCGATACACAAACGTGCAGCTCTTCAACAGATCGCGGGTCTGCTGGTCCGAGTCTGCAACGATTGTCTGATACCTCAAGTGTCTCTTCTCAATTGCAGAAAAAAGAGGCAAAACAGTTTGTGGCACTGCCGCCAGTACAGGCTGATGATGAACGAATGGACGGTATTGTCGATGGTGGGCGCGGTGAAAAAGTTGCTATGCCCTCGGAATTGGTGGCCGAAAAGGCTAATCTTCAGAATGAATTGCAGTCTCTGCTAGAGGAGAAAGCTTTCCTCACGCAGTTGCTTAAAATGCGGGCTAACAGTGAAGGCAACAGTCTAGGCAATTTGCTGCACTTAACTGGAGAGGGAGTTACGGATAGCGCTGTATCTGTAAGTTGACCTATTTTTAAATCTGATCTCTATCTGTTTTTTAGGCTGATTTTCAACAAATGGCGTCAAGTGTTCTTTGATCTGAAAAAAAATCGTGTTCTTGGTATTCGAAGAAAAGAATATTTGAAGTAAAAATTCTTTTTTCGTTCAAAAAGAGCAATCTGTTTAATTTTATGTCGTTTTTATCTCAGATTGCGCGGTCATTTTTTTTGGCGTTCGCTTTCAAAGTGTGCTCTTTTGATAAGTTTTCTCTTTCATATGCAAGTTGTTTAAATTTTCAAAAACACCTTTTACTTTGAATTGAAGACTTGTGGTCAATGCAGAATGCATTTATTTGGAGTGATTACAATCAGCGTCAAAAGTTGGCTTTATTTATTTGCTTTTATTAATAGCAGCCCTCATCTCAGCCGTTATCACTTTTCTAGACTAGTTTCACTCTTCTCTCATTCAGCTCTAGGAACTTTTAGGTACTACAGTACAATGTAGAATCAACAGAGTCAGTATCGAAAAACAATATGAACCCATAAAGCTCAAGATTAAATTAGATGCCCGCTACCTGAGGCTTGGTTGCCCCTTTCATGAGGCTTGGTTACCATCTCTAATGCTCATTGATATTGATACTAGCTCCCAGCATCCTCTCATTGAGAAACAGGGAGTATGTCTAACTTCAAATTGAAGTCAAAGTTTGTACTTTAAAAATGCTATTGATCTTTTCGATTTAAAGACTATAATTGCTAGAATTTGTAAAAAAAGGTTTAAGATCTCGTTTTTGCTGAATTGTTAATGTTGAATGCCATTTCATATTTTTCAACATTATTCCGGACAGTAGGACTATAATATATTGTCGCCATTGCAGTAAAGTTATCTATCCTTTCCATTATAGCCGCGAAACTGTAAGCTGAGCTTACCTATATTGCGGTGCTCTTGTTTTTTTTTGTCATCTGACGCTCTTTTTTGTTTTACATTTGCTGTAGAACATTCTTTCGCTAAACTTTTCCAGTGACTTTTTTACGCTTGATTTCTTGCTTTCTGCGTGATCTAAATTGCTCGCATTCAGAAGTTGTCTTGCTAAAGCAAAATAAAATCGATTGTGAGATAAGCGGTGACAAAGACCAGATAGCCGAGTGGTTAGCTTACGATTATTACGCCGTGATTGGGTTTCGGTCCTCTACGTTGACAGATCTTTTTGACAGAAATTGCTTGGCAAAACAAAATTGATTGAGATAAGCAATTTCAAGGACCAGATAGCCAAGTGGTTAGCTTCCGATTATTACGCGGGGGATTGGGGTTCAAACCTCTGCTTTGTCAATTTTCTGCACCATAAAATGTTGCTTCTTGCACCCAGTTTTTAAGGTGACCGAGGTAACCATTTCCAATTCTTTTCTGTAAATGTTTCTATCTATATTTTTTGGCACGCAAATTTATTTGGCAGCTATTCCGGCAGTCGCTGGTTATGTTTTTCACATTTTCTGTTGGGCTGCATTGTGTCGGTCTTCAATTAGTGTTTAAACAATAAAGTATGGTTGCTGTTTTGGCTCCTGGGATTCATCAAATAGTTCTCTTGCTTTAATTTAGTCCAATCTATTTTCTAATGTAGGAAAAGTTTCGTCAGCGTGGTAGATAAGAAATTCGTGTCGTTTTTTTGGCAATGCAGTGTCGACCAAAATTTGAGTTTGAAGCATTAAAAAGAAGATAGGGGCATTTTCTTCGTGCAAAAATTGCGTTCACTCTGAAAATAAATTGCGTTCACGTCGAACCTTGGAGGGCTAAAATCTGGGCCCACTGTTTGGTCTAATATGCTAAAGACTAATATTAAGCTTATAAATGTTGATATGCTAATCGGTAATATTTTGAGAAGCCCAGCACCAGCCGCATTTGAGAGCAAGTCACACGAGGATTGTCCGTAACTTCTATCTTCTTTTATCTTTTTACTGAGGGCGCATTTTTCTCCATGTTCTCTTTTGTGTCCTATTTGTCCCCATGTAGGTTGCTTGGTTCCCGCACTGAAACTATTTGATGAAAACGTGTTTTGTATTTAATGCAAATACTTCCTGTTTATACGTTTCAACGTTGCTGTGAATACTCATTCAACGCGTAAACGGCAACATTTGAATTACGTGATGTTCTTTGAACAGAGAAGCTAAAGACTTGCCTTATTTTTACTTGCCTGCTTTGTGCTATTTGATGTCAATATTTTGTAGAACGTGGGCACTGCGTATTATGAATGATATTGTTTGTGTTGCCTTGTCTGCTGTCGGAGTTTTGGGCTCTTATTTTTTCTTTGATCCGCGACAGTCTACAACAAAGGGTAAATAGTTTTGAGTGTTCTTTTCGTCGGGAAAAGTAGTTAGCGCTAAAGCAGTTCAATGTGCATATCTGTAGAGATTAAACTTCAAGGGTCGCAAAACAAAGTTGGGTGAGTCCTATTTGCAAAATAATGGATTTTGTCATCAAAACTGTTTCTAGCCTTGCTGTTTTGCCGAGAGTTGATGTCCAATTTATAATGGTCAAGCCATAGGATAGTTGAATCCCCACGCACCCATCCACAGTTTTCTTCAAGTTGGGTTTTTGTTGAACACTGTGAAATAGAGGGAAATACTGTAAATCTCTTATCCAGAAATTAAACTGAGAGCAATTCGGTCGACGCTGGTCATCATTTTATATTCTGCCCAACGTTAGTAGTTTTTGTTAAACGTAACGTATTCAAACTTTTTGATGACTTTTTAAGTCAACTAGAAGTCAACTATTTTTTTGTCAATCCAATGTAAAGAGAGCAATGATTGCTTCTCAAAAATATGATATTTGCTTTCTATTGGTCCATAGATGTAAATCATTGGCTGCCCTAATACGCAGCGAATGATTATTCATAACTGAGCACGACTTTTCAAAATGTTTCCAAATTTTTCTGTCTGTAACTTATAATATTTGTCGCTCTTCAAGCAAGACTTTGATGACAGATCATATTTGCCTTCTACAAATGAGTAGTTTTGATCTGGAAAGGTTTTACTATTCAGTCAATGTTTTTAATGACTTGAACATTATTTGTTTTCAGAAAAAATAGATAGTTTTTTGGGTTCCGTCTGATTTTCCTAAACTTATTGTTACTTTGTTCCGTATTTGAAATATTGACAGGTCGATTAGGCTTCCTAACGATGCATTTATGTTTTTTATCTCTTTAGTGATTCTAATATACACTATGGTAGCAAAAAGCTACGTAAAGAATGATTTCTGCTTTTAAAGCATGACTCGTGCTTCATAAGCATGATTTGCGATAAGGCGTAAAAAAAGGTGTGAAATTTAGAAGTTTTAAGAAAAATTTCATTCTCAATTTCTCCGCCTAAACAGAAAAGACAGTTAAACCGCTTTGTTCTTTCACCGTTTGCCAAGTTGTTACGCTACGAGATGTCCGATTTTCATGGTCTAAAATATAATGGTGCATCAATATGCTCATGAAGCCTTTCTCTTTCTGGCAGAATGTTGTTACTGATGAAACGAGGGTGCGCATGTCAGAATTGTTTAGAGTTTTTCGAAGAATTAGAAAGAGATTCCTTGAAAAAAAAACACAAAAATTTGAGTTCGGACAAACGATCTCCGATGGTCGGGGTGCAATTCGATCAGAACGACGGAAATGATTCGTAACTCTTCAAACATGCTAAATGCTGTCGGTTATTTGGAAGTTTTGAAAAATTACGTAGAAAAATGCTTTTCCTGGACATTATTTTTCAACAAGATAATGCTCCTCTTCTTAAATCGAAGATTATTGGCATTTTTTCAAGAAAACGAGTGGAAGGTACTGGAATGGTCTGTATACAGTTCAGATCAGAATCCTATTGAAATTTATGTGCGATTTCGAAGGAAGTTTTTTGGGGATAGTTTAGAAAAATTTTAAATTTGGAATGAAATTGACGCAGACGTTGTAAGAAACTTGTTCGAAAATTATACAAACCGTCTACTACAGGTTAAAAAAGCTAAAGGTGTAATGACAGGTTATTAGAGAATAAATTTGAACTGAAAATGTTATATTGTTTGTTGTTTGTATCGCTTTTTAAAAAATCTTCAGGTGTACGTCGTTTTTGATACCATATTGTATCACCAATGATTTTCGTAGCTTTGGTCCGAATGTTTACTAATTTTCACATTTTTTTTCAAGTTTTTAGAAAATTGTCATTTTTAATAGCCGCACATCGATAGATGGGGCTATTATTGGCGTTCTCTTCATTTTTATTTCGTCGTAGCATTTTTTGTTATGACCATATGACGTCACAACCACTTCAAAGCTGCTTTTGTTCATTCGTTCATGCAATTTCAACTGAAGTGCGTGCGTGACGTCATTTGTCGGTCTTAGTGGAGCGAGTTTTTTTTGTTAATTTGCGTGATGGAATTCTTGGTCACACTTGGACTTACCCACTAACACAAAAGACTTCTTCACTTTGAAATTGACTTTTATTTACTTTAATTCAAAAAGATAAGGGCAAATGGGTGAGTGTCACTCTAAATGAAGGTTATGAGAGAGCACCTAATAGAAGCAGCAAAAACTCATACAGTTTAATAATCAAAATATAACGTATCAGCCTTCAATGAAAAGACGAAATTTGGAATGAAATTGACTCAGACGTTGTAAGAAACCTGTTCGAAAACTATACAAACCGTCTACTAGAGGTTAAAAAAGCTAAAGGTGTAATAACACGTTATTAGAGAATAAATTTGAACTCAAAGTTTTATATTATTTGTTGTTTGTATCGCTTTTTAAAAATCTTCAGGTGTACGTAGTTTTTGGTACCATAATGTGTCACCAATGATTTTCGTAGCTTTGGTCCGATTGTTTAAAGGAAAGAATCGCTTTGTAATTGGTCTCAAGCAGTTCGTAGCAAATGAATTTGTCATGTGGTATTTTCATATGTTTTCATCTTGAACTTTTTGTCGCCTGACTTTTCGTCCCAAAAAGGAGGATTAACAGGTGCAACCTGGAGGTCAATAAGTCGCTGAGCAACTTTTTTAGAGCTCCGCTAGTCTGAATGTAAACCGTCAAAGAAAAAATAATCTATATATAGAACTATATCGAGTTTCTATTTTGTTCTTGTTTATAGCTCAAGTTTTTGCTAAATTCTTCGAAGCTCAGCGTTTCATCCGATATGCGCCTATTATGTTTTAATAACCCAAATTTGTTCCAATTTTTAGGAAGTAGAGACCTAATGACTGCTGACACAATTTTGAATAATCTCAAAAGAGGCTTATTTTTACTTACGGTTCCTATAAGCGTTTTCCGGAATAAAAAAGTTTTACCTGTTTGTTATTTTGATATATTGAATTTTAACCGAGTGTTTTTTGGTACCATTTGCAACAATTAAATATTATTGTTTGCTCTCAAACAAAGTTTGTAGCAGTTATATTAGTCTTGTTGGTCTTTTATGCTATTTTTTGCGCTTGACTGATTTTTTGTCTCACCCATTTGACTTTTTGTACTTGAAAACGAGATAAACAGGTAGCGCCCAGCGGGCATTGAGTTTCCTTGGGTCCTTGTCTGCATTTAGTAGTCCATCAAGTGCCTCGCGTGATGAAGCTACTGGAAAGGCCGTATTGTAAGGTTTAACGGTCATTTTGGGAGTTTTCGAGCCCAAATTGTTGCAATTTTTTGTGTTTTTGTCATTTTTTGAATTTTTTTGTTTGACCAGTCTATAATTGGGGCTGGCTAAAGTTGAGAAAGGTCTTTTGCAAGATATAAGTACTTTTTATGACCATTTTAAGAGCTATCTTTTTTCGTAATCCAAAGAAAAACACGGAAATGTTTACTAATTTTCACATTTTTTTTCAAGTTTTTAGAAAATTGTCATTTTTAATAGCCGCACATCGATAGATGGGGCTATTATTGGCGTTCTCTTCATTTTTATTTCGTCGTAGCATTTTTTGTTATGACCATATGACGTCACAACCACTTCAAAGCTGCTTTTGTTCATTCGTTCATGCAATTTCAACTGAAGTGCGTGTGTGACGTCATTTGTCGGTCTTAGTGGAGCGAGTTTTTTTTGTTAATTTGCGTGATGGAATTCTTGGTCACACTTGGACTTACCCACTCACACAAAAGACTTCCTCACTTTGAAATAGACTTTTATTTACTTTAATTCAACAAGATAAGGTCAAATGGGTGAGTGTCACTCTTAATGAAGGTTATGAGAGAGCACCTAATAGAAGCAGCAAAAACTCATACAGTTTAATAATCAAAATATAACGTATCAGCCTTCAATGAAAAGACGAAATTTGGAATGAAATTGACTCAGACGTTGTAAGATACCTGTTCGAAAACTATACAAACCGTCTACTAGAGGTTAAAAAAGCTAAAGGTGTAATAACACGTTATTAGAGAATAAATTTGAACTCAAAGTGTTATATTATTTGTTGTTTGTATCGCTTTTTAAAAATCTTCAGATGTACGTAGTTTTTGGTACCATAATGTGTCACCAATGATTTTCGTAGCTTTGGTCCGATTGTTTAAAGGAAAGAATCGCTTTGTAATTGGTCTCAAGCAGTTCGCAGCAAATGAATTTGTCATGTGGTATTTTCATATGTTTTCATCTTGAACTTTTTGTCGCCTGACTTTTCGTCCCAAAAAGGAGGATTAACAGGTGCAACCTGGAGGTCAATAAGTCGCTGAGCAACTTTTTTAGAGCTCCGCTAGTCTGAATGTAAACCGTCAAAGAAAAAATAATCTATATATAGAACTATATCGAGTTTCTATTTTGTTCTTGTTTATAGCTCAAGTTTTTGCTAAATTCTTCGAAGCTCAGCGTTTCATCCGATATGCGCCTATTATGTTTTAATAACCCAAATTTGTTCCAATTTTTAGGAAGTAGAGACCTAATGACTGCTGACACAATTTTGAATAATCTCAAAAGAGGGTTATTTTTACTTACGGTTCCTATAAGCGTTTTCCGGAATAAAAAAGTTTTACCTGTTTGTTATTTTGATATATTGAATTTTAACCGAGTGTTTTTTGGTACCATTTGCAACAATTAAATATTATTGTTTGCTCTCAAACAAAGTTTGTAGCAGTTATATTAGTCTTGTTGGTCTTTTATGCTATTTTTTGCGCTTGACTGATTTTTTGTCTCACCCATTTGACTTTTTGTCCTTGAAAACGAGATAAACAGGTAGCGCCCAGCGGGCATTGAGTTTCCTTGGGTCCTTGTCTGCATTTAGTAGTCCATCAAGTGCCTCGCGTGATGAAGCTACTGGAAAGGCCGTATTGTAAGGTTTAACGGTCATTTTGGGAGTTTTCGAGCCCAAATTGTTGCAATTTTTTGTGTTTTTGTCATTTTTTGAATTTTTTTGTTTGACCAGTCTATAATTGGGGCTGGCTAAAGTTGAGAAAGGTCTTTTGCAAGATATAAGTACTTTTTATGACCATTTTAAGAGCTATCTTTTTTCGTAATCCAAAGAAAAACACGGAAATGTTTACTAATTTTCACATTTTTTTTCAAGTTTTTAGAAAATTGTCATTTTTAATAGCCGCACATCGATAGATGGGGCTATTATTGGCGTTCTCTTCATTCTTATTTCGTCGTAGCATTTTTTGTTATGACCATATGACGTCACAACCACTTCAAAGCTGCTTTTGTTCATTCGTTCATGCAATTTCAACTGAAGTGCGTGCGTGACGTCATTTGTCGGTCTTAGTGGAGCGAGTTTTTTTTGTTAATTTGTGTGATGGAATTCTTGGTCACACTTGGACTTACCCACTCACACAAAAGACTTCCTCACTTTGAAATTGACTTTTATTTACTTTAATTCAAAAAGATAAGGTCAAATGGGTGAGTGTCACTCTAAATGAAGGTTATGAGAGAGCACCTAATAGAAGCAGCAAAAACTCATACAGTTTAATAATCAAAATATAACGTATCAGCCTTCAATGAAAAGACGAAATTTGGAATGAAATTGACTCAGACGTTGTAAGAAACCTGTTCGAAAACTATACAAACCGTCTACTAGAGGTTAAAAAAGCTAAAGGTGTAATAACACGTTATTAGAGAATAAATTTGAACTCAAAGTGTTATATTATTTGTTGTTTGTATCGCTTTTTAAAAATCTTCAGGTGTACGTAGTTTTTGGTACCATAATGTGTCACCAATGATTTTCGTACCTTTGGTCCGATTGTTTAAAGGAAAGAATCGCTTTGTAATTGGTCTCAAGCAGTTCGTAGCAAATGAATTTGTCATGTGGTATTTTCATATGTTTTCATCTTGAACTTTTTGTCGCCTGACTTTTCGTCCCAAAAAGGAGGATTAACAGGTGCAACCTGGAGGTCAATAAGTCGCTGAGCAACTTTTTTAGAGCTCCGCTAGTCTGAATGTAAACCGTCAAAGAAAAAATAATCTATATATAGAACTATATCGAGTTTCTATTTTGTTCTTGTTTATAGCTCAAGTTTTTGCTAAATTCTTCGAAGCTCAGCGTTTCATCCGATATGCGCCTAATATGTTTTAATAACCCAAATTTGTTCCAATTTTTAGGAAGTAGAGACCTAATGACTGCTGACACAATTTTGAATAATCTCAAAAGAGGGTTATTTTTACTTACGGTTCCTATAAGCGTATTCCGGAATAAAAAAGTTTTACCTGTTTGTTATTTTGATATATTGAATTTTAACCGAGTGTTTTTTGGTACCATTTGCAACAATTAAATATTATTGTTTGCTCTCAAACAAAGTTTGTAGCAGTTATATTAGTCTTGTTGGTCTTTTATGCTATTTTTTGCGCTTGACTGATTTTTTGTCTCACCCATTTGACTTTTTGTCCTTGAAAACGAGATAAACAGGTAGCGCCCAGCGGGCATTGAGTTTCCTTGGGTCCTTGTCTGCATTTAGTAGTCCATCAAGTGCCTCGCGTGATGAAGCTACTGGAAAGGCCGTATTGTAAGGTTTAACGGTCATTTTGGGAGTTTTCGAGCCCAAATTGTTGCAATTTTTGTGTTTTTGTCATTTTTTGAATTTTTTTGTTTGACCAGTCTATAATTGGGGCTGGCTAAAGTTGAGAAAGGTCTTTTGCAAGATATAAGTACTTTTTATGACCATTTTAAGAGCTATCTTTTTTCGTAATCCAAAGAAAAACACGGAAATGTTTACTAATTTTCACATTTTTTTTCAAGTTTTTAGAAAATTGTCATTTTTAATAGCCGCACATCGATAGATGGGGCTATTATTGGCGTTCTCTTCATTTTTATTTCGTCGTAGCATTTTTTGTTATGACCATATGACGTCACAACCACTTCAAAGCTGCTTTTGTTCATTCGTTCATGCAATTTCAACTGAAGTGCGTGTGTGACGTCATTTGTCGGTCTTAGTGGAGCGAGTTTTTTTTGTTAATTTGTGTGATGGAATTCTTGGTCACACTTGGACTTACCCACTCACACAAAAGACTTCCTCACTTTGAAATTGACTTTTATTTACTTTAATTCAAAAAGATAAGGTCAAATGGGTGAGTGTCACTCTAAATGAAGGTTATGAGAGAGCACCTAATAGAAGCAGCAAAAACTCATACAGTTTAATAATCAAAATATAACGTATCAGCCTTCAATGAAAAGACGAAATTTGGAATGAATTTGACTCAGACGTTGTAAGAAACCTGTTCGAAAACTATACAAACCGTCTACTAGAGGTTAAAAAAGCTAAAGGTGTAATAACACGTTATTAGAGAATAAATTTGAACTCAAAGTGTTATATTATTTGTTGTTTGTATCGCTTTTTAAAAATCTTCAGGTGTACGTAGTTTTTGGTACCATAATGTGTCACCAATGATTTTCGTAGCTTTGGTCCGATTGTTTAAAGGAAAGAATCGATTTGTAATTGGTCTCAAGCAGTTCGTAGCAAATGAATTTGTCATGTGGTGTTTTCATATGTTTTCATCTTGAACTTTTTGTCGCCTGACTTTTCGTCCCAAAAAGGAGGATTAACAGGTGCAACCTGGAGGTCAATAAGTCGCTGAGCAACTTTTTTAGAGCTCCGCTAGTCTGAATGTAAACCGTCAAAGAAAAAATAATCTATATAGAGAAATATATCGAGTTTTTATATTGATCATGTTTATAGCTCAAGTTTTTGCTAATTCTTCGAAATTCAGCCTTTCATCCGAAATGCGCCAATTATGTTACAATAACCAAAATTTGTCCAACGTTTTAGGAAGTAGAGACCTAATAACTGCTGACATTTTTTTGTTTGCTCTCAAACAAAGTTTGTAGCAGTTATATTAATCTTGCTGGTCTTTTTTCTGCTATTTTTCGCTCGACCGATTTTTTGTCTGATCCATTTGAATTGTCGTCCTTGAAAACGGGATAAACAGGTAGCGCCCAGCGGGCATTAAGTTTCCTTGGGTCCTTGGCTGCTTTTAGTGCTTCGCGTGATGAGTATTTTGGGAAGGCCGTAGTGTAAGGTTAAACGGTCATTTTAAGGGGTTTTTGATTGAGCCCAAAATGTTGCATTTTTTCGTGTTTTATAGTCATTTTTCGAATTTTTTTGTTTGACCAGTCTATAATTGGGGCTGGTTAAAGTTGAGAAAGGTCTTTTGAAAGAAATCAGTTCTTTTTATGACCATTTTAAGAGCTATCTGTTTTCGTAATCCAAAAAAAAAACACGGAAGTTCTTACTAATTTTCAAATTTTTTCAAGCTTTTTGAAATTTTGTCTTTTTTACTAGCCGCACATCGATAGCTGGGGCTATTATTGGCCTTCTCTTGGTTTTTATTTCCTCGTCGCGTTTTTTGTTATGACCATATGACGTCACAGCCACGTCAAGTCTGCTTTTGTTCATTCGTTCATGCAATTTCAACTGAAGTGCGTGCGTGACGTCATTTTTGGCTCTTAGTGGAGCGAGTTTTGTTGTTCATTTGCGTGATGAAATTCTTGGTCACACTTGAACTTACCCACTCACACAACTTCCTCACTTTGAAACTGACTTTTATTTTACTTTAATTCAAAAAGATAAGGTCAAATGGGTGATTGTCACTCTAAATGAAGGTTATGAGAGGGCACCTAATAGAAGCAGCAAAAAATCATAGTTCAATAATCAAAATATAACCTATCAGCCTTCAATGAAAAGACGAAATTTTGAATGAAATTAACGCAGACGTTGTAAGAAACCTGTTCGAAAACTAAACAAACCGTCTACTAGAGGTTAAAAAAGCTAAAGGTGTAATAACATCTTATTAGAGAATAAATTTGAACTCAAAGTGTTCTATTATTTGTTGTTTGTATCGCTGTTTAAAAAATCTTCAGGTGTACGTAGTTTTTGGTACCATAATGTATCACCAAAGATTTTCGTAGCTTTGGTCCGATTGTTTAAAGGAAAGAATCACTTTGTAATTGGTCTCAAGCAGTTCGTAGCATTGGTCATGAGGTATTTTTATGAATTGGTCGTGTGGTATTTTCATATGTTTTTATTGTTTTTATCTTGAACTTTTTGTCGCCTGAGTTTTCGTCCCGAAAAGGAGGATTAACAGGTGCAACCTGGAGGTCAATAAGTCGCTGAGCAACTTCTTTAAAGCTCCGCTAGTCTGAATGTCAACCGTCAAAGAAAAAGAAATCTATATAGAGAAATCTATCGAGTTTTTATACTGATCATGTTTATAGCTCAAGTTTTTGCTAATTCTTCGAAATTCAGCCTTTCATCCGAAATGCGCCAATTATGTTACAATAACCAAAATTTGTCCAACGTTTTAGGAAGTAGAGACCTAATAACTGCTGACAGAATTTTGAATAAACTCAAAAGAGGGTTATTTTTACTTACGCTTCCTATAAACGTTTTCCAGAATTAAAAAGTTTTACCTGTTTATTAATTTTTTTTGATATATTGAATTTTAACCGAATGTTTTTTCGGTACCATTTGCAACAATTAATTATTTTTGTTTGCTCTCAAACAAAGTGTGTAGCAGTTATATTAATCTTGCTGGTCTTTTTTCTGCTATTTTTCGCTCGACCGATTTTTTGTCTGATCCATTTGAATTGTCGTCCTTGAAAACGGGATAAACAGGTAGCGCCCAGTGGGCATTAAGTTTCCTTGGGTCCTTGTCTGCTTTTAGTTTTCCATCAAGTTCCTCGCGTGATGAAGCTACTGGAAAGGCCGTAGTGTAAGGTTGAACGGTCATTTTTAGGAGTTTTTGAGCCCAAAATGTTGCATTTTTTCGTGTTTTTAGTCATTTTTTGAATTTTTTGGTTGACCAGTCTATAATTGGGGCTGGTTATTGTTACGAAAGGTCTTTTGAAAGAAATCAGTACTTTTTATGACCATTTTAAGAGCTATCTGTTTTCGTAATCCAAAGAAAAACACGGAAATTCTTACTGTTTTCAATTTTTTTCAAGCTTTTTGAAATTTTGTCATTTTTACTAGCCGCACATCGATAGCTGGGGCTATTATTGGCCTTCTCCTGGTTTTTTTTTCGTTGTCGCGTTTTTGGTTATGCCCATATGACGTCACAACCACTTCAAGTCTGCTTTTGTTCATTCGTTCAGGCAATTTCAACTGAAGTGCGTGCGTGACGTCATTTTTCGCTCTTAGTTCAGCGAGTTTTTTTTTGTTCATTTGCGTGATGAAATTCTTGGTCACACTTGGACTTACCCACTCACAAAAATGACTTCCTCACTTTGAAATTGACTTTTGTTTTTTTAATTCAAAAAGATACGGTCAAATGGGTGTGTCACTCTAAATGAAGGTTATTAGAGAGCAGCTAATAGAAGCAGCAAAAACTCTTGTTGGTCTTGTTAGTCTTTTTTGTGCTTTTTTTCGCTTGACCGGTTGTTTGTCTGACCTATTTGACTTTTCGTCCTTGAAAACGGGATAAACAGGTAGCGCCCAGCGGGCATTAAGTTTCATTAGGTCATTGGCTGCTTGTAGTAGTCCAGCATGTGCTTCGCGTGTTGAAGCTACTGGGAAGGCCGTAGTGTAAGGTTAAACGGCCATTTTAGGAGTTTTCGAGCCCAAATTGTTGCAATTGTTTGTGTTTTTTGGTCATTTTTTGAATTTTTTTGTTTGACCAGTCTATAATTGCGGCTGGCTAAATTTGAGAAAGGTCTTTTGCAAGATATAAGTACTTTTTATGACCGTTTTAAGAGCTATCTGTTTTCGTAATCCAAAGAAAAACACGGAAATTTTTACTAATTTGCACAATTTTTTCCAGCTTTATGAAAATTTGTCATTTTTAATAGCCGCACATCGATAGCTGGGGCTATTGTTGGCCTTCTCTTAGTTTTCTTATTTCGTCGCATTTTTTGTTATAACCAAATGACGTCACAACCACTTCAAATCTGCCTTTTGTTCATTCGTTCATGCAAATTCAACTGATGTGCGTGTGTGACGTCATTTTTTGCTCTTAGTGGAGCGAGTTTTTTTTGTTTCTTTGCGTGATGCAATTCTTGGTCACACTTGGACTTACCTCACCCCCAAAAATGACTTCCTCACTTTGAAATTGACTTTTATTTACTTTAATTCAAAAAGATAAGGTCAAATGGGTGAGTGTCACTCTAAATGAAGTTCATTAGAGAGCAGCCAATAGAAGCAGCAAAAACTCATACAGTTTATTAATCAAAATATAACCTATCAGCCTTCAATGAAAAGACGAATTTTTTTTCTGTCGTTTTTACTGTTTTTTTGAGACTGCAGATCTACGAAGCTATTGCGGCTATTTTCTGGCAATCTGCCAGCTATGTTTTGAGTTTTTCTAGCCATAGGTGTCAAGGCTCTTATTGTAGGGTTCGATAATAGGTTACTGTATAGTTTTTAGCGGTAATGGAGGGGTTTCAAACATTTAATTATCAAAAAATTTAGCATTTTTTGCGGTTTTTGTCAATTTTTTTCGAATTTTGTAACTTTTCAAGTTTTTCCAGACCTAGGGGCTAAAAAACCTCGTTAAGATTTGCAGTAAAATTTACTGAAAATTTTTTATTGACCATGGAATAGTTTCGACTTTTTAGTATCACAAATTTTTCGAAAATTTTTGATATTACTTTTAAAATTTTTTGTCGTTTTTTAGGTTTTTTCAATCTCAAGATTCAAGTAACCTCATCTAGGGCTTGACAATTGGTTGCTGTACAGTTTATTGATGTAATGGGATTTTTTGCATTTTTAACATCACGAATTTTAGCATTTTTTTTTGACAAATCTTGCAGTTCTTTTCAGTTTTTTTTTATATTCATTGTCATTATTCAGGTTTTTTAGACTCAGAGGTCAGAAAAGCTCCGTTAGGGTTTGATAATATTTTGCGGCAAAATTTTCTAGTTGTAATGGAATGTTCTTCAACATTTCGACATCACAAATTTTAGCAACTTTTTGACAAAGCTTGCAATTTTAAGTTTTTCGACATTTATTGTCATTCAGTTTTTCAACATCAGAGGTAAAAAAACCTCCGCTAGTGTTTGATAGTAAGATACCGAAAAATAATGTAGAGGCCATAGATTAGTTTTCAATTACAAATCAATTTTCGGATAAAACTTTTTTTATAAAACATTCTTTGTCAAGTATTTTGGAGTTTTTGTCATTTTTTTAAGTTTCTACAAATTCAAGAGCCGAAGATTCGCCTTTAGGGTTCGACAATAGTTTATTGCATAGTCTTTAGTTGTAATGCAATGTTCTTCAATATTTTAATATCACGAATTTATGCAATTTTAAAACAAAATCCTTTAAATTTTGTTTCCGGCAACTCTTGCCCAGGGACCTCCTCCAAGGTTTGTTAGTAACCTGCTTCATAGTTTTTAGAGTTAATTTTTTGGTTATCAATCTTCTAATGACCCGAGTTTAAGCAACTTTAGGACAAAATTTGTTTTTAAATTTTCGTATACTTATCATGTTCCAAGTTTTTGGATCTTTAGGGGCCAGTGAAACTATTTAGGGCTGGAAATATCGATACTAGATGGGGTTTTAAGACATTAAAATAATAGGTTACTGATAATAGTTTACTGCATAGTTTTTAGCGGTAATGGAGGGGTTTCAACGTTTAATTATCACAAATTTTAGCATTTTTTTGCAATTTTTGTCAATTTTTTTTTCATATTTTGTAACTTTTCAAGTTTTTCCGGCCCTAGGGATTAAAAAAACCTCATTAAGATTTGCAGTAAAATTTACTGAAAATTTTTTTATTGACCATGGAATAGTTTCAACTTTTTAGTATAACAAATTTTCCGAAAATTTTTGATATTACTTTTTGAAAATTTCCGAAAATTTTTGATATTACTTTTTAAAATTTTTTGTCGTTTTTTAGGTTTTTTCAGCCTCAAGATTCAAGTAGCCTCATCTAGGGCTTGACAATAGGTTACTGTACAGTTTATTGATGTAATGGGATTTTGCATTTTTAACATCACGAATTTTACCATTTTTTTTGACAAATCTTGCAGTTCTTTTCAGCTTTTTTGATATTCATTATTCAGGTTTTTTTAGACTCAGAGGTCAGAAAAGCTCCGTTAGGGTTTGATAATTTTTTGCGGCAAAATTTTCTAGTTGTAATGGAATGTTCTTCAACATTTTGACATCACAAATTTTAGCAACTTTTTGACAAAGCTTGCAATTTTATTTCAGTTTTTCGACATTTTTTGTCATTCAGTTTTCAACCGCAGAGGTCAAAAAACCTGCGCTAGTGTTTGATATTAAGATACCGAAAAATACTGTAGAGGCGATAGATTAGTTTTCAATCACAAATCAATTTTCGGATAAAACTTTTTTTATAAAAGATTCTTTTTCAAGTATTTTGAAATTTTTTGTCATTTTTTTAAGTTTCTACAAATTCAAGAGCCGAATATTCGCCTTTAGGGTTCGACAATAGTTTATTGCATAGTCTTTTGTTGTAATGCAATGTTCTTCAATATTTTAATATCACGAATTTATGCAATTTTAAAACAATTTCCTTGAAATTTTGTTTCCGGCAACTCGTGCCCAGTGGCCTCCTCCAAGGTTTGTTAGTAAGCTGCTGCATAGTTTTTAGAGTTAATATTTTGGTTATCAATCTTTTAATGACCCGAGTGTAAGCAATTTTAGGACAAAATTTGTTTTTAAATTTTCGTATATTTATCATGTTCCAAGTTTTTGGATCTTTAGGGGCCAGTGAAACTATTTAGGGCTTGAAATATCGATACTAGATGGGGTTTTAAGACATTAAAATAATAGGTTACTGATAATAGGTTACTGCATTGTTTTTAGCGGTAATGGAGGGTTTTCAACATTTTATTATCACAAATTTTAGCATTTTTTTGCAATTTTTGTCAATTTTTTTATATTTTGTAACTTTTCAAGTTTTTCCAGACCTAGGGGCTAAAAAACCTCATTAAGATTTGCAGAAAAATTTTCTGAAAATTTTTTATTGACCATGGAATAGTTTCGACTTTTTAGTATCACAAATTTTTTGAAAATTTTTGATATTACTTTTAAAATTTTTTGTCGTTTTTTAGGTTTTTTCAGCCTCAAGATTCAAGTAACCTCATCTAGGGCTTGACAATTGGTTGCTGTACAGTTTATTGATGTAATGGGATTTTTTGCATTTTTAACATCACGAATTTTAGCTTTTTTTGACAAATCTTGCAGTTCTTTTCAGTTTTTTTTATATTCATTGTCATTATTCAGGTTTTTTAGACTCAGAGGTCAGAAAAGCTCCGTTAGGGTTTGATAATATTTTGCGGCAAAATTTTCTAGTTGTAATGGAATGTTCTTCAACATTTCGACATCACAAATTTTAGCAACTTTTTGACAAAGCTTGCAATTTTAAGTTTTTCGACATTTATTGTCATTCAGTTTTTCAACATCAGAGGTAAAAAAACCTCCGCTAGTGTTTGATAGTAAGATACCGAAAAATAATGTAGAGGCCATAGATTAGTTTTCAATTACAAATCAATTTTCGGATAAAACTTTTTTTGTAAAACATTCTTTGTCAAGTATTTTGGAGTTTTTGTCATTTTTTTAAGTTTCTACAAATTCAAGAGCCGAAGATTCGCCTTTAGGGTTCGACAATAGTTTATTGCATAGTCTTTAGTTGTAATGCAATGTTCTTCAATATTTTAATATCACGAATTTATGCAATTTTAAAACAAAATCCTTTAATTTTTGTTTCCGGCAACTCTTGCCCAGGGACCTCCTCCAAGGTTTGTTAGTAAGCTGCTTCATAGTTTTTAGAGTTAATTTTTTGGTTATCAATCTTTTAATGACCCGAGTTCAAGCAACTTTAGGACAAAATTTGTTTTTAAATTTTCGTATACTTATCATGTTCCAAGTTTTTGGATCTTTAGGGGCCAGTGAAACTATTTAAGGCTGGAAATATCGATACTAGATGGGGTTTTAAGACATTAAAATAATAGGTTACTGATAATAGGTTACTGCATAGTTTTTTAGCGGTAATGGAGGGGTTTCAACGTTTAATTATCACAAATTTTAGCATTTTTTTGCAATTTTTGTCAATTTTTTTCATATTTTGTAACTTTTCAAGTTTTTCCGGCCCTAGGGATTAAAAAACCTCATTAAGATTTGCAGTAAAATTTACTGAAAATTTTTTTATTGACCATGGAATAGTTTCAACTTTTTAGTATCACAAATTTTCCGAAAATTTTTGATATTACTTTTTGAAAATTTCCGAAAATTTTTGATATTACTTTTTAAAATTTTTTGTCGTTTTTTAGGTTTTTTCAGCCTCAAGATTCAAGTAGCCTCATCTAGGGCTTGACAATAGGTTACTGTACAGTTTATTGATGTAATGGGATTTTTTTGCATTTTTAACATCACGAATTTTACCATTTTTTTGAAAAATCTTGCAGTTCTTTTCAGCTTTTTTGATATTCATTATTCAGGTTTTTTTAGACTCAGAGGTCAGAAAAGCTCCGTTAGGGTTTGATATATTTTTGCGGCAAAATTTTCTAGTTGTAATGGAATGTTCTTCAACATTTCGACATCACAAATTTTAGCAACTTTTTGACAAAGCTTGCAATTTTAAGTTTTTCGACATTTATTGTCATTCAGTTTTTCAACATCAGAGGTAAAAAAACCTCCGCTAGTGTTTGATAGTAAGATACCGAAAAATAATGTAGAGGCCATAGATTAGTTTTCAATTACAAATCAATTTTCGGATAAAACTTTTTTTATAAAAGATTCTTTTTCAAGTATTTTGAAATTTTTTGTCATTTTTTTAAGTTTCTACAAATTCAAGAGCCGAATATTCGCCTTTAGGGTTCGACAATAGTTTATTGCATCGTCTTTTGTTGTAATGCAATGTTCTTCAATATTTTAATATCACGAATTTATGCAATTTTAAAACAATTTCCTTGAAATTTTGTTTCCGGCAACTCGTGCCCAGGGGCCTCCTCCAAGGTTTGTTAGTAAGCTGCTGCATAGTTTTTAGAGTTAATATTTTGGTTATCAATCTTTTAATGACCCGAGTGTAAGAAATTTTAGGACAAAATTTGTTTTTAAATTTTCGTATATTTATCATGTTCCAAGTTTTTGGATCTTTAGGGGCCAGTGAAACTATTTAGGGCTTGAAATATCGATACTAGATGGGGTTTTAAGACATTAAAATAATAGGTTACTGATAATAGGTTACTGCATAGTTTTTAGCGGTAATGGAGGGTTTTCAACATTTAATTATCACAAATTTTAGCATTTTTTTGCAATTTTTGTCAATTTTTTTTATATTTTGTAACTTTTCAAGTTTTTCCAGACCTAGGGGCTAAAAAACCTCATTAAGATTTGCAGAAAAATTTTCTGAAAATTTTTTATTGACCATGGAATAGTTTCGACTTTTTAGTATCACAAATTTTTCGAAAATTTTTGATATTACTTTTAAAATTTTTTGTCGTTTTTTAGGTTTTTTCAGCCTCAAGATTCAAGTAACCTCATCTAGGGCAACATTTAATTATCACAAATTTTAGCATTTTTTTCGCAATTTTTGTCAATTTTTTTCATATTTTGTAACTTTTCAAGTTTTTCCGGCCCTAGGGATTAAAAAACCTCATTAAGATTTGCAGTAAAATTTACTGAAAATTTTTTTATTGACCATGGAATAGTTTCAACTTTTTAGTATCACAAATTTTTCGAAAGTTTTTGATATTACTTTTAAAATTTTTTGTCGTTTTTTAGGTTTTTTCAGCCTCAAGATTCAAGTAACCTCATCTAGGGCAACATTTAATTATCACAAATTTTAGCATTTTTTTCGCAATTTTTGTCAATTTTTTTCATATTTTGTAACTTTTCAAGTTTTTCCGGCCCTAGGGATTAAAAAACCTCATTAAGATTTGCAGTAAAATTTACTGAAAATTTTTTTATTGACCATGGAATAGTTTCAACTTTTTAGTATCACAAATTTTCCGAAAATTTTTGATATTACTTTTTGAAAATTTCCGAAAATTTTTGATATTACTTTTTAAAATTTTTTGTCGTTTTTTAGGTTTTTTCAGCCTCAAGATTCAAGTAACCTCATCTAGGGCTTGACAATAGGTTACTGTACAGTTTATTGATGTAATGGGATTTTTTTGCATTTTTAACATCACGAATTTTACCATTTTTTTGACAAATCTTGCAGTTCTTTTCAGCTTTTTTGATATTCATTATTCAGGTTTTTTTTAGACTCAGAGGTCAGAAAAGCTCCGTTAGGGTTTGATAATTTTTTGCGGCAAAATTTTCTAGTTGTAATGGAATGTTCTTCAACATTTTGACATCACAAATTTTAGCAACTTTTTGACAAAGCTTGCAATTTTATTTGTTTTTCGACATTTTTTGTCATTCAGTTTTCAACCGCAGAGGTCAAAAAACCTGCGCTAGTGTTTGATATTAAGATACCGAAAAATACTGTAGAGGCGATAGATTAGTTTTCAATCACAAATCAATTTTCGGATAAAACTTTTTTTATAAAAGATTCTTTTTCAAGTATTTTGAAATTTTTTGTCATTTTTTTAAGTTTCTACAAATTCAAGAGCCGAATATTCGCCTTTAGGGTTCGACAATAGTTTATTGCATAGTCTTTTGTTGTAATGCAATGTTCTTCAATATTTTAATATCACGAATTTATGCAATTTTAAAACAATTTCCTTGAAATTTTGTTTCCGGCAACTCGTGCCCAGTGGCCTCCTCCAAGGTTTGTTAGTAAGCTGCTGCATAGTATTTAGAGTTAATATTTTGGTTATCAATCTTTTAATGACCCGAGTGTAAGCAATTTTAGGACAAAATTTGTTTTTAAATTTTCGTATATTTATCATGTTCCAAGTTTTTGGATCTTTAGGGGCCAGTGAAACTATTTAGGGCTTGAAATATCGATACTAGATGGGGTTTTAAGACATTAAAATGGTTTTGAAGATATTAATATCACGAATTTTTGCAAGATTTTGTTAAATTTGCAATAAATTTTAAAATTTTTCAATAATTTTGTTCTTTCTGAGTTTAGCGATAATTACTGGCCAACAAAACTTTTGCAGTCTTGCAGATATGTTACATGACAGAACTTCAGAGACAAAAATTGGCTTTAAAAATTTTCAATGCGAAATCTGAAAAATTGTTGATGCCGCACTGCAGCTGTTATGTGGCCTGATGTCATCATTTATTACCCTCACCTCACTCCCCTTCAATTAAGCTAAAGCTAGCATCACTTAACCGTGGCTAGCAACTGACGAAGCCGACTTTTCGTGTGTTGTTTGAGAGCAATTCGCCCGACGTTAGTCGGTTATGAATAATGAATGCGAAGCAATATCAAAGCTAGTTTTGTTCTGATCGTGGTTTTTGGCAAAATTTGTTCTTTGTACTGCTTTTGAGAAAATTGTTCTAACAATTCTTTTGTTAATTTTAGAACACAATACTTTCCTACCAATGTTCTTCTTTTGAAGTTCATATTTACATTTAAATGAGGCCCAACGAGCATATACTATGTTTTCAGAGAAATGCTCGTTTTTTATGAATTTGAAAATGTTTTTTTTTTCCGTAAACTTTGAACGAATTCCTGGTTTGCCCGTTGTTGTTTTTTTTGCAGTGTTGTGACTTCGTAATAATGTTAAACGGTGCAGTTGGCTTCCTGATATGGAATAAATGAACCCAAATAGTGCCTAATGGCTTTGATGACTTTGAATTCATTTCCTTTCAGCAAATTTTAGTAAACTTTTGATTTTTGCCGTTTGTGTATTAATTTGTCAACTTTTAACTTAATTTCCGTAAACGCAGGTTGCATATGTTCACAGCTTAATTGCTTTTCCAGAGGTTAATTTTTTTTAATTAATGGTTTCATGGCTTCGGTACCGGTTGTCAAAAAAATTGAATTTTTTACCCAAAACTCAGTTGGCGTACCAAGCGTTACCATTATCCAGTTGTTTCCTGTTGCCTTGTTGGACTATCATATTAGTAAGAGATCCTATTGGCTTTGACAAACTGCGTAATTGAATATATATAATGTTTAATAGCCGCCCTCATCTTCTCAGCCGGCTATTATAGCGCTCCTATTTTTTACAATTCAAAGAATTTGAATTGTATTGGTGCGCTGTGTTTTTTTAAGATGGGTTCACACTTTTTTCAATGACTCTGATCTTTCAAAACGGTATAAACAGGTAAAGCCCAGCGGGCATTAAGTTTCATTAGAGGCCCAAAGTGGGTTTCAGTAGTCCTTTAAGTTCATATAGTGGTGCAGCTGCTGGGATGGCCTTAATTTAAGGTTAAAAGGTCATTTTTAGGATTTTTTCGGCTAAAAATGGTGCAAATTTTTGTTTGTTGTGATTTTTTTGAGATTTTTGTTTGATTAGTCTTAGGTTAAAATTTTTAAATGTTGTTGAAGGCCTTTTGCGAGACAAAATTGCTGGTTATGGCCATTTTATGAGCTATATGTTGTGGTACTACAAACACAAACACACAAAATGATACTAATTTTTTGAAATTTTTTTCAGGTTTTCTGAAAATTTTTGTCATTTTTTGAGTTTTTTAGCCCTAGGTGTCACGAAACTTTCTCTAGGGTTTGATTAAGGATTCGATGATAGATTACTGCACAGTTTCTAGTGGTAATGGATCGGTTTTCAACTTTTTCACATCATGAATTTTAGCATTTTTTGACAAAAGTTGCAATTTTTTCGTGTTTTTTGACATATTTATTGTCATCATTCAAGTTGTTTCAACTTTTGAATATCACAAATTTTACCAATTTTTTTGAACAATTTCGCATTTTTTCATGTTTTTGAAAATTTTCATCATTTTTTCAGTTTTTCCAGTTTCAGGGACCAGGCAATCTCCTTCGAGCTTTGTTAATAGGGCACTGCATAGTTTCTAGTAACAATGGAATGCTTTTTAACTTTTAAATGTCTCGAATTTAAACGTTTATTTGATAAGATCTGTGGTTTTTTAATGTTTCCTAAAGTTTTTGTCAGTTTTTGATATTCGTCCATTCTCAAGTGCAAGAAAACCTATTCCACGTTCTGATAAAAAGTTACTGCATGGTTTTATTTTTCAATGGATTTGTTTTCAACAATTTAACGTTTCGACTTTTGGAAGTTTTTTTGATAGAATTTGCAATTTTTTCGAGTTTTTTTCTAAAATATTTTTTATTTATTTATTTTTTCTTGCCTCAGTAGCCAGTTAACCGTATCCAAGGTTTGAAAGTTTGTTAGTAAATAGTTGCTAGAGGTCAATTGAATGACTTTCAACATTTTAATAGAACAAATTTCTATTTTTTGAAGTTTGAAATTTTTTCTAAAAGTTATTGCCTATCGATCTATGAGCCAATGAGTTTTTTAAAGCTTGGAATTGGGTTACTGGATAGCCTCGAGAGACACAGAAACGATTCTGAAGATTTTTATATCACGATTTTCAGCAACATTTCCTTATAATTTGCAATTGATTTCTTTTCTTAAATTTTTTGGTCATTTTCGAGTTAATCGATCTTCAAGGGCCAATGAATATTTTTCAGGTCTTGCAGATATAATGCTGGACCGATTTCAGAAACAAAAATTCGTTTTGAACATAATTTTGTAATAGATGTTTTTAAAGGGAAAAATTTTTGCCTTAGGTTTAAAAGCTTCAAGAGTTTTAGCAATGAGTTTGTTTTTGTTTAGTTTTGATTCTATTAGTTTCTCAATTCTTTGATGGTTTTTGTGTGCTGGCTGGCATTGTTCAATTGATCTGCTGGTCAGCTAGAGTACGTCTGAGTTTTTCTTTCAATTCTTTGAATTGTATTTCAGGACTTGTCCTGCTATGTTTTTTTACTTCGTCGAATAAAAAATCTTTCACTTTACCTCATTTTGCCGCTTTTTCAACATTTTGCGTGATATCTTTTTGACTTCTCTAGGCTAGTTTCTCTCTTCTCTCATTCCGCTAAAAGTGATTTTGAACATCAGTTGCTCAGCAAAGCAATCCAAAATGAAAAGAGTCAGTATAAAAATTTGAAATCAGAAGTAGAAACGGGATAAACCCATAAAGCCCAATTTTAGATGCCCGCTATTTGAACGTCGTACCTATAAGTCTTAGTTACCATCTCTAATGCTTATTGGTATTGATAGTAGCCCCTGTAGCCCCTCTCTAAGAAACAGAGGTACGTTATGTTCAACTACGAAATGCCATCAAAATAAATCTGTCTTAGAAAATGTTTTTGTACAAAAATCTTTTTTTTTTCAATATCTATTCTTTCAATTCCAATCATGCTTATCGGAATCAACGGCGGCTATTTTCCGGCAATCTGCCGGGTGTGTTTGTAGTGATTAGAGTATGGCTTAAATGGCTTCAAAACCGTGTTCTTACTGAGTTTTTTTTATTTTCATTGAGTTTTTGATTTTCAACTATATATGTGTTCTTTTTGAAAGACATTGTCTGCGTTTTGCTGAAGGAAATTTTAATCACTTTATTGTTTATATGTTGCAGCTGATGGTATTTTGGCTTTGAGGCAATGTCTTTCATGTTTATTTGTTGCTTTTTTGTTTTCCTATGTCATATTTTGGATAACGACAGGTCTCAATGGCTTCCTGTGGAGAGTCAAAAGAACCTTATAAAAAATTCAGTTGATGGCATTTGGTTATTTTATTTTGAAATTGATTGTTTTCAAAAATATGACATGTTTTCAAACTTTGCCCTTTAGTTTTTGGATCTGCTGGTCAGCTAGAGTACGTCTGAGTTTTTCTTTCAATTCTTTGAATTGTATTTCAGGACTTGTCCTGCTATGTTTTTTTACTTCGTCGAATAAAAAATCTTTCACTTTACCTCATTTTGCCGCTTTTTCAACATTTTGCGTGATATCTTTTTGACTTCTCTAGGCTAGTTTCTCTCTTCTCTCATTCCGCTAAAAGTGATTTTGAACATCAGTTGCTCAGCAAAGCAATCCAAAATGAAAAGAGTCAGTATAAAAAATTGAAGTCAGAAATAGAAACGGGATAAACCCATAAAGCCCAATTTTAGATGCCCGCTATTTGAACGTCGGTCCTATAAGTATTAGTTACCTCTCTCTCTAATACTTATTGTTATTGATAGTAGCCCCTGAAGCCTCTCTCTAAGAAACATAAGTAGGTTCAACTACGAAATGCCATCAAAATAAATCTGTCTTAGAAAATGTTTTTGTACAAAAATCTTTTTTTTTTCAATATCTATTCTTTCAATTCCAATCATGCTTATCGGAATCAACGGCGGCTATTTTCCGGCAATCTGCCGGGTGTGTTTGTAGTGATTAGAGTATGGCTTAAATGGCTTCAAAACCGTGTTCTTACTGAGTTTTTTTTATTTTCATTGAGTTTTTGATTTTCAACTATATATGTGTTCTTTTTGAAAGACATTGTCTGCGTTTTGCTGAAGGAAATTTTAATCACTTTATTGTTTATATGTTGCAGCTGATGGTATTTTGGCTTTGAGGCAATGTCTTTCATGTTTATTTGTTGCTTTTTTGTTTTCCTATGTCATATTTTGGATAACGACAGGTCTCAATGGCTTCCTGTGGAGAGTCAAAAGAACCTTATAAAAAATTCAGTTGATGGCATTTGGTTATTTTATTTTGAAATTGATTGTTTTCAAAAATATGACATGTTTTCAAACTTTGCCCTTTAGTTTTTGGATCTGCTGGTCAGCTAGAGTACGTCTGAGTTTTTCTTTCAATTCTTTGAATTGTATTTCAGGACTTGTCCTGCTATGTTTTTTTACTTCGTCGAATAAAAAATCTTTCACTTTACCTCATTTTGCCGCTTTTTCAACATTTTGCGTGATATCTTTTTGACTTCTCTAGGCTAGTTTCTCTCTTCTCTCATTCCGCTAAAAGTGATTTTGAACATCAGTTGCTCAGCAAAGCAATCCAAAATGAAAAGAGTCAGTATAAAAATTTGAAATCAGAAGTAGAAACGGGATAAACCCATAAAGCCCAATTTTAGATGCCCGCTATTTGAACGTCGTACCTATAAGTCTTAGTTACCATCTCTAATGCTTATTGGTATTGATAGTAGCCCCTGTAGCCCCTCTCTAAGAAACAGAGGTACGTTATGTTCAACTACGAAATGCCATCAAAATAAATCTGTCTTAGAAAATGTTTTTGTACAAAAATCTTTTTTTTTTCAATATCTATTCTTTCAATTCCAATCATGCTTATCGGAATCAACGGCGGCTATTTTCCGGCAATCTGCCGGGTGTGTTTGTAGTGATTAGAGTATGGCTTAAATGGCTTCAAAACCGTGTTCTTACTGAGTTTTTTTTATTTTCATTGAGTTTTTGATTTTCAACTATATATGTGTTCTTTTTGAAAGACATTGTCTGCGTTTTGCTGAAGGAAATTTTAATCACTTTATTGTTTATATGTTGCAGCTGATGGTATTTTGGCTTTGAGGCAATGTCTTTCATGAAAAAATTGCAGTTTTTGATACCGGTCATTGATCGTTGTTCTGTTACAATTTTGGCATCTTCGCTTTAAATTGAGCACCCAAATATGACCCAGGTGAAAACTCAATGTTTTCAGGTGGTAGCGTGTAGTATCAATGGCTGTAACAATAATACTGTAAAATTGTTGGAAATTTTTTTAGTTCTTTCTATTTAACGTTAATTTCTAGACTTTTGCAGTACTGATAGGTGAATATGGCCTCTTAAGGTGTTTTTTACGTTTGTTTCGGTTAAAGGTGCTTTTGTTCGTTGTCATCTTTTCTGAAATTTTTTGGTTTACTAAAACCCGTGAATTTCTGGCATTTTTTTTAATCTTTGTCAATTTTTAGCTTAGTCATAGTAAATACAGTTTGTATCTCTTTTCTAGAGAAAGTTTTTTAATCTTTGCAATGATTGCTTGTCTTGAATTATTGGTTTTGTGGCTCTGAGTGTTCATTAAGTTTTTGTGATCTCTTTGCCCCCAATTTTTGCCCATTTTTGGGTTTCTTTTTCGTTTTCTTGTCATATCGCAACATTTCTGACATTTCCAATTGTCATTGAAGATGAGTGGAATTGAACATACAAAAAACTTTCACTGAACATCTCATGGATCTAACGGCTTCGACACCGTTTTCTCCCACAGTTAATTGCATTTTCTTTTCGGATGTATTTGTTGCTTTTTTGTTTTCCTATGTCATATTTTGGATAACGACAGGTCTCAATGGCTTCCTGTGGAGAGTCAAAAGAACCTTATAAAAAATTCAGTTGATGGCATTTGGTTATTTTATTTTGAAATTGATTGTTTTCAAAAATATGACATGTTTTCAAACTTTGCCCTTTAGTTTTTTGTTGACTTGTGGCCCAGTCTCTTTAAGGACGGTGACATTGTTTCTAATGAAATACACGCAGTTTTTTTTGCTGAAGCTTTTTAGATTTTCATCTAATGCTATTTATGTATTTGCCTGGTTTCATCTAAAGCTATTTTGACGGTGTTTTTGAGTGTTATGGGTATTGAGTTTTGGTCGTAATTAATGTTGTTGTTTAATGATTTTGTTGTTCATCTTGTCTTCTAGTCTCATCAATGGCAGGTCTTATCGGCTCTCCAAGGCGGCTTTTTTAAATTCATTGTCTCACTAATGACCGGTCCGAATGCTTTCCTAAGGAGTTACAACAGAATCTGGTGTTTTTAATTGAATGCTGATGGTTGTTATGACTGCCCTTTTTTATTCTTGTTTTGTTGACTTGTTACCGAGTTACATTAGGGACAGGTCCCATCTGCTGTGAAGTAAAGTATAAGTTGATTTGTTTAGTTTAGGTTTTATCTGATGCTAGCTAGTTTGACCGTAATTAACGGTTTTGTTATACTGTTTTTTTGTCTGTCTTGTCTTCTAGTCTTATTAATAGCAGGTATCATCGGCTCTCCAATTCGGCACTGTTTAATTCTTTCAGTGGTTTGATTTTAATACATTTTTTTACACTATCAATTTTTTTAACAGTATATGTATTTTTTGAAAGTTTTCTTTCGCTTCCTCATTTTGTAGAAAAATAAAAAATGTGGATGGTCGGGGTCGGAACATTATGTACAAACGCACATTATCGAGCCTACTTGTTGTGAATACTTCTTCGGTGAAAATGGCGAGCTGATTCACAAAACTCGCAATACTTGAGTATAACTAGGGACAGAACACATGGATCTAAAGGATCAAAGCTCGTAGATGGCGGGCGTTGAACTAAAATTCTGAGAACACCAGAAGAGCGGAAAATTAAATCATTAGCAAATTTCTTTCAATTTTCTGCAAGGTATAGTTCCTTGTTTAATAGCCGCACAGCGATAGCTGGGGCTATTATTGGCCTTCTCTTCGTCTATTTTACAATTCAAAGAATTTGAATTGTATTAGTGTTTTTTTAAGATCTGTTCACACATTTTTCAATGACTTTGATCTTTCAAAACGGGATAAACAGGTAAAGCCCTGCGGGCGTTAAGTTTCATTGGAGGCCAAAAGTGGGCTTTAGTAGTTCCTCAAGTGCTTATAGTGGTGCAACTGCTGGGATGGCCTTAATTCAAGGTTAAAAGGTCATTTTTAGGCTCAAAATGGTGCAATTTTTCATGTTTTTTTTGTGATTTTTTGTTTTGATGTCTTAGGTTGAAATTTTTAAATGTTAATGAATGCCTTTTGCGAGACAAAATGGCTTGTTATGGCCAATTTATGAGCTATATGTTTTGGAACTACAAACACAAACACAAACACGCATAATGATACTAATTTTTGCAATTTTTTTCAGGTTTGTTTTTAAAATTTTTGTCAATTTTCAATTTTTTTAGCCCTAGGTGTCAAGAAACCTCCTCTAGGTTTGATAAAGGGTTTGATGGTAGATGACTGCATAGTTTCTAGTGGTAATCGAATTGTTTTCATTTTTTTGCGATTATGAATTTCAGCATTTTTTGACAAAACTTGCAATTCTTTTTCATGTTTTTTGAAATTTATTGTCATTATTCAATTTGTTTGAGACCCAGGGGCAAGAAAACCTCATCAGGGGTTTGGTAATAAGTTACTGAAAAATTTTTAGTTGCCATGGAATAGGTTTCAACTTTTGAATATCACAAATTTTAGCAATTCTTTGACACAACTCGCATTTTTTTCAGTTTTTCCGTGACCAGTCAATCGCCTTTGAGGTTTGTTAATAGGGCACTGCATAGTTTCTAGTAACAATGGGATGGGTTTTCAACACTTTAATAACTCGAATTTTAGTATTTTTTGATAAAATCTGCAATTTTTTTAAGGCTTCCTGAAGTCTTTTTCAGTTTGTGATATTTGTCCAATCTCAAGTGCGGGAAAACATATTCCACGTTCTGATGAAAAGTTATTGCATGGTTTTTAGTTTCAATGGATTTGTTTTCAACAATTTTACCTCTCGACTGTTAGAAGTTTTTTGATAAAATCTGCAATTTTTTTCAAGTTTTAAAACATTTGTATTTCATTTATTTTTGTTCTTGCCTCATCCAGGGTTCGATAGTATATTATTAATCTGTTGCTAGGGTGCAATTGAATGGCTTTCAACATTTTAATAGAACGAACGTCTATTTTTTGTAGTTTGAATTTTTTTCTATAAATTATTGGCTATCGATCTGAGCCAATGAGTTTTTGAAAGCTTGGAATTGGGTTACTGGATAGCCTCTAGAGAAAAAGAAATGATTCTGAAGTAATTTATATCACGATTTTCAGCAACATTTCCTCATAATTTGCAATTGATTTCTTTTTCTTAATTTTTTGTTCGTTTTCAATCGATCTTCATGGGCCAATGAATATTTTCAGGTCTTGCAGATCTAATACTCGACCGATTTTAGAAACAAAAATAGGTTTTGAACATATTTTGAAATAGGTATTTTTAAAGGGAAAAATTTTGCCTTAGGTTTAAAAGCTTCAAGAGTTTTAGCAATGAGTATATTTTTGTTTAGTTTTGATTCTTTTAGTTTCTGAATTTTTTGAGATTTTGTTTGTGTTCTGGCTGGCATTGTTCAATTGATCTGCTCGTCACGTAGAGTACGCCTGAGTTTTTCATTCAATTCTTTGAATTGTAATTCAGGACTTGTCCTGCTATGTTTTTTTATTTCGTCGTCGCGATTTTTGTTACGACCATATGACGTCACAACCACTTCAAATCTGCCTTTTGTTCATTCTTTCATGCAATTTCAACGGAAGTGCGTGTGTGACGTCATTTTTTGCTCTTAGTGGAACGAGTTTTTTTGTTCATTCGCGTGATTAAATTTTTGGTCACACTTGACTTGCCTCACACTCAAAAGTGACTTCCTCACTTTGAAATTGACTTTTATTTACTTTAATTCAAAGAGATAAGGTCAAAAGGGTGTGTGTCACTCTAAATGAAGGTTATTATAGAGCAGCTAATAGAGGCAGCAAAAACTTGTACAGATTTTTAATCAAAATATAACATATCAGCCTTCAATGAAAAGACGATATTTTTTTTAAAATTATGAGATCTGAGGTTGGGACTATTGAATGTATACCAATACTGTGATCGCGTTCAGAAGGTTGTATTTAAGAATGCCGGTAATCAAACTGCGGAAACTTCTCATTTGGATACAAGTGGAACGATTCAGGTCAACGGGGCCGTTGAATCTGACGAGGAGGAAGGCAACGGAACAGAAGATGCTGAAAATATGACGAGAACCGGATTTGAGCAGCAGTTGCGAGAGAAGCGAGAGTTGGAAGAGAGGCTGCAAGAGTTAGAGGATAAAAAGGAACAAATGGATCAACTAGTGCGGCACCTTCAGGCACTGAAACAAGCGAGCCTAGCCATGAATAGCGTTGCTGGTGTGAACAATAATCCTGATGAGTCTGCGGAAGAACAGCAACAGGCATCGGCTGTCATCAGGCGATTAATCAGCCAATCTCGCGCAAGTGATATACAGGAAACAGACAACGGTTTGTGTTCGATTGTTTACTTGAAAGTAATGACAAGTTCGGCAGAGTTGAATTCGTGGGTGTCTTCTTTTTGCCCTAAAATCCGAAAAATAAAATTAATTTATCATTGGAGTTTGGCAACTGTCTCATTCAGTAGTGTGGATTTTTGATCCCTGTGTTATATTGTTCATTTGGAATGTAATTGTCACATCGCTCCAGATAACATCGCAGTTTAAATTGAAAAGGTCTAGGGATAAAAAAGGTTAGTGGAATAATGGAGATTACACAAACCAATATAATGAGTCATAGCAGCTCCTGTTTCTGAGAGTCATGTTTTTGATTCGATGACTCAGTGACTCCGTTCCTTTTTGTAGAGGCGAGAGGAAGTGGTGCGGACTCAGCAGACGACCCAGCAAGTCATAATTCTGAGCACTCCGGGTTCCGACATCTGAACAATCGATCGAATAGCTCTGGCATGAATATTAGAGACCAATTATTGTCTATTGGCAGAGGCGGAGGAGAGGGAACTACTTTCCAAGTTACTACTAATGATACTGAAAGCGAAACAGTGGACGGAGATGATGATGAAAATGATGATGAGGAAGAGGACGAGGGAGGAGTGGGAAGGAGAATTGATGCATCTGCTCTATTTGGCGCACTTGGCTCAAGCGTGCATGAAAGTGACCATCGGACATCGTCGGAAATGATTGCGGACCTGATGGACTCAGAACAACGCATGAGGTAATTTGCTGAATAGTTGTCTTTTTAAGTGGTACTTGTTGAAAGAGCAAGCAATTTAGATTAATTGTTATTAATAGCCGCGTCAGCTTCTCAGCCGGTTAATATAGCGCTCCTATTTTTTACAATCCAAGAATTGGATTGTATTGGTGCTCTGTCTTTTTTAATAGCCGCGTCCTCAATTCTGGGCGGCTATTATAGCGCTCTTAACTTTTTTTAACAATTCAAAGATTTTGAATTATATTGGGGCGCTGTCTTTTTACGACTCGAAGAGGAGTATTGGAGAAGTCCTTTTTTTAATCAATTTTATTGGAGTGATTTTTGAAGCGGGAAATGAAACGCGTGAAAAAATTTGGAGTGATTTTGGGGCTGAATAAAAGTGAAGAGCGGAGCGAAAAGAGAGTGGTTTTTGTTCATACCGCTGTTTTTGAGAGAGCGAGAAATTGATGTGTGAAAAAATTTTCTCCAAGCGAACAAAATTTTTTAATCACGTGCGGCTTTTAAAGCTTTTTTTTGCAATTTTTGATGGTTATGAGGTTTGATCATGATATTGTATTAGTTTTAGGCTTGTTTTGATAGAAGTTGAAGGTTTCAGGTAGTTAATTCTGAGTTTAATGCTAATTTGGAGGGTTTTGATCAGTTTTGCTGATTTTTAGAGGAAATTTAATGGTTTTTTGCCTGTTTTCTGTATTAATGCCTTATGTGGGATTCGAATAGAAGTTTGTTACTTAAGGAATATTCAGCTACCAATTGACAAAAGTTTTATTGGTGTAAATCATTCTTTTCTTCGGAAAATTGACAGAAAAATTGAGAAATTTTAAACCATTTTTCTTATTTTTTTGCAGTTTTTCTTTTTTCTTAGTCCTAGACAAGTTTCTTAGCCTATTATGACTTGCTCATTGTTTTGCGAGCTTTCCATTGCCCTAATTGGAAAAAAAATTACTCAGCTTTATTTTTCCTTGTACTATTAAAAAAAACTCTTTAAGTTCTTCTAATTTTTTTTATTCAATTTGTTTTTGAATACCGTTTCTGTTCTTCCCTAAATTTTTTTATGGAGTTTGTGGAGGTTCAGGGTTCACAATAGTTGTTCTAGTTGTGTAGTCAAAAGTATGGGCAATTTTCTCCTTCGATTCGTTTGCGGAATTCTTCCGGCTATGTTTTTTTTTAAGATCTGTTCACACATTTTCATGATTTTTGAAATCAAAATGGAATAGTGATTTTGGTCACGCCGAAACAGGAAATGGAGCGAAAAAGCGAGTGGTTTTGCGGCGTGATTTTTTTTCGCTCCAAATTTAAAGTAGAGTGAGAAAGCGGTGTTTGAACAAAAATTCGCTTTCTCGCTAGTGGTTTTTTGTTCACATGCAGCAATTTGACTTTGATTTTTACTGTTTTTTCGGTTTTTTTGGATCGGATTTTTTATCTAAATGGTTTTACCAATCCATTCACAGCTCATTCTAGGCCTAGTTTTTTTTTGAATTAAATTTTCATTTCTCGCTAGTGGTTTTGTTCACGTGCGGCATTTTGACATTTATTTTTTGTTTTTTTTTTTTTAATTTTTGATCTGTTTTTTTTACAATGGTTTTCTCAATTCACTCATAGTCCATTCTAGGTCTAGTTTTTCTGTTTATTCAATGAAAATTCTGGGAATTGTACGTCAAGACTTGTCCTGCTATGTTTTTTTACTTCGTCTAACAGATTTTTGTTTCGTCGTACCGTGAGTTCTTGGAATTGAATTTTTCAATGACTTACCTCACTCAAAAAAATGACTTCTGAGCTCACTTATAAAATTTTAAATTTTATGATTATTTGCCTTTTAAAGGTCAATAGTGTGCATCTAAGTAGTGCCAAACACATGCCCTAGTTCTTGAATATTAAAGTCTTGAGATTTTGATTTCGAATATTGATTTTGGGTTCTTTTCCGTTTCTGCCCCCCCCCCCAAATATTGCACGTGCATCTGGGGGGTGCAAATAATATGCACCCACTAAGCTGAGGGGGCACAAACGGAAAAGGTCCTAATTTTGAAAAGCCCTATTATGGCTTTCTCCTGATAGAGCTTATGTGTCTCATAAAAATGACAGTCCGAAGCTAATCCAAAAAGTCTAGTGGTCTATTAAAGGGTTGGTGGTCGATCTGTCTATTTTATTTTTATAGTTGTTTCAGTTCATGTAACTTCACAACCGTCTATCACCGCTATTTTGCGGCAATCTGCCGGCTATGCTTTTCACAATTTTCATGACTTTTATCTTTCAAAACGTGATAACAGGTAATGCCCAGTGGACAGTAAGTTTCATTATACGCCCTAAGATAGTTTTAGTAGTCTTCTAAGTGCTAAGAGCGACGAAGCTGCTATGTAGGCCTAATTCAAAGGTTAAAAGGTAATTTTTAATAGCCGCACAGCGATAGCTGGGGCTATTATTGGCCTTCTCTAGGTTTTTTCGTCGTCAAGATTTTTGTTACGGCCATATGACATCATAACCACTTCAAATCTGCTTTTTGTTCATTCGTTCATGCAATTTCAACTGAAGTGCGTGCGTGACGTCATTTTTTGCTCTTGGTCGAGCGAATTTTTTTGTTCATTCGCGTGATTAAATTTATGGTCACGCATGACTTACCTCGCTCTCAAAAATGGCTTCCTCACTTTGAAATTGACTTTTATTTACTGTAATTCAAAGAGATAAGGTCAAGTGAATGTGTGTCATTCTAAATGAGGGTTATTAGAGAGCAGCTAATAGAAGCAGCAAAAACTCATACAGTTTTTTAATCAAATTATAACCTATATCAGCCTGCAATGAAAAGACGAATGTTTTTGGTGTGTATTTTTTACTGTTTTTTTGAGACTGCAGATCTACGAAGCTATTGAGGCTATTTTATGGCTAGTTTTTTTCGGACTACTCTTGAATTGACGTTTGTTGAAGTTGATTAAGGTCTTTTGCAAGATATAGTTACTTACTATGGTCATTTTATGATCTATATATTTTGGTAATGCAAACTTAATCAGGAGAAATAATACTGAGTTTTATTTGAAAATTTTGAAATAGTTTTTTGTTTTTCCAGTCTCAGGAACCATAAAGCGTCCTGGAAAATAATTCCCTACATAGTTTATGATGGCAATTGAACAACGTTTTAATGTCACGAATTGTGGCAATTTTCTGATAAGTTTTTCTATTTTTTGAAGTTCTAATGTTTTTGTTTTTTTTTTAGTTTTGCCGCCTCAGGGACCAGAAAACCTCTGGGGCTGTGATAGTAGGTTTTAGCATAATTAATAGAAGCATTTTCAACATTTTATTATCACGAATTTCAGCAATTTTGAAAAAATTTGCAATTTCAATTATTTTGAAAATATTTGTCTGTTCATTTTTGTGTCTCCGCAGTCAGGTAACCCCCTCTAGGATTTGCTAGTATGTTACTGCATAGTTGCTATGTGCAATGGAATGGCATTCAGCTTTTGGATAGCACGAACTTTTGCAATTTTTAATGTGTTTCTGAAAATTTTTTTCATGTTCCTAGTCTGTCGAGCTTTGTGAGCCAATGCAACTTTTTAAGGCTTGAAACTAGTTAATTGATAGCCTCTGGAGACAATTTAATGGCTCTGAAGAAACTAATATCAAAGGTTGTTTTTTTTTGCAAATTTTCTGTAATTTTAATCTTTCTAACTGTATCAATTGTTAGGGGCCAATGAATCTTATTTAGGTCTTGCAGGTAAATTATTGGGCAGATTCTAGATTTCATTTTGTTTCATTTTTGTTTTTCAACTTTTGAGATTGCTGTTTTTTTGTCTGGCGTTGTTCAACTGATCTGCTGGTCAGGTACAGTAGTTTTTCGTTCAATTCTTTGGATTGTATTTCAGGACTTGTCCTGCGATTGTTTTTTACGTCGTTGTACTCAAATTTTTTCGCCTTACTTGAGTTCACAGCTTGTTCAACATTTTGCGGGAAATCTTTTTGACTTCTCTAGGCAAGTTTAACTCCTCTCATTCTGCTAAAAAGTGTTTTTAGACAGCAGTTGCCCAGCAAAGAAATTCAAAATGATCAGAGTCTGTGTCAAAAAGTTAATTCAGAAACAGAAACGTTATAAAACCATAAAGCCCGTTTTTAGATGCCTGTTACTCGTACTTTGTTCTTAGTTACCATCTGTAATGCTTATTGGTATTGATATTAGCCCCTGTGTCGTCAAAATAGTTCGCACTTTAAAATTGTCTGTGTACAAAAATAATTTTCATCAGAACACCCCTCGTCCAAATTGGACCCCATCTTTTCACCCCCCGCCCTCACTCTACGATTGACCCCCTCCATGCCACTCTACTCACCCCTTGATGCTAGATAGCATAACTGAGCCGCAGCTGGCTACTGCAGGTTGTTTCAGCAAGTTGCCCGACGTTAGTTGGTTATGTCTATATATGTTTTCTTTTGATTAATAGACGCCCCCAACTTCTTAGCGGGCTATTATAGCGCTCCTAGTTTTTCAATTCGTTGAGCAGAAAATTCGTTTTGCTTTACCTTTTGGCGCTTTTTCAACATCTCGCGTAAAATATTTTCCGACTTCTCTAGGCTAGTTTCACTCTTCTCCCATTCTGCTTTTGACTAGCACTTGCTCAGCGAAGCAATTCAAATTAAACAGAGTCAGTATAAAGAAATAAAATCAGCAATAGAAACGGGATAAACCCATAAAGCCCAATTTTAGATGCCCGTTACTTGAACTTTGTTCTTATAAGTCTTAGATAACATGCTTTTTGGTATTGATACTAGCCCGTGTGTCTTTTCACTAAGAAACAGGAGTTTTTTCAACTACAATATGACATCAAAATTGTTCGCAATTTAAAATTGTTATTGTGCAAAAAATCAATTGTTTTCGTTATTTTTATTCTTTCCCAATCTTGGTTATTGGAATCAACGGCGGCTATTTTCCGGCAAGCTGCGGGGTATGTTAACTAATTGCTTCCGAACAAAATTTATGGCAATGATTTTAGTCCTGCGGTATGCAGTTTTTGGTTTGGCCGATTTTTTTGCCTTACCCATTTAAATTTTCGTCCTGAAAACGGGTAAATCGCGGAAGACAGTAAGTGGCTGAGCAGCTCTCTTAGAGCCTTAGTATGTGATTCACTGAACGTGTTTTCAGCACATAAATTGATTTGCGGAGGCGGTTCTTAATGTTTTTTGTTTTTTGAAACATTTTTCTCACAATCCAAGAATTGGGATTGTATTGGTGCTCTGTCTTTTTAGAATCCAAAGTATTTGGATTGTATTTGTTAGCTGTCTTATTTTTTAAGATAGATCTGTTCACACTTTTTCCAGCTTTTTCACGCCAGCAGTCAAATTGGGAGTGGTGATTTTAATCGCGCTGTTGTAGTAAAGTGAGCGAAAAGCGGGTAAATTGAAGCCTGGTTTGAAATACCTTTAAAGTGGTGTGAGAACTTGGTGTTTGAACAACTAGACTTCTGCGGCAATTTGACTTCTGTTTTCAGTGTTTCTTCTCTTGAGCGATATTAATGGGATACATATCTGTTCTAATTATGCCTATTTGAAATTGCTTGTTTTCATTAATAGTCCCGCTAATGCTTTTTATGACTTTGAAACTACGTGTTGGCATAAAATATTAGTGAATTTTTAACTTTTGCCCTTTTCTTACAATAATTCTGCTGTCTTAGCGATTAATTTGACGCTATTGTTTGACAAAGGTGTTTGATGAGTTTTTGAATTTTGCTAGTTTTTGTTTTCAGTAGCCGCACAGCGATAGCTGGGGCTATTATTGGCCTTCTCTAGGTTTTTTTCGTCGTCAAGATTTTTGTTACGGCCATATGACATCATAACCATTTCAAATCTGCTTTTTGTTCATTCGTTCATGCAATTTCAACTGAAGTGCGTTCGTGACGTCATTTTTTGCTCTTGGTCGAGCGAATTTTTTTGTTCATTCGCGTGATTAAATTTTTGGTCACGCATGACTTACCTCGCTCTCAAAAATGGCTTCCTCACTTTGAAATTGACTTTTATTTACTGTAATTCAAAGAGATAAGGTCAAGTGAATGTGTGTCATTCTAAATGAGGGTTATTAGAGAGCAGCTAATAGAAGCAGCAAAATAGAAGCAGCAGCTAATAGAAGCAGCAAATACAGTTTTTTAATCAAATTATAACCTATATCAGCCTGCAATGAAAAGACGAATGTTTTTGGTGTGTATTTTTTACTGTTTTTTTGAGACTGCAGATCTACGAAGCTATTGAGGCTATTTTATGGCTAGTTTTTTTCGGACTACTCTTGTATTGACGTTTGTTGAAGTTGATAAAGGTCTTTTGCAAGATATAGTTACTTACTATGGTCATTTTATGATCTATATATTTTGGTAATGCAAACATAATCAAGAAAAATAATACTGATTTTTTGAAAATTTTTAAATCATTTCTTGTTTTTCCAGTCTCAGGAACCAGTCAGTTCCTTTTACTCTCTTTTCGAGACTGCTGATCTACAAAGCTATTGTGGACATTTTCTGGCAATCTGTCAAGTATGTTTTTTTGTTGTCTCGCCTTTTAATCTCATTGGTGACTGATATCATAGGAAGCTACTCGGAATCGTTTTTCGCATTAATTTCTGAGTTCTGAGTTGATGCTTTCTATGACTTCAAAAGTTTTCGGCTTTTATTAGTTTTACGAGTTTTTGTTGTTCACTAATCTCTTTATGCCATTTTTGACATGTCTCATCTGTTGCTTACCGATCTTAAATTAAGCGAATTAATCGGTCTAATTTGTAATTATTGCTTTTTATGACTTGTACGTTGTTCGTTTTCCAGAAAAATTGTGAATGTTTTGCCCCATTTTTAATGTTCTTTCTGTTGTCTTATAACTAATTCTTATTGATGACAAGATTCTTTGGTTACTAATAAGAAATTGATGAAGTTTTTTTGGCCTCTAAATTGATATTGTTTGCTGTAGTTTAGAGTTTTGGGAGGTAACTATGAGGTTCTTTTACTTTGAAAGATAATCTGACTTTGTCAATTTATTTGTTTCTTTTTTGTATGTCATTGATTGCCACAAGAGTCAGCAAGCCTTCCTATCTAAATCGTTTAACTGAGGACACACTGCTTGTTTTTTGCCTGTTGAACAGATGAATTGGAAGTCCGAAATGCATCACGATCGTTTTTTTTCTCTGTGTGGTTACAGTCGTAGTGGTTTTAAAGACAATTGTCCTTGACCGTAAAAATGATAAAGCTTGGTTTGAATTTTTATTTTCAGACTACAACTCTATGACGCTATCAATCTGCCAGCATTGTCTATTGGTCAGCAAGTTTTCCAAATCCCAAGGGTCGGTGACCTTTTTTCTCATTAAATTTGTTTTTCAAAGCCCTTCTTAGGTCAGAAAAATTATTGAAGGTCACTGTAATTGTATAAAAATACGAGCGATTAATTAAAATTTTCACCAAGCAAAAATTGATAACCAAACATTGATGTCTTCACTAAATAACTTATCTAATTAATTGCTTTCGAATAAGAAGCAATTATTGTAAACGGGTCTAGCAAAATTTTTGCTTGACCGTTTTGCGGTTTTTTTTAGAATTATCTTTGACTTCTCAACTAACTTTTTCACGCACTTCTTGATTTTTGATCAATTTCCCTTGATCTCACTCCGAAATGAAGTTTGTTACATCGCGCTTTTGTTTGGTCCAGGCAGCTCTCGGATGCTAAATCGTCTTTGATGATTCTGCGTGGATTAGTGGAGGAGTGCAACAGTGGCACTGCCACTCCCGACTTCAGGTCAGATTTGTGCTCACTCATCATATGAGACGCCTCCAGCTTGGCCTGGCTGGGAAAGTTACTAAATGAAACTTAGTTTTTCTTTTCCAAATAAATGTTCAACGTATCTTTTAGATATGTACAGAGTTTGTCAAGTTGTATTTACCCAATTTATCCCTTAACCCAACCCAGTTTTAGTAATAGCCACTGCAGCAACTCTTAACTGTTATCATCTAGTCGATCCTTTTTGTTACTAACTAACTCTTCAATTGAAGGCAAGTAAGTCTTGAACGGTCTAATTTGTTTTCAACCAAGTCAGATCATAGAGTATTTTTTAAAATAAAAGAGTTGAGCTCAGCTTTCTTGCCACTGCCCCCTCTCTCAATTCCTATATTTACAATTACTCTGTAACATCAACTATAATTGAAAAAAGTCATTAATATCTCATTTTTAATAGCCGCCCTCATCTTCTCAGCCGGCTATTATAGCGCTCCTATTTTTTTACAATTCAAAGAATTTGGATTGTATTGGGGCATCAATTTTATTGGAGTGATTTTTGAAGCGGGAAATGAAACGCGTGAAAAATTTTGGAGTAGCTTTGGTGCTGATCAAAAGTGAAGAGCGGAGCGAAAAGAGAGTGGTTTTTGTTCATACAGCTGTTTATGAGTGAGCGAGAAATTGAAGTGTGAAAAAATTTTCTCTAAGCGAACGAAATTTTTTAATCACGTGCGGCTTTTAAAGCATTTTTTTGCAACTTTTGATGGTTATGAGATTCGATTATGATATTTTATTAGTTTTAGGCCTGTTTTGATAGGATATGAAGGTTTCAAGTAGTTAATTGGAGTTTAATGCTAATTTGGAGGTTTTTGATCAGTTTTGCTGATTTTTAGACGAAATTTAATAATTTTTTGCCTGTTTTTTTTGTTTTACTGCTTTAAGTGGGATTTGATTAGAAGCTTGTTACTTAAGGAATTGGCATTTACCAATTGATTAAAGTTTTTTTTGTTATAAAACATTTTTTGCTATGGAAAAATGACAGAAAAACTGAGGAATTTTAAACCATTTTTCTTATTTTTTGCTGCTTCTTATTCTTAGACAAGTTTCTTAGCCTATTATGACTTGCCAATTACTTTGCGAGCTTTTCATTGCTCTAATTGCAAAAGAATATTCGGTTTTATGTTTCCTTGTACTATTAAAAAAAACTTAAGTTTTTCTAATTTTTTTCAATTTGTTTTTGAATGCCGTTTCTATTCTGCCTTATTTTTTATGGCATTTGTGGAGGTTTAGTTTTCACAATAGTTGTTTAGTGATAATTATAGGCAATTTTCTCCTTCGAGTCGTTTCCGGAATTCTTCCGGCTATGTTTTTTAAGATGTGTTCACACATTTTCATGATTTTTGAAGTCAAATTGGAGTGGTGATTTTGGTCACGCCGAAACAGGAAGTGGAGCGAAAAAGCGAGTGGTTTTGCGGCGTGAATTTTTTCGCTCTAAATTTAAAGTAGAGTGAGAAAATGGTGTTTGAACAAAATTTCGCTTTCTCGCTAGTGGTTTTTTGTTCACATGCGGCAATTTCACTTTGATTTTTCTGTTTTTTCGACTTTTTGGATCGGATTTTTTTCTAAATGGTCTTTGCAATCCATTCATAGTCCGTTCTAGGCCTAGTTTTTTGTTTAGTCAATGAAAATTCTTTGAATTGTACGTCAGGACTTGTCCTGCTATGTTTTTTTACTTGGTCGAAATTTTTTTTCGCTTTACCCATTTTGCCGCTTTTTCGACTTTTGCTCGAAATCTTTCTGACTTCTCTAGGCTAGTTTCACTCTTCTGTCATTCTGCTTAAGGTCCTTTTAAACAGCAGCTGCTCAGCAAAGCAATTCAAAATGAAGAGAGTCAGTATAAAAAAATCAAAGTCAGAAATAGAAACGGGATAAACCCATAAAGCCCATTTTTATATGCCCGGTACTTGAACTTTGTTATATGTTTTAGTTTCTATCTATAATTCTATAATGCTTATTGGTATTGATACTAGACCCTGTAGCCTCTCACTGAGAGACAGGAGTATGTTCAATTACGAAATGACATCAAAATAAATCGCACTTAAAAATGTTTTTTTTTTACAAAATTCAATTTGTTGATATTTTCCTTTCTTTCAATCCCAATAGAGTTATGGGAATCAACGGCGGCTATTGTCCGGCAATCTGCCGGGTATGTATAATGTTTAGTTTGATAACAAAAGGTGTAAATAGTTAGTCATCTTCAACTTCATGCCTAAGTTAGTTTAATATCTATGAATCTCTTATTTCAAGTGAATCTATCTATAAAGTTAATCTATATATCTCAATTATAATGTTAAAGTTGATGTGTTACGTGATTTTAATCCTTTTGAATTAATTTTTATGTTTGAATATAATTATTTTCATTCACTCCATTTAAGTTATATCGTAGGATTTCATTTATTTATACTTTTTTGATGCTTTAAATTATAATTAATTTTTTAAAAATTTTTTTGTTATTAATTACTCTCGAAAGCAGTTTGGAACAATTATTTTAAACGTGTAAAATTTCTTATGCAAAATTTTTTACATGACCAGTTTTGCGTTTTTGTTTTATAACACTTTGACTTCTCAAGTGACTTTTTTACGCTTCTCTTAATCATTTTTGAGTGATCTCAATTGCGCTCACTCCTAAGTAAGGTTTGTTGGTAAATTAAAAGCGATTGCAGAGTGAAACAGTGACATATAGCTCAGTGGTGAAGGCTATAAGGCGAGGAATGAGGTGGTTGCGAGTTCGAATCTGACCGTTGTCGGTTGTTTTTTGCACCCATAAACAAAAATTTATTTAAGCTGAAGCCCCTAAATTAGATATCCCTGCTTGTCTTTTGAGAGTAATTTGTCCGATGTTGGTCAGTTTGTTTTTTATAGCAAAATTTGAAAATGTCGCATTATCTACGCTTAATGTTAAAAATGGCATGTTGTATATTAAATGCAAATATAGGCACAAAACGAGGTGAACGGCAAGCAAGCCTATTGCTTATCATTTTATCATGATCATTGTTCATTTTCTTTCGATTCTTGTTTTCAATCATAACTAAATCAAGTATCATAACTAAAAAGTAATCACCATCAAAATTAATTGTAAATTTAAAGGAATTGAGTTCAGCTCGATTGAAATTTGTTTCGATAACTTCTCTCAAATACTATGTTTAGGGCCACATTATGTTTTGTTTGTATAGTAACTAAAAATAGTAAATTTTAAAATCTTTTTAACAAAGTCAATAAATTAAAAGAATATAAAAGATCAATTTTTTTAAAGTTTAACTTTAACTTAAGACATTATTTTACTTCTACATTTTACCTGAGAGGTAGAAAGTAACTTTTCTTTATAGATAGCTTTATTACAACAGCTGTTTAACATGCCCTTGAATTTAGCGCCATCATCTCCCAGAACCGATTTGGATTGAAAGAACAATAAAAATGGAAGACTGATTGTTGTACGGAAGATTTTTTGAATGCGAACCACCCCTTTGATTGGGTTTTGTAGGTAAAATTCAGCTGTTTCTTAAGCAGAGGATACAGGGATTAGTACGAATACGAATAAAAAGTAGACCTGTTAACTAAGACTACTTCGAACAGACTTCAAATAAACGAGCATCTGGAGTGGGTTTGATTGTTTTTGTCCCTTGATGGTTTCTGTTCTTGTTTGTTTTGTCTCTTTAGATTGCTTCGCTCCAAGAAATGAGCCGAGAATGAAACTTGCTTAGAGAAGTCAAAAAAGATTCCATGCAAAATGGTGAACAAGCTGTGGACTAAAGAAATTAAACAATTTTTTTTCTAGCGGAGTATGAAAACTAAGAGGCTATAATACCAAGTCGAAAAAATAGGCGCGGCTATTAAAAATAAAGGTGAAACTAATTAAATGTGATAGCTAAAAATCCGAAATTTTTAAATTGCTCTCAAGCAAAGTTTGTAGCAATTATATTAGCCCTGTTGGTCTTTTTTAATGTGATTTTTCGCATGGCTGATTTTTCGTCTGACCCATTTTCCTTTTTGTCCTTAAAAACGGGATTAGCAGGTAGCGCCCAGCGGTCATCGAGTTTCATTCCAGGCCCCTAGCCGCCTTTAGTAGTCCTTCAGTTGTCTTTTGTGGTGAAACTACTGGGAAATCTTAGTTTAAGGTTGAAAGGTCATTTTTAGGAGTTTTGAGCCCAAAATATTGCAATTTTTCTTATTTTTTTCGCCGTTTTTCCAATTTTTTGTTGGACCAGTCTAAAACTGAGGCTGGTTTAAGTTGATAAAGGTCTTTTGCAGACATAAGTACTTTTATGACTTTTTTAAGAGCTATATGTTTTGGCAATCCAAACAAAAATACGCAAATTTATACTAAATTTATACTAATTTTAAATCACGAATGTTAGCATTGTTTTTTACAATACTTGCATTTTTTTTCAATTTGACATTTATTATCATTATTCAGGTATTTTCAGCCTCAGGGGTCAGAAAACTTCCTTTAGAATTTGATAATAGGTTACTGGAATCGTTTTATTGGCCATGAATAGTTTTCAACTTTTTAATATCACAATTTTTAGAAATTTTTTAAAACTTGCAATTTTCAAGTTTTTTTGAAAATTTTTGTGATTTTATAGGTTTCTCCAGCCTCAAGAGCCCAGAAAATTCCTCTAGGGTTTGATAATAGGATACCGAATATTTTCTAGATGTAATAGAATGTTTTTGAAGATTTTAATTTCACGAATATAAGCAATTGTTCAAAAAATGTTTGCATTTGATAATTTTTTGATAAAATTAAAATTTTAAATTCTCAGAAAATTATTATCATGTTTCATGTTTATGCATCTTTATGAGCCAGTGGAACTTTTTAGGGCTTGAAATAGGGATACTGGATAGTCTCTTGAGACAATGAAATGTTCTGAAGATATTTAAATCACGAATTTCTGCAAGTTTTTGTTAAAATTTGCCACTGTTTTTTTTCAAATTTTGAATTTTTTGTCCTTTTCTGAATTTAAAAATCATTACTGGCCAACATAACTTTTTCAGGCTTGCCGGTTAGGTGACAGAACTCTCGAGACAAAAAGATGGATTTGAACATTTTTTTCACTGCGAACTCTTATCGTTTTCAGTTTTTTTATTAAATAATGAATTTCTAACAAGGCTAGAAAACTGGAAGTTGCAGAGTCGAATCTAAAAAACATCTCTATCTCTCTGTCGGTTGGGGTTTTTCCCTTCTCTCTCTCTCTCTCTCTCTCTCTCTCTCTTCCTTAACTCTTTTGTTGATGCTGCATTTGAGCTGCTGTTGTCATCATCGTGATGTCATTCAGCTGCGTGATGTAATAATCACCTATTATCCTCATTAAAGCTGATTTATAGTAGAAATGTTTTATTAAAACGAAGCAATTATATTAATCCTGTTGGTCTTGTTTATGCGTTTTTTGCTTGACCGATTTTTTGTCTGACACATCAGACTTTTCGTCCTCAGAAACGGGATAAAGAGGTAGCACCCAGTGGGCATTAAGTTTCCTAAGAGCCTTTCAGCTCACTAATCTCCGAGTATGCGATCCACAGAAACTGTTTTGGAGACTTTACTTACGGTGTGAATTGCGGTTCTTGGAAATTGATCACCCCACCACCACTTGAACCCCTCCAACCGCCACCCCTGCACATCGCTCAAGTCATAAGAGCCCCATACAAGTCATAAAAGCCCCATGCAGCCAAATATCTCCCTACCACCGTTGACCCCCACAACCCCCCCCCCCCAGCTGTGCTCACATCACGACCCTTCAATTAAGCTCAAGCTGGTCTCGCTGAACCGTGGCTAGCTATGGACGGAGCCAACTGCTCGACGGTGGTTTGAGAGCAATTCGCCCGACGTTAGTCGGTTATGTTCAAACTTTTTAATCAATTTACAAGTGAAAAAAGACTTTTTGTTAACCTCTACCCATGTTATGGAGTATTTGTAAACGTATGTATTGAGAGAGGTGGGTGGAATTACATCTATTGTTTAGGCTAATAACAGTCAATAGTAACCATTTTTAACTTGCATTTTATTTATAATAGAAAATGTATTTCCTACATTTTCAACTTTAATCCTCAGTTAATTTTGTCTTTGTTTTTAGTAGCCTCCCTATCTACTCAACTGGATAATATAGCTCTCCTTATTTTTTTTTACTTCGCTAGGCCGAAATATGCCGAGCTTTAACTTAGTTCACATTTTTTAGTGAATTGTTTCTCTTCTCCTGGCTAGTGTCATTCTTCGTTCATTCTGCACAAAGCTATTTTGCAGCGCATTTGCCAAACAGAAATCCAAATAGAAAGAAGATAAAAAAACGAAGTCAAGAACAGAAAAGTGTAAACCCATAAAAAACAATTTTAGATGCCAGTTTTTATTTTTAATTAGTCTTAGTTAACAGGACTACTGTTTATTCTGTTTATTAGTATTCATACTAATCCCTGCATCATCTCTTTAAGTAACAGCGGAATTTTTACCTACAAAACTTAATCAAAGTGGCGTACATTTTAGAAATAGTTGTACAACAATCAGTTGTTCCGTTGTTTCAATCCCTATCAGGCTTATTGGAGGCTATAGCGCCAATTTGCCGGGTATGTTAATCTGTTTTGATGCAAAACTATCTGCACATTTAAGTTAATCTCTATCTCTTAATTATACTTTAATGACTTTGCTTAAATTGTTTTGTTGAAAATCTTATGATTTTGGTTATACAAAAATGAAAGTTAAAAAAACCTGCTTATTTTAGTTGTCTTCTTATTTTAGTTGATGTTATATAGTAATTGGAAATATAGGAATTGAGCGAAGCGATATATTTGCCATTACTATAGAGAGCGACTTTTTATGGGCAAGCTTTCAGCAGTTTTTCCATGTTTGACCTTATAGGCCGAATCATTGCGTAAAGTCTCTTAACAGTATCATTTTTCTTGTTACATTATAGATTAGGTGAACTAGTAAAACTTAACTGTTTTTCCTTAAGAAAACAAAATTAGCTCTAGTTTCCCAACAAAGTTTTAACGCATTAGAATCTATATTTCGTTATCATTTTGTGTGTTTAATCTGATGAAGAAAATGTCAATTTATGTCTAATGAAGTCTTGTTTGAGTCAATGCGAAATTCTCATATCTTGGTTTAAAAAAAGTATAATCAATTTTTTTAATAAAACTTCTGAGTAATTTTTTGAGTAAAAGTTCTTTGTAATTCGAAATTCTCATGCTGGTGTGTGTTCATAGGATCTTTTCGTTAATTGTTCGAACAGTTACCGGACAAGTACCATAAAACTCATTTCGAGTCAAGTTTTAGAAGATATCTAGAAAAGGCAAATGACCATAAAGTATCTATTTGTCTAGTGTTGTGTGAAGTTGGTTGGATTTAGTGTCAGTTATGCGGGGCTTGTGCTTGGGCATTTAAAAGAAGATTTTTGTTTTATTGCAGGAAATTACAGGAGTACCAGTCGCGATTGCAGCAGATGAAGAGTCTGGTGGACATGTACCAGAATGCAGCCTCTGCTAACCGAGGGGTGTTCATGACTACCGGAGTAAGTGGAAATACGGCGTAACTAATATGGCGGTGCTTTTTTGTTTTTTCCGACACGAAGAGGAGTATTGATTTTCTGTACAGGTTTCTTAACCGGATGCAATATGTGTTTAGGCAGCTTTTTTAGCTAAAGGCGAACGTGGGGAAAATTGCCGTGGGAACTAATATTTGCGGAGCGAGAAAAGATTTTCTTCATGCACTGCTTTGAGTGAAGTGAATGACTTTGACTATGAATAGTTTTTTCGGCAGAATTGTGCCTATAACTAAACTTTTTTATCCGTGCTTGGTCCATTTGTCTAATTTGGGTGGTTGTAGCAAGAAAGTTTTTCGATCGAAGCTGCAGTAATATGTAACCCAATGCGCTTAATATAACATTGTTTTCGAGAGCTCAATAATTCCAAGGGCGAATTTAAGTCAATTTTTCAATTTTTGAAATTTTTTAGCTTTAATTTTTTAATCTTAAATTTTTGATCTTAAAATCTTGACCCCCCCCCCCCCCCAACCCCCACCCCATTTTTTTTCAATGTTTCTATTCTTTCAATCCCAATCGTGGTTATGGGAATCAATTGCAGCTATTTTTCGGCATTCTGCAGGATGTATTTTCGGTGTTACTTTGGGTAAGGCTTTTCGTGCACCTTTAGGGATTTAAATTATATCTTTGATAGCTCAATTCTTTTTTTGTGAAATTTGTAAATTTGTAAAGTTTGTGAAATTTAATGAAAAATAATTTTGTAATGTTAACAATTTGTAGACATTTTGCAAAAAAAAGTTCAATGTTTTAAATCATTGAATTTGGCTTTTATGGTTTTTTGACTAGAAGAGAAATTTTGAAAGTTCTTTGCATAAATTTAAAAATGATTTTGAAATTTATGATGGTGCCTTCTTATTTTGTGATCTCGAATGAAGTTTGAAGCGTTTGTTAATTTTTTCCAATGCGATGTTGGCGTTCTTTTTAATAGACGCACAGCGATAACTGCGGCTATAATTGGCCTTTTCCTAGTTTCTTACATTTCGTAGACTTTGAATTGTACTGGGGCTTTCTTTTTTTGAGATTGTCTGTTCACACATTTTTCATGAAATATGAAGTCAAATTGAAGCGATGATTTTGGTCACGCTGAAGCAGGAATTAAAGCAAAAGAGTGAGTTGCTTAGAGGTGTGAAATTTTTTCATTCTTTTCTAAGTAGAGTGAGAAAACGACGTATGAACAAAAATACATTTTATCGCTAGTGGTTTTTTTGTTCACATGCGGCATTTTCGCTTAGATTCACTTTTTTTTATAGAATTTTTTATTGGTTTTGCCAATCCAGTCATAGTCCTTTCTAGGTCTAGTTTTGTTTAGTCAATAAAAATTCTTTGAATTTAGGTCAGGACTTGTCCTACTGTTTTTTTATTTCGTCAAAATTTTTGTTATGACCATATGAGGTCACAATCACTTTAAATCTGCTTTGTGTTCGTTTGTTTGTGCAATTTCAACTGAATTGCGTTCGTGACGTCATTTTTACTCTTATTTGAGCGAGTTTTTTTGTTCATTTGCTTGATTAAGTTTTAAGTCCTGCGTGACTCACCTCGCTCTCAAATGACTTCCTGACTCTGAACCTGACTTTTTGTTTATTTTAATTCAAAGAGATAAGGTCGAGTGAGTGCGTGTCACTCTAATTGAAGGTTATTTGAGAGCAGTTCGTAGAATCAGCAATAACTTATACGGATTCGTAATCAATAACTTATACGGATTCGTAACATCGCAGACTTTAAAAAGGAATTTTTTATTCTGGTACTGTCTTTTTGAGACTGCAGATCTACGAAGCTATTGCGGCTTTTTTCTGGCAATCTTCCAACTATGTCTGTAAACGTGTCTTTTTTGCAATTTTTGTACTTGACCGTTTTTGTTCTAGAATATTGATTCGCTCGCTTGAGTGATTTGACTCTTGGGTGACTTTTTCTCACTTGACTTCTCGGTTTTTGCATAACCTACTTTGCTCTACAGTAATATATTTTTATACAGTGATTTACTCTGTAATGGCACGTGCTCTGTATCTGGGGGGTGCATAATGTACTGGGGGCACAAACGGAAAAGATCTGGATTTTGAAGTATACATTAATTGTAGCTCAGTAAAGAATTGTTTTAAGATAGCGGATTACAATATAAAACTCTTTGAGAAATGCTCGTTTCTCAAAGTCGTTCGAAGTTTGTTCCATCTCCTCTGATTAAAGTTGTGGGTTCGGGTGTGGTACAAGAGTCGATGAAATAGATTAATTATAAAATATGATAGGATGGTGGGAGATTTAGTGAGTTTTAGCAAAATTGTTGTATAGATGAGGGCTTTTGTGTTCAGGATGATAGAGTTCAAATTGAGGACTACGAGAGAGCAGAAGCAGATGACGATGCCGGTGAAGAAGAGGATGAAGATGATGATGACGATGAGCAGTATTTGGGGGCTGTTGGCGGTGCTCCTGCTGCACTCACTCAACAAATGGCTGAGAAGAACCGGAAAACTGCAGAACTCAGAGCAAAGATCCAGTTAGTTCTCTTCCGTAGTAATTGTGAAACTAAATCTGGCATTATTAAGTCGGTGTATGAGCTTAAATGCAATAGTTGGGTGATTACTTGCCAGTGCTGATTGATATGCAGCCATGAATAAATCGTGGGATAATAGCCAGTATTTACTATCAATTGTTCGAGTGATTTCAGTAGGGACTCACATTTGTCCTACCACTTTGCATTGATGATCCTTTTAGCCGTTTTTAGATCGACCCTTGTCAGCGTGTAGGAAAAAGAATTTGCGACGTCTTCTTGTTTTTTTATAGCTGCGAAGCTGTAAGCTGAGCGTAGCTATATTGCGGTGCTCTTGGTTTTTTACAATTCAAAGAATTTGAATTGTATTGGGGCGCTGTCTTTTTTTTAAAGATCTGTTCACACATTTTCATGATTTTTGAAGTCAAATTGGAGTAGTGATTTTGGTCACGCCGAAACAGGAAATGGAGCGAAAAAGCGAGTGGTTTTGCGGCGTGAATTTTTTTCGCTCTAATTTTAAAGTAGAGTGCGAAAATGGTGTTTAAACAAAAATTCGGTTTCTCGGTAGTGGTTTTTTGTTCACATGCGGCAATTTCACTCTGATTTTTACTGTTTTTTCGATTTTTTGGATCGGATTTTTTTCTAAATGGTTTTCCCAATCCATTCACAGCTCATTCTAGGCCTAGTTTTTTGTTTGAATTAAATGTTCATTTCTCGCTAGTGGTTTTTTTGTTCTCATGCGGCATTTTGACATTGATTTTTTGATCTGATTTTTTAAAAATGGTTTTCTCAATTCACTCATAGTCCATTCTAGGTTTAGTTTTTCTGTTTAGTCAATGAAAATTCTTTGAATTGTACGTCAGGACTTGTCCTGCTATGTTTTTTGTTTTGTCGTCTGACGCTCTTTTTTCGTTTTACATTTGTTCACACAGCAAAGCTGAAAAAGTCAAATTTTCTGAATGACTTCTTCCTCTCACTAACGGCATTTGCGCGCGTGACGTCATATCTCACTCGCTCTAGCAAAAGTTTTTAGGTTATTAGCGTCATTAGATTTTGATCATACGTGACTTACATATCTCAATAAAATGACTTTTACTCTTTAAAAACTTAAGCTTAGTTTGAATTTGTTTAAGGTCAAATGAACTAATATGTGCAGTAAAGGACCCTAATAAGAGGCTTCTGCGGAATGAATTTTAACAATCTTTATTAATTTATCGCTGAATGTTTTTTACAGAGTTTTTTGAGCGGCTTCGATTTTTTTCAATTTAGATCTGTATCTGTTTCTATCTCTATTATATGGCACGCAGGTCTATTCTTTCGCAGCTATTCCGGCAATCTGCCGGCTCTGTTTTTCATATTCGCAACTTAGCTATACGTATTTACGCCTAAATAACGATGAACTCTTTTTCTACATTTCAGTAACACTGCCACTGATTTCAGGTTTAAAGTTTTTTTATGACGTTAAAAGCCATGAGCACAAGAAGAAACCTTTACTTTAGGGAGATTGAGAAGCTGAAGAGTGGAATTGAGCAGTTGCAGGACCTCATCTCCAACGTGCACGCCTCATCAGCCACCACTGCGTCCACTTCACAAAGTGCAACTGGAACTTCTGAGGAATCTAGACTCAACTATCTCCTCAATGGCAGGTCTGAAGACGAGGGTCTCAACCAGCGACTCAATCAGCTCAGAGCTTTGCTACAGACAGTGGCTAGTGGGGACAACTTTCCTACAGAGCAGTTTTTAATGTCTGACAACGAAGAGGAGCAACAGCAAGCATCTTTGCAGCGACAAATTACGTCACGAGGAAGAAATGGGTATGGTAACGTTTAAGTACAAGAGTGATGTGCCCCGTATTTAACTTGTTAACTGTTTTATTTTCTTTTTCAGGGAAACAGTGATGTCTTCTCAGAAAATGGAAGCTCAGATGGTAAGAGTAACTCTGCGACAGGCAATAAATTGAAATCCTAAAGTGCCTAATTGATAAATGTGGAATTACTGGCCTTACCTTGGCTTTTTGTTATATGGTCGTCGCATTTATTTCAATAAGTTCGTACGCGTACATGAAGTCCAGTTGGCTCTTGCTGAAGAGTTTTTATGCTCTCAAACAAATTATGTAGCAATTATTTTAGTCGTGCTAGTCTTTTATATGCGATTTTACGTATTTCCAAATTTTAGTATAATAATTTTTTGTGTGGCCATTTGACTTTTCGTTCTCACCGTGCAAATTGAACTGTGTGCAAAAACTAATTGTTTAATAGCCGCCGTCAGCCTCTCAAACGGCTATTATTTAGGCGCTCTCCTTTTTTACAATTCAGAAAATTTGAATTGTATTGGGGGCGCTGTCTTTGTTGATTGCTCTCAAACGAAGTTGAGCATTTATATTAGTCATGTCTTTTCTTAATGCGATTTTTCGCTTGACCAATTGTTCGTCTGACGTTTTTGACTTTTCGTCTTCAAAAACGGGATAAACAGGTAACGCCCAGTGAGCATTAAGTGCTCTTAGAGCCTTTCAGCTCAAACTGTTTTGGAGACTTATACTTTTGTTGTGAAGGGCGGTTCTTAGAGGTTGAAGACACCCTCATTGTTGACCCCCCACTAGTGCCCCCACCGCGCTGTTGCCGCCCCACCCCAGTGTTTCCCAACTCCCTCCCTCCCCATCAACCCCCGGTGTTCTCAAAAGTTTTTTTGACATTTATTTTCCATTTTTCTTGTCTTTCCAGACGCAGTGGCCATAAAACATCCTTATGGGTTTGATGATAAGTTACTGAAAAAAAATTTTGCCATGGAAAAGCTTTCATTTTTTTAATTTGACAAAATTTAACAATTTTCAAGTTTTTCGAAATTTTTTTTCGTTATAGATTTTTTAGCCTCAAGAGCCAAGTAATCTCCTCTAAGGCATGACAATAGGTTAATGTATAGTTTCTAGATGTAATGGAATGTCTTTCAAGGTTTTAACATCACGAGTTTTAGCATTTTTTTTACGAAACATGCAATTTTCTCCTTTTGACATTTAGTCATTATTCAAGTTTTCTTTGAGCCTCAGGGGCCAGATAAACTCCTTAGGGGTTTGATAATAAGTTACTCACAAACTGTCCTTGGCCATGGAATACCTTTCGACTTTTATATATAGCAAATTTTAGCAATTTTTTTTTCTAGTTTTTCGAAAATTTTGTCGGTCTTTTTTTTTCTCCAGCCTCGAGAGCCGAGGAACCTCTTCTGGGGTTTGAAAATAGGTAGGTTTCTGTTTAGTTTTCAAAGGTACTTCAATGTTTTTCAAGATTTCAACACCACGAAATTTTGCATATTCGTTACAAAACTACAAATTTTCAATTTTTTTTACATTTATTGTCAGAATTTTCAGCCTAACAGAAAATCTGTTAGGGTTTGATAATACGTTACTCGAAAATGTTTTCTGGCGATGGATTAGTTTTCAACTTTATTACCACAACGTTTTGCAGTTTTTTGTGCAACCTGTAATTTTTTTGAAGTTTTTTGAAATATTTTGTCCGTTTTTAGATGTAATGGAATGTTTTTCAAGATTTTAATATCAGCAATTTTCAAAAAACATTTGCAATTTTTAAAATCTTTTTGATTTGTTTTTTTTTTCGTTTTTTCCGGCACCAGGGTCCTAAGGATCTCCTCCAAGGTTTGATTATTAGCTGTAGCACAGTTTCGACAGTTAATTGAAAGTTAAAATTTAATTTTCAATTTTTCGGAAAATTATTCCTTTCCAAATTTATGGATCTTTTTATGAGCCAATGAAGCTGCTTAAGGATTGAAACAGGGATACTGGATAGTCTCTTGAGGCAATGAAATGGTTTTGAAGATTTTAATATCTTGAATTATAGCAAGATTTTGTTAAAACTTGCGACTGTTTTCAACATTTTTTAAGGTTTTTGTCCTTTTCTGAGTTTAACGATCACCACTGGGCATCGAAGCTTTTCAAGTTTTGCAGATGGGTTACATGATAGAACTTCTGAGACAAAATTTGATTTTGAACATTTTCAATGCGAAACATGGTAACTTTTCTTCGAAATTTTGCGCACAAGGCTAGAAAACTACAAGATGCAGAGTCGAATCTCACCATGGGATGTATTCCTAGCGCTCGCTCTCTCTCTCTCTCTCTGTCGGTTGGGTTTTTTTCCTTATCTTTCTCAATCACGTTTTATCTCTCTCTCTCTCTCTCTCTCTTCCTTAACTCTTTTGTTGATGCCGCACTGCAGCTGTTGTGGCGTGATGTCATCTTTTATTACCCTCACCTCACGCTCCTTCAATTAAGCTAAAGCTAGCATCACTTAACCGTGGCTAGCAAATGACGAAGCCCAACTTTTGTCAGTTGTTTGAGAGCAATGCGCCCGACGTTAGTCGGTTATGTATATTGAATGCGAAGCAATATCACAGCTCGTTTTGTTCTCATCCTTGTTTTTTGAAAAATTTATTCTCATTGTACGTCTTTTGAGAAAATTTTTCTAACAATTCTTTTTTGTTAATTTTAGAACACAATACTTTCATACCGAAGTTCTTCTATTGAAGCTCACATTTACAATTAAATGAGGCCCAGTAAGCATATACCATGTTTTCAGAGAAATGCTCATTTTTTTTATGGATTTGAAAATATTTTTTTTGTAAACTTCAAATGAATTGTTGTTTTGCCCGTTGTTGTTGTTTTTTCGCAGTCTTGTGACTTCGTATTAATGTTAAACGGTGCAGTTGCCTTCCTGATATGATATAAGTAACCCTATATAGTGCCTAATGGCTCTGATGACTTTGAATTCATTTCGTTTCAGCAAATCTATGTATTAATTTGTCAACTTTAAGCTTAATTTCCGTAAACGCAGGTTGCAGACGTTGACAGCTTAATCGCTTCTCCAGAGGTTAATTTTTTTTATTAATGGTTTCCTGGCTTCGATACCAGTTGTTAAAAAAATTGAATTATTTACCCAAAATTCAGTTGGCGTACCATGCGTTACCATTATCCAGTTGTTTCTTGTTGCCTTGTTGGACTATCATATTAGTAACAGATCCTATTGGCTTTGACAAACTGCGTATTTGATTATATATAATGTTTGAGACCATAAAATGCTTTTGAAGATTTTAATATCTTGAATTTTAGCAAGATTTTGTTAAAACTTGCAATTGTTTTCAAAGTTTTTGAATGTTTTTGTCCTTCTCTGAGTTTAACGATCATTGCTTGCCAACGAAGCTTTTCAAGTCTTGATTATGGCTTACTTGACTTAAATCCAGAGACAAAAAAAAGTTTTTAACATTCTCACTGCGAAATCAGGAAGCTTTTCTTTTATTTTTGCAATATTTTGCAATTTTAAAATATCAGTATTTTATTTGATTTATGTACTAAGAAGGCTAGAAAACTAAAAGTTGCAGAGTCGAATCAAGCTAAAGCTAGGCTCACTAAACCGTGGTTAGCTACTGGCAAAGCCAACCGCTCGTCGGTCGTTTCAGAGCAATTCGCCTGACGCTAGTCAGCTATCTTTTTAAGATCTGTTCACATTTTCATGATTTTTGAAGTCAAATTGGAGTACTGATTTTGGTCACGCCGAATCAGGAAGTGGAGCAAAAAAGCGAGTGGTTTTGCGGAGTAAATATTTTTCGCTGGTGCTTTCCCGCTAGTTTTTTTTGTTCACATGCGTCAATTTCACTTTGAATTTTACTGTTTTCATTTTTGGATCTGATTGTTTTTCTAAGTGGTTTTTCCCATTCCATTTGTAGTTATTCTAGGCTTAGTAATTTTTGTTTGAACCAAAATTTTTATTTTTCGCTTGTGGTTTTGTTCACATGCGGCTTTTTGACATTGATTCTGTTTTTTTTCAATTTTTTGATGTTTGTTTTAAAATGGTTTTCACAATTCTTTCATAGTCCGTTCTCAGTCTAGTTTTTCGTTAAGTTATTGAAAATTCTTTGTTTGAATTTTACGTCAGAACTTGTCCTGTTGTTTTTTTAAGATATTTTCACACATTTTCGTGATTTTTGAATGAAATTGGGGTAGTGATTTTGGTCACGCTGAAACAGGAAATGGAGCGAAAAAGCGAGTGATTTAGCAGCGTGCATTTGTTTCGCTCTAGATTTAAAGTAGATTGAGAAAACGGTGTTTGAACAGAAGTTCGCTTTCTAGTGGTTTTTTGTTAACATGGGGCAATTTTACTTTGATTTTTACTGTTTTTTCGATTTTTTGGATCGGACTTTTTCTAAATCGCTTTTCCAATCCATTCGTAGTTCAATCTAGGCCTAGTTTTTTGTTTGAACTAATTTTCCATTTCTCACTAGTGGTTTTGTGTTCACATGCGGCCTTTTGAAATTGATTTTCTGTATTTAATTTAAATTTTATCTGATTTTTCTAGAAATGGTTTTTCTAATTCACTCATAGTCCGTTCTAGGTCTAGTTTTTTGTTTAGTTAATTAAAATTCTTCGAATTGTACATCAGGACTTGCTATGTTTTTATTTCGCTTTTTTCAACATTTTAATATCCCAATTTTTAGCGTTTTTTAAAATAAAATTTGCAATTTTTAAGTTTTTTTGTGAATTTTTTTTCATTTTTTAGTCTTCTCAAGCGTGAAGGGCCACAGAATCACCTCCAGATTTTCATAGTTAGTTACTGCATACTCTTTAGTGGCTTGGAAAATTATTTAATGTCGCAAATTTTGGCTGTTTTATTATAACTTGCTTTGTTTTGCAAGCTTTTTAAAAAATTTTTAGAAGCAAGTTTTTCTGGCACCCTGGGCGCAGAAGCCTCCTCTAGGGTTTGACAATAAGGTAATTCAGAGTTGGATTGGTTATCAAAATTTCAATAACACGAATTCAAGCAATTTTTTGATAATTTTTTTTTCAAATTTTCTGAAAATTTTTGACATGTTTAGAGTTGATCGAGCTTTATGAGCGAATAAAACTATTCAAGGCTTAAAAAGGATACTTAATAGGCTCCGGATACAACGAAACGGTTCTGAAGATATTAATTTCTCGAATATTAACAAGATTTTACTAGTTTTAAATTTTTCTGATTTTTTATTTTAGTTTAAAGATCTTTACTGGCCAACGCAACAGTTTAACGTCTCAGGTGGTTTACATGACAGAACAACAGGGGCAAAGAAATGATTTATTAACATTTCTTCTGCGAAATGTAGATACTTTCTTTAAATTTTGTGCTTTAAAATATCTTTGAAGCATTCGTCATATTTCTTGTTTATCTACCTTTAGTGGATAATAGATCTCTTTGAAGGCGTTTGCGAGAGTTAATGAATATATTGAGTTGTATCATAATTGCCCTTCCGGGTAAAAGCTTCAAGAATTGTAACAACGATTTTTTTTGGTTTGTTTGATTATTTTAATTTCAACTTTTGAGATAGTCTTTTTCACTGGGATTGTTCAATTGATCTGCTGGTCAGGTACCACAGTTCTCAATTTTCCATTCAATTTTTTGGATTGTATTTCCGTACTTGTCCTGCTATGTTTTTATTTCGTTTGACCTTTTGATCACGTTTTTCGTTTCACATAAGTCACGACTTTCACATTTGACTTCTGACTTACCTTACTCACTGTTTCAACTGAGTGGTTTTTAAATCCATTCACTCAATGAATTACGCAAGATAGTTAATACAACAGTCAGGGTCAAAAGAACAAAAACAAAAGAGACGGGATAGACCGATAAAGCCCCGTCATTAATTCATTGAGAATTAGGTTATCAAAGTTCATTAGTGTTTGCCAGCTGACATTGGTATTAGGCTTATTAGTTTTCAGTTTAGAAACTGAATTAAGTATAGTTTCAGAGTCCAACCAAAACTGCACGCCGATTTATGACACTTTGTCACTAAAAATAGAAAAAAAATATCTTTTTTGCCTGCTTCAATCCCGATATCCGTCAACGGAGGCAATTTTCCGGCAATCTGCCGGATGTGTTTGATGCAATGAGCAAGATAACCGTAAACTGAGAAGCTAATGGAAACAATTTAGCGCTGAATTTTTTAATGCGAATTAAAATGATCCCTTTCCCAGAATTTTTTTTTGATCCTTTCCGTTCGTGCCATTTGTGTATGGATTTCTTCGTACGTTTTCGAAAGAATTTTTTTTGTGTTTTTCCAAGTAGTCTGGTTAATAGCTGCGAAAGGGATGGCAGAGCAGGAGACATTTCATTTTCGCTTTATGTTTAAATGCTCTCAAACGAGGGTTGTAACAATTACATCAGTCCTGAGTCCTTATGCGATTTGTCGCTGTACCGATTTTTCGTGTGACCCATTTGACTTTTTGTCCTCAAAAACGGGATAAACAGGTAACGCTGGGAGGGCATTAAGTTCGGTTAGAGCTTTACACCTAACCAATCTCGAAAGATGAAATTCACCAAAACCATTTCGAGCACACCAAGTGTTCATGGTGTTCCTTATCTTCAGTTAACCCACCCCCATCCCCAACTCACCCCTCCCCCGCTAACCACCCAATCCACCCTCATCCATCTGGCGGTTTGGACCTGCTTCTTTTCCGGTGCTCCCAACCCTACCCCCCCAATCATTTGACGTTCTCACAATGCTTGCATCTGTGAGCACCAGCTGGGTAGTACCGCAGCCAACCGCTCGCCTATCGTTTAAGAGAAATTCGTTATTTTTTTTCGTTATTTATTTTCATTATTTTTTTTAAATTGTTTTTTCTTCCTTATAGTTGTAGTGGGAACTGCGACGTTTTTTTAAAAATTATGATCAGTTTTTTTCTAGTCTTTGTGCAAATGTTTAACTGAGTTGATAACGTAATGTTACTTTTCACCTTTGAGAGTGATTTTTCTTCTCTTGCGTGAATAATTGTTTGGTCACACTCAACTTCCCTCACGCTCAAACTGATAATAGTCCCTGTGGCATCTCCTTAAGCTGCAGAAGTGTGCCTAACAACGAAATCCCATCACGGTTTTACTACTAAGTTTTTGTGACTTTAACCTCATTTCTTAATCTTTTTTAGGTCTATAGCCTGGACATTTTTTAACTGCTCTCATACGAAGGTTGTAGCAATTATATTAGTACTGTGGTCTTTTTATGCAATTTTTCTCTTTAGAACTTTTCCGTCATTAGAACTGGGCCGACCAATATAGAGTTCTCTTGGTTAGGAGGTTTGTTAATTGATTGAGGTTTCTGTTAATTGAATTGGTTGAAAAAAAATGGAAGGTGGAATGAATTGTCGGATGAAAAGTTTTTCAAAATAGCCTTCATTTTGACTCGCGTGTGCTGCCTGTTTTATTAGTTGTCTCTTGTTATAACAGCTCTCTTTAGCCTATTTCGTGGTTGTTTTAATGCAATCTGCCGATTGTTCTTTAATTTTTTCGTTGTGCCTTCCCGCCCCCCGAAAAAAAAATCATGGCACGGACTCTTGGGGTGTATTTAATTTGCACGCACTAAGCCGAGGGAGGCACAAGTTATAAAATCCTTTTATTTGGTATCTTAAGACTACATCTCTGCAAATAATTTTGGCTATTTGGTGTCAATGTGACATTCTCGTTAATTCTCGTTATTTCAATTCGTATGCGTCAAATTTGTTATCATCTGATCACGCTTAGTAGTCTTTAAATAGGTTCGGGGTGGTTTTTGTTCGGGGAATGGTAACGCTCATGAGCTGAATTAAATGATATCATTTGTGAACGAATTGAAGGCGATTGATTGCACCCAAATTCAAGTCGCAATTTGATTCATTACTGACTATTCTTGTGTTACAGTTGTTTAAGCAATGAAAGTCCGGGAACAAAGTACGGAACCGGATGAGTTTAATAATCATTAATAGCCGCCCTCATCTTCTCAGCCGGCTATTATAGCGCTCCTTTTTTTTTTACTTCGTCGAATAAAAAAATGTTTCGCTTTACCTCATTTTGCCGCCTTTTCAACATTTTGCGTGAAATCTTTTTGACTTCTCTAGGCTAGTTTCTCTTTTCTCTCATTCTGCTAAAAGTGAATTTGAACATCAGCTGCTCAGCAAAGCAATTCAAAATGAACAGAGTCAGTATAAAAATTGAAGTCAGAAATAGAAACGGGATAAACCCATAAAGCCCAATTTTAGATGCCCACTATTTGAACGTCGTTCCTATAAGTCTTATTTACCATCTCTAATGCTTATTGTTATTGATAGTAGCGCCTGTAGCCTCTCTATAAGAAACAGAAGTATGTTCAACTACGAAATGCCATCAAAAAAAATCGGACTTAAAAAAATGTTTTTGTACAAAAATCTTTTTTTTCAATATCTTCTGTTTTTTCAATCCCAATCATGCTTATTGGAATCAACGGCGGCTATTTTCCGGCAATCTGCCGGGTATGTTGTTTAATAGCCGCCCTCATCTTCTCAGCCGGCTATTATAGCGCTCCCAATTTTTTTTACGACTCGAAGAGGAGTATTGGTTTTCTTAAGGTTTTTTTACCGGAAGTACTATTCGCTCAGACGATGTTTTGACCTAAAAGCGAAAGTGAGTAAAATTGACGTGTGAACTAATTTTTTCTGAGCGAGAGAAGTTTTTTGATCATGTGCTGCGTTTTGTGAATGACTTTTTGACTTTGAACAGTTGTTTTTGACTGAATGGCACATATAGATAACCGTTTTTAGACGTTTTTTTTTTGTCTAAGTGGCCCAGAGTTTTTTCTTGTAATTTGGTTTTTTGTAGATATAATTTTTATTCGATGCTATATTGAAATGCAAACCTCGGGAATGGATACCACATTTTTTTGCATAGCCCGAAATTACGTTTCAAGTTCAAAATTGGCACATATTTCTTGATTTTTTAGGTAATTTATTGGCTGTTTTTCTATTAATTTCTTTATTTTTGGATCGTTTAGCTGTCTTTTTGTCATCAATCAGTTAATATGGCAACTTCCCTTCCATAATTCATATACTCAATGCCTCTTTCTACCTCGATGTAATTTTGTTGTATAAAATTGTAGATATGCTAATCCGATTTTGGTAGTTTTTTTGAGAAATTTTCTGTTTTTTGTTTGTATTTTGCTATTAATTACTAGAAATAGTCTTTGTGTGCAACATAAGTGGCTTTAATTTTGTTTGAATAAATTGCAATTATTTTTGCGTTAAGTTTTTGAAAATCATTGTTTTTTGTTTGAATTCTGCTTTTCTGTTTTCGTTCGGTTCAGGAGGATGGATTTTTGTCTCGGATGACTCGTTGTCTTTTCTCTGTCTCGAATGCTGAAAAATTAAATGTATTCGTTTGCTTAATTTTTTTAATTTTCAAAAATCAAGAATTAGTTTTTTTGTTTTTGTTTTCTTTACATTGTGACCATTTTCTTCACATTCTAGTTTGTATCAATTTAGTTTTGTTCTGGCACCTACTTTTATATTTGTTATTTTGATTTTTTCAGTTGCTAAAGAGTTGAATGATTTCGAGTTTTCTTAGATGTTCGTCCTCTTTGGTTTTAGTTCAACATAAGACAATTCTGGGAGTTTGCTAGAAAGCTTCTTCCTACATTTCTACTTTTTACTATGCATTGCATTTTTTTGCGGGCCTTGGTAGTGTTTTTAAACAATTTTTTGCCTTTGAATATTATTCTGTTGCTTGTCTTTTCTATGATCCATTGAATTTTTGAATTATTATGAATCATATTGTCTAGCAAATATACAACAAGTCAGAAGTATGTGTTTTTTTGGTCTTTTTGTATAGATTAGAAATCTAATTGTAGCGGTTCTCTGATTCTTAAATGTGAGCATTCTGTTTTGAAAATTTTAACTTAGTTTAAGCTTTTTATCTGCAGCTTGCTTTCGCGATCTTTTTGACGTTAATCTGAGGACAATTGATAGCCCTGTCAGGTTTTTTTAGCCTATCGGTTTTTTGATCATCCTAGATTTGGAACTTTTTGTTACGAAACTTTTTCAATATAAAATTTTGCTGCATTTCGTTTCTCTTGGTGACAATGGTTTAAATTTCACCAATTTTTAGATCAGACCCGGTGAGTTAATGGTTTAAAACAAAAGGAAATGGCTTCAGCTTCTTTGAAACTTCGAGTCGCTTCCGGAATTCTTCCGGCTATGTTTTTTACTTCGTCGAACTTTTTTTCGCGTTACCGCTAGACATTTTGCATGAAATCTTTTCGACTTCTCTAGGCTAGTTTCGCTCTTCTCTCATTCTGCTTAAAGTGAATTTGAACATCAGTTGCTCAGCAAAGCAATTCAAAATGAACAGAGTCAGTATAAAAAATTGAAGTCAGAAATAAAAACGGGATAAACCCATAAAGCCCATTTTTAGATACCCGGTACTTGAACTTTGTTCTCATAAGTTTTAGTTAATATCTATACTGGTTATTGGTAATGATACTAGAACCTGTATCCTCTCACCGAGAGACAGAAGTATGTTCAACTACGAAATGCCATCAATATAAATCGGACTTAAGAAATGGTTTTGTACAAAAATCTTTTTTTTCAATATCGTCTATTCTTTCAATCCCAATCATGCTTATTGGAATCAACGGCGGCTATTTTCCGGCAATCTGCCGGGTATGTTTTAAAGATTTTGCAACAAATTTAAACTTCCCATTTTTAATAGCCGCCCTCATCTTAGCCGGCTATTATAGCGCTCCTATTTTTTTTTGATCTGTTCACGCATTTTCATGATTTTTGAAGTCAAATTGGAGTAGTGAATTTGATCACGCCGAAACAGGAAGTGGAGCGAAAAAGCGAGTGGTTTTACGGCGTTAATTTTTTTCGCTCTAATTTTAAAGTAGAGTGAGAAAACGGTGTTTGAACAAAATTTCGCTTTCTAGTGGTTTTTTGTTAACATGGGGCAATTTTACTTTGATTTTTACTGTTTCTTCTGTTTTTTGTATCGGACTTTTTCTAAATGGCTTTTCCAATCCATTCGTATTTCAATCTAGGCCTAGTTTTTTGTTTGAACCAATTTTCCATTTCTCGCTAGTGGTTTTGTGTTCACATGTGGCCTTTTGAAATTGATTTTCTGTATTTAATTTAAATTTTATCTGATTTTTCTAGAAATGGTTTTTCTAATTCACTCATAGTCCGTTCTAGGTCTAGTTTTTTGTTTAGTTAATTAAAATTCTTTGAATTGTACATCAGGACTTGCTATGTTTTTATTTCGCTTTTTTCAACATTTTTATATCCCAATTTTTAGCGTTTTTTAAAATAAAATTTGCAATTTTAGGTTTTTTGTGAATTTTTTTCATTTTTTAGTCTTCTCAAGCGTGAAGGGCGACAGAATCTCCTCCAGGACTTCATAATTATTTACTGAACACTCTTAAGTGGCATGGAAAAATATTGAATGTCGCAGATTTTGGCTGTTTTAATATAACTTGCTTTGTTTTGCAAGCTTTTTAAAAAATTTTCAGAAGCGAATTTTTCTGGCACCCTGGGCGCAGAAACCTCCTCTAGGGTTTGATAATAAGGTAATTCATAGTTGCTACAGATAATGGATTGGTTATCAAAATTTCAATAACACGAATTCGAGCAATTTTTTGATAATTTTTTTTTTCAAATTCTCTGAAAATTTTGACATATTTAGAGTTGATCGAGCTTTATGAGCAAATAAAACTATTCAAGTCCTAAAAAGGATACTAAATAGGCTCCGGATACAACGAAATGGTTCTGAAGATATTAATTTCTCGAATTTTAACAAGATTTTACTAGTTTTAAATTTTTCTGATTTTTTTATTTTAGATTAAAGATCTCTACTGGCCAACGCAACAATTTAACGTCTCAGATGGTTTACATGACAGAACTACAGAGGCAAAGAAATGATTTATTAACATTTCTTCTGCGAAATGTAGATACTTTCTTTAAATTTTGTGCTTTAAAATATCTTTGAAGCATTCGTCATATTTCTTGTTTATCTACCTTTAGTGGATAATAGATCTCTTTGAAGGCGTTTGCGAGAGTTAATGAATATATTGAGTTGTATCATAATTGCCCTTCCGGGTAAAAGCTTCAAGAATGGTAACAACGATGTTTTTTATTTTGTTTGATTATTTTAATTTCAACTTTTGAACAATCCCAGTCTTTTTGACTGGGATTGTTCAGTTCAATTGATCTGCTGGTCAGGTACCACAGTTATCAATTTTTCATTCAATTTTTTGGATTGTATTTCCGGACTTGTCCTGCTATGTTTTTATTTCGTTTGACCTTTTGATCACGTTTTTCGTTTCACATAAGTCACGACTTTCACATTTGACTTCTGACTTACCTTACTCACTGTTTCAACTGAGTGGTTTTTAAATCCATTCACGCAATGAATTACGCAAGATAGTTAATACAACAGTCAGGGTCAAAAGAACAAAAACAAATGAGACGGGATAGACCGATAAAGCCCTGTCATTAATTCATTGAGAATTAGGTTATCAAAGTTCATTAGTGTTTGCCAGCTGACATTGGTATTAGGCTTATTAGTTTTCAGTTTAGAAACTGAATTAAGTATAGTTTCAGAGTCCAACCAAAACTGCACGCCGATTTATGACACTTTGTCACTAAAAATAGAAAAAAAATTATCTTTTTTGCCTGCTTCAATCCCGATGTGCGTCAACGGAGGCTATTTTCCGGCAATCTGCCGGATGTGTTTGGTGCAATGAGCAAGATAACCGTAAACTGAGAAGCTAATGGAAACAATTTAGCGCTGAATTTTTTTAATGCGAATTAAAATGATCCCTTTCCCAGAATTTTTTTTTATCCTTTCCGTTCTTGCCATTTGTGTATGGATTTCTTCGTACGTTTTCGAAAGAATTTTTTTTGTGTTTTTCCAAGTAGTCTGGTTAATAGCTGCGGAAGGGATGGCAGAGCAGGAGACATTTCATTTTGCTTTGTTTAAGTGCTCTCAAACGAGGGATGTAACAATTACATCAGTCCTGAGTCCTTATGCGATTTGTCGCTGTACCGATTTTTCGTGTGACCCATTTGACTTTTTGTCCTCAAAAACGGGATAAACAGGTAACGCTCGGAGGGCATTAAGTTCGGTTAGAGCTTTACACCTAACCAATCTCGAAATATGAAAGTCACCAAAACCATTTCGAGCACACCAAGTGTTCATGGTGTTCCTTATCTTCAGTTAACCCACCCCCATCCCCAACCTACCCCTCCCCCGCTAACCACCCAATCCACCCTCATCCATCTGGCGGTTTGGACCTGCTTCTTTTCCGGTGCTCCCAACCCTACCACCCCAATCATTTGACGCCCTCACAATGCTTGCATCTCTGAGCACCAGCTGGGTAGTACCGCAGCCAACCGCTCGCCTATCGTTTAAGAGAAATTCGTTGTTATTTTTTTTCGTTATTTATTTTCATTATTTTTTTAAATTGTTTTTTCTTCCTTATAGTTGTAGTGGGAACTGCGACGTTTTTTTAAAATTAAGATCAGTTTTTTTCGTGTCTTTGTGCAAATGTTTAACTGAGTTAATAACGTAATGTTACTTAGCACTCTTGAGAGTGATTTTTCTTCTCTTGCGTGAATAACTGTTTGGTCACACTCAACTTCCCTCACGCTCAAACTGATAAAAGTCCCTGTGGCATCTCCTTAAGCTGCAGAAGTGTGCCTAACAACGAAATCCCATCACGGTTTTACTACTAAGTTTTTGTGACTTTAACCTCATTTCTTAATCTTTTTTAGGTCTATAGCCTGGACATTTTTTAACTGCTCTCATACGAAGGTTGTAGCAATTATATTAGTACTGTGGTCTTTTTATGCAATTTTTCTCTTAACCAATTTTCCGTCATTAGAACTGGGCCGACCAATATAGAGTTCTCTTGTTTAGGAGGTTTGTTAATTGATTGAGGTTTCTGTTAATTGAATTGGTTGAAAAAAAAATGGAAGGTGGAATGAATTGTTTAACTGCTCTCATACGAAGGTTGTAGCAATTATAGTCATTAGAACTGGGCCGACCAATATAGAGTTCACTTGGTTAGGAGGTTTGTTAATTGATTGTGGTTTCTGTTAATTGAATTGGTTGAAAAAAAAATGGAAGGTGGAATGAATTGTCGGATCAAAAGTTATTCAAAATAGCCTTCATTTTGACTCGCGTGTGCTGCCTGTTTTATCAGTTGTCTCTTGTTATAACAGCTCTCTATAGCCTATTTCGTGGTTGTTTTAATGCAACCTGCCAATTGTTCTTTAATTTTTTCCTTGTGCCTTCCCGCCCACCGAAAAAAAAAATCATGGCACGGACTCTTGGGGGTGTATTTAATTTGCACGCACTAAGCCGAGGGAGGCACAAATTATAAAATCCTTTTTATTTGGTATCTTAAGACTACATCTCTGCAAATAATTTTGGCTATTTGTTGTCAATGTGACATTCTCGTTAGTTCTCGTTATTTCAATTCGTATGCGTCAAATTTGTTATCATCTGATCACGCTTAGTAGTCTTTAAATAGGTTCGTGGTGGTTTTTGTTCGGGGAATGGTAACGCTCATGAGCTGTATTAAATGATATCATTTGTGAACGAATTGAAGGCGATTGATTGCACCCAAATTCAAGTCGCAATTTGATTCATTACTGACTATTCTTGTGTTACAGTTGTTTAAGCAATGAAAGTCCGGGAACAAAGTACGGAACTGGATGAGTTTAATAATCATTTAAAGATTGTGCAACAAATTTAAACTTCCCATTTTTAATAGCCGCACTCATCTTCTCAGCCAGCTATTATAGCGCTCCTATTTTTTTTTTAGATCTGTTCACGCATTTTCATGATTTTTGAAGTCAAATTGGAGTAGTGAATTTGATCACGCCGAAACAGGAAGAGGAGCGAAAAAGCGAGTGGTTTTACGGCGTGAATTTTTTTCGCTCTAATTTTAAAGTAGAGTGAGAAAACGGTGTTTGAACAAAATTTCGCTTTCTAGTGGTTTTTTGTTAACATGGGGCAATTTTACTTTGATTTTTACTGTTTTTTCTGTTTTTTGTATCGGACTTTTTCTAAATGGCTTTTCCAATCCATTCGTATTTCAATCTAGGCCTAGTTTTTGTTTGAACCAATTTTCCATTTCTCGCTAGTGGTTTTGTGTTCACATGTGGCCTTTTGAAATTGATTTTCTGTATTTAATTTAAATTTTATCTGATTTTTCTAGAAATGGTTTTTCTAATTCACTCATAGTCCGTTCTAGGTCTAGTTTTTTGTTTAGTTAATTAAAATTCTTTGAATTGTACATCAGGACTTGCTATGTTTTTATTTCGCTTTTTTCAACATTTTTATATCCCAATTTTTAGCGTTTTTTAAAATAAAATTTGCAATTTTAGGTTTTTTGTGAATTTTTTTCATTTTTTAGTCTTCTCAAGCGTGAAGGGCGACAGAATCTCCTCCAGGACTTCATAATTATTTACTGAACACTCTTAAGTGGCATGGAAAAATATTGAATGTCGCAGATTTTGGCTGTTTTAATATAACTTGCTTTGTTTTGCAAGCTTTTTAAAAAATTTTCAGAAGCGAATTTTTCTGGCACCCTGGGCGCAGAAACCTCCTCTAGGGTTTGATAATAAGGTAATTCATAGTTGCTACAGATAATGGATTGGTTATCAAAATTTCAATAACACGAATTCGAGCAATTTTTTGATAATTTTTTTTTTCAAATTCTCTGAAAATTTTGACATATTTAGAGTTGATCGAGCTTTATGAGCAAATAAAACTATTCAAGTCTTAAAAAGGATACTAAATAGGCTCCGGATACAACGAATCGGTTCTGAAGATATTAATTTGTCGAATTTTAACAAGATTTTACTAGTTTTAAGTTTTTCTGATTTTTTTATTTTAGTTTAAAGATCTCTACTGGCCAACGCAACATTTTAACGTCTCAGATGGTTTACATGACAGAACTACAGAGGAAAAGAAATGATTTATAAACATTTCTTCTGCGAAATGTAGATACTTTCTTTAAATTTTGTGCTTTAAAATATCTTTGAAGCATTCGTCATATTTCTCGTTTATCTACCTTTAGTGGATAATAGATCTCTTTGAAGGCGTTTGCGATAGTTAATGAATATATTGAGTTGTATCATAATTGCCCTTCCGGGTAAAAGCTTCAAGAATGGTAACAACAATGTTTTTTTATTTTGTTTGATTATTTTAATTTCAACTTTTGAACAATCCCAGTCTTTTTGACTGGGATTGTTCAATTGATCTGCTGGTCAGGTACCACAGTTCTCATTTTTTCATTCATTTTTTTGGATTGTATTTCCGGACTTGTCCTGCTATGTTTTTATTTCGTTTGACCTTTTGATCACGTTTTTCGTTTCACATAAGTCACGACTTTCACATTTGACTTCTGACTTACCTTACTCACTGTTTCAACTGAGTGGTTTTTAAATCCATTCACTCAATGAATTATGCAAGATAGTTAATACAACAGTCAGGGTCAAAAGAACAAAAACAAAAGAGACGGGATAGACCGATAAAGCCCTGTCATTAATTCATTGAGAATTAAGTTATCAAAGTTCATTAGTGTTTGCCAGCTGACATTGGTATTAGGCTTATTAGTTTTCAGTTTAGAAACTGAATTAAGTATAGTTTCAGAGTCCAACCAAAACTGCACGCCGATTTATGACACTTTGTCACTAAAAATAGAAAAAAAATTGTCTTTTTTGCCTGCTTCAATCCCGATGTGCGTCAACGGAGGCTATTTTCCGGCAATCTGCCGGATGTGTTTGTTGCAATGAGCAAGATAACCGTAAACTGAGAAGCTAATGGAAACAATTTAGCGCTGAATTTTTTTAATGCGAATTAAAATGATCCCTTTCCCAGAATTTTTTTTTGATCCTTTCCGTTCGTGCCATTTGTGTATGGATTTCTTCGTACGTTTTCGAAAGAATTTTTTTTGTGTTTTTCCAAGTAGTCTGGTTAATAGCTGCGGAAGGGATGGCAGAGCAGGAGACATTTCATTTTCGCTTTATGTTTAAATGCTCTCAAACGAGGGATGTAACAATTACATCTGTCCTGAGTCCTTATGCGATTTGTCGCTGTACCGATTTTTCCTGTGACCCATTTGACTTTTTGTCCTCAAAAACGGGATAAACAGGTAACGCTGGGAGGGCATTAAGTTCGGTTAGAGCTTTACACCTAACCAATCTCGAAAGATGAAATTCACCAAAACCATTTCGAGCACACCAAGTGTTCATGGTGTTCCTTATCTTCAGTTAACCCACCCCCATCCCCAACTCACCCCTCCCCCGCTAACCACCCAATCCACCCTCATCCATCTGGCGGTTTGGACCTGCTTCTTTTCCGGTGCTCCCAACCCTACCACCCCAATCATTTGACGCCCTCACAATGCTTGCATCTCTGAGCACCAGCTGGGTAGTACCGCAGCCAACCGCTCGCCTATCGTTTAAGAGAAATTCGTTGTTATTTTTTTTCGTTATTTATTTTCATTATTTTTTTTGAATTGTTTTTTCTTCCTTATAGTTGTAGTGGGAACTGCGACGTTTTTTTAAAATTAAGATCAGTTTTTTTCGTGTCTTTGTGCAAATGTTTAACTGAGTTAATAACGTAATGTTACTTTTCACTCCTGAGAGTGATTTTTCTTCTCTTGCGTGAATAATTGTTTGGTCACACTCAACTTCCCTCACGCTCAAACTGATAATAGTCCCTGTGGCGTCTCCTTAAGATGCAGAAGTGTGCCTAACAACGAAATCCCATCACGGTTTTACTACTAAGTTTTTGTGACTTTAACCTCATTTCTTAATCTTTTTTAGGTCTATAGCCTGGACATTTTTCAACTGCTCTCATACGAAGGTTGTAGCAATTATATTAGTACTGTGGTCTTTTTATGCAATTTTTCTCTTAACCAATTTTCCGTCATTAGAACTGGGCCGACCAACATAGAGTTCTCTTGGTTAGGAGGTTTTTTAATTGATTGAGGTTTCCGTTAATTGAATTGGTTGAAAAAAAATGGAAGGTGGAATGAATTGTCGGATCAAAAGTTATTCAAAATAGCCTTCATTTTGACTCGCGTGTGCTGCCTGTTTTATTAGTTGTCTCTTGTTATAACAGCTCTCTATAGCCTATTTCGTGGTTGTTTTAATGCAACCTGCCGATTGTTCTTTAATTTTTTCCTTGTGCCTTCCCGCCCACCGAAAAAAAAATCATGGCACGGACTCTTGGGGGTGTATTTAATTTGCACGCACTAAGCCGAGGGAGGCACAAATTATAAAATCCTTCTTATTTGGTATCTTAAGACTACATCTCTGCAAATAATTTTGGCTATTTGTTGTCAATGTGACATTCTCGTTAGTTCTCGTTATTTCAATTCGTATGCGTCAAATTTGTTATCATCTGATCACGCTTAGTAGTCTTTAAATAGGTTCGGGGTGGGTTTTGTTCGGGGAATGCTTACGCGCATGTTTTCAGCCGGCTATTATAGCGCTCTTATTTTTACAATCCAAGAATTAGGTTGTATTGGTGCTCTGTCTTTTTTTACAATTCAAAGAGTTTGAATTGTATTGGTGCGCTGTTTTTTTAAGATGTGTTCACACATTTTCCAATGACTTTGATCTTTCAAAACGGGATAAACAGGTAAAGCCCAGCGGGCATTTAGTTTCATTAGAGGCCCAAAGTGGGCTTTAGTAGTCCTTCAAGTGCTTATAGAGGTGCAGCTGCTGAGATGGCCTTAATTTAAGGTTAAAAGGTCATTTTTAGGAGTTTTTGGGCTCAAAATGGTGCAATTTTTCATGCTTTTGTAATTTTTTTGAGTTTTTTTTGTTTGGTTAGTCTTAGGTTGAAATTTTTAAAATTTGATGAAACATTTTTGCCAGACAAAATTGCTTGTTATGACCATTTTATGAGCTATATGTTTTGGTACTACAAACACAAACACCCAAAATGATCCTAATTTTCGCAATTTTTTTCAGGTTTTTTTTTTAAAATTTTTTGTCATAAATGAGTTTTTTAGCCCTAGGTGTCAAGAAACCTCATCTAGGGTTTGATAAGGGGTTTGATGATAGATTACTGCTGAGTTTCTAGTGGTAATGGAATGTTTTTCAAATTTTCGGCATCATGAATTTTAGCATTTTTTGACAAAACTTGCAATTTTTTCATATTTTTTGACATTTATTGTCATTATTCAAGTTGTTTGAGTCCTAGGGGCAAGAAAACCTCATCAGTAGTTGGATAATACGTTATTGAAAAATTTTTAGTTGTCATGGAATAGGTTTCAACTTTTGAATATCTCAAATTTAAGCAATTTTTTTTGACAATTCGCATTTTTTTCAGGTTTTTCCAGCTACAAGGACCAGGCAATCTCTTTTTAGGTTTGTTAGTAGGGCACTGCATAATTTCTAGTAACAATGGAATGGTTTTTAACATTTTAATGTCTCGATTTTTATAAAATATAAAATGAGCATTTTTTTAAGGCTTCCTAAAGTTTTCGTCAGTTTTTAATATCCGTCTGTTCTCAAGTGCGAGAAAACATATTCCACGTTCTAATAAAAAGTTACTGCGTGGTTTTTAGTTTCTATGTTTTGTTTTCAACAATTTAACCTTTCGACCTATAGAAGTTTTAATAAAATTTGCATTTTTCAAATTTTTTCAAAATATTTGTATTTTATTTTTTTCTTGTCGCAGTAGCCAGGTAACTTCATCCAGTGTTCGATAGTATGTTATTAAATAGTTGCTAGGGGCAATTGAATGGATTTCATCCTTTTAATAGAACAAATTTCTATTTTTTGAAGTTTGCAATTTTATTGTCAATTACTGAAAATTATTGTCTATCGATCTATGAGCCTATGAGTTTTTTAAAGTTTGGAATTGGGTTACTGGATAGCCTCTAGAGACACAGAAATGATTCTAGAGATATTTATATCACGACTTTCAGCAACATTTCCTTATAGTTTGCAGTTGATTTCTTTTTTTAATTTCGTCATTTTCGAGTTAATCGATCTTCAAGGGCCAATGAATATTTTCCAGGTCTTGCTGATATAATATTGGACCGATTTCAGAAACAAAAATTGGTTTTTAACGTGTTTTTGAAATAGGTATTTTTAAAGGAAAAAAATTTTGCTTTAGCTTTAAAAGCTTCGAGATTTTTTGCAATGAGTATATTTTTGTTTAGGTTTGATTCTTTTAGTTTCTCAATTTTATGAGATAATTTTGTATGTGTTCTGGCTGAAATTGTCCAAGTGATCTGCTGGTCAGGTAGAGTACGTCTGAGTTTTTCTTTCAGTTCTTTGAATTGTATTTCAGGACTTGTCCTGCTATGTATTTTTAAGACCTGTTCACACATTTTCATGATTTTTTTAGTCAATTTGAAGTGATGATTTTAGTCGCGCCGAAACAGGGATTGGAGCAAAAAAGCAAGTGGATTTGCGGCTTGATTTTTTTTGCTCTATTTTTGAAGTAGAGGGAAGAAAAGGTGTTTGAACAAAAATTTGCGTTTTCGATTCTGGTTTCTGTTCAAATGTGGCAAATTGACTTTGATGTTTTCTATTATCTGGTCTGATCTCCCAATTTAATTAGTGTCCATTTTAGGTCTATTCTTTTAATTAGTCAATGTAAGTTCTTTGAATTGTAAGTCAAGACTTGCCCTGCTGTTTCTTTCGTCAAGATTTTTGTTATGACCATATGACGTCACAATCACTTTAAATCTGCTTTGTGTTCATTTGTTCGTGCAATTTCAATTGAAATGCGTGCGTGACGTCATTTTAAATCTTATTGGAGGGACTTTTTTGTTCATTTGCGTGTTTAAGGCTATAATACCTTCTTTGGTGTGGATATAAATCAAGCGAAACTTACTGAACGGATACTACTGATTTCAGTCGAGTAAGTTTATGATTTCCAAAACATCAAATATCTGCGAGAAAGCTGCTGTATGTTTGCCTCATTTTTTTCATTTATATGTTGCTAGAAGACGCTGCTTGCCGAAGATATTGCTCAGTCAAAAGTGAAATAACTGGGTGTTGCTGGCACGCGCTGAGAGATTCTCAAATGAGATATTTTGATCTAGCAATATAGTTGTTGTTTCATTGGGTCACCGTGCTGCTAACTGCTGTATGTTTCAGCTGTCCACGGTGAAGCAAAACTTGCCAAAGTACGCAGCTCAATTGGTTAGTAAAATTATGATCGAATGCCAAATTATTTCTTATTAATAGCCGCGAAGCGATAGCGGCTATTATTGGGGACATCGTGGTTTTTTTACAATCCAAGAATTGGATTGTATTGGTGCTGTCTTTTTTTTTATTTTTGTAAGATGTTTTCACACCTGTTTTCATGACTTTGAGCTTTCAAAACGGGATAAACAGGTAAAGCTAAGTGGGCATCAAGTTTCATTAGAGGCCCGCGTGTAGTAGTCCCTCAAGTACTCAGAGTGGTGAAGCTACTGGGAAGGCCTTAATTCAAGGTTAAAAGGTCATTTTTAGGAGTTTTTGAGCCTAAAATAATGAAATTTTTAGCACTTTTTCGTCATTTTTTGGACTTTTTGTTAGAGCAGTCTGAAATTGAGTTTTAATGAAGTTGATAAAGGTCCTTTGCAAGACGTAATTGCTTTTTACGGCCACTTTAAGCGCTATATCTATTGCTACTCCAAACATAAACACGGTAATTTATACTAATTTTTTCAAATTGTTTGAGAATTTTTGTCATTTTTTAAGTTGTTTCAGACTTTGATGTCATAAAAGCTCCTCTGGGGTTTAATAATAGGTTATTGCATAGTTTCTAGTGGTAATGAAGTGGTGTTAAACATTTTAACTTATTTACCATATTTTTACCATATTTTTTAAATCAAACTTGGTTTTTCAAATTTTCTGACATTTATTGTCATTATTCAAGTTTTCCACCCCAGGTGGCAAGAAGCCTCATCTAGGGTTTGCTAACAGTTTACTAAAAATATTTTTTGGCCATGGGATGGTATTCAACATTTAAATATCTTTTACCAGTTTTTTGATAGTTTCAATTTTTTTCTTTAAGTTTTTGAAATTTTTTTTCAGTGGCCATGGAGCGTCCTATAGGGTTTGCTAGTATGTTACTACATAGTTTCTAGGGGCAATAAAGTAGTTTCCAATTTTTTAAATTCGCAATTGTAGGGAATTCTTTAAATAAAGCTCGCAATTTAAAATTTTCGATTGTTTTCAAATTTTTCGATTTTTGTCCTTCTCTGAGTTCAACTCTCTTTACTGGCCAACGAAACTTTTTAACGAAACTCTAGATGGTTTACAAAACAGAACTCCAGAGTCAAAAAAATGTTTTGACCTTTTTGTAGCCCTATATTTGGAATTTTTTTAAAATTTTCGCTTAGTTTCTTGATGCATTTGTCATATTTGTCCAGTTTATCTACTTTTAGTGGCAGATTGATCTCTTTCAAAGTTTTTGCGTAAGTTTTTGAGTTTTTTGAAATGAGTCATTTATGGCCTGCAAATTAAAAGCTTCAAGGGTTTTAGCTTTTGAGATTTTGTCTTGTTGGCTGGGATTGTTCAATTGATCTGCTGGTCAGGTTCATTAGGTCTGTCTTTCATTCAATTACTTGGATTGTATTTCAGGACTTATCCTGCTATGTTTTTTTTTACTTCGTCGAATAAAAAAATGTTTCGCTTTACCTCATTTTGCCGCTTTTTCAACAATTTGCGTGATATCTTTTTGACTTCTCTAGGCTAGTTTCTCTCTTCTCTCATTCTGCTAAAAGTGATTTTGAACATCAGTTGCTCAGCAAAGCAATTCAAAATGAACAGAGTCAGTATAAAAAATTGAAGTCAGAAGCAGAAACGGGATAAACCCATAAAGCACATTTTTAGATGCCCGCTAAAAGTGTTAGTTACCATCTCTAATGCTTATTGGTATTGATAGTAGCCCCTGTAGGCTCTTTCTAACGTTATGTTCAACTACGTTATGTTCAACTTCTAAAGAAACAGAAGTACGTTATGTTCAACTACGAAATGCCATCAAAATAAATCGGACTGGAAAAATGTTTTTGTACAAAAATCGTTTTTTTTTCAATATCTTCTATTCTTTCAATCCCAATCATGCCTATTGGAATCGACGGCGGCTATTTTCCGGCAATCTGCCGGGTATGTTGGTGACTTTAACCTCATTTCTTAATCTTTTTTAGGTCTATAGCCTGGACATTTTTTAACTGCTCTCATACGAAGGTTGTAGCAATTATATTAGTACTGTGGTCTTTTTATGCAATTTTTCTCTTAACCAATTTTCCGTCATTAGAACTGGGCCGACCAATATAGAGTTCTCTTGTTTAGGAGGTTTGTTAATTGATTGAGGTTTCTGTTAATTGAATTGGTTGAAAAAAAAATGGAAGGTGGAATGAATTGTTTAACTGCTCTCATACGAAGGTTGTAGCAATTATAGTCATTAGAACTGGGCCGACCAATATAGAGTTCACTTGGTTAGGAGGTTTGTTAATTGATTGTGGTTTCTGTTAATTGAATTGGTTGAAAAAAAAATGGAAGGTGGAATGAATTGTCGGATCAAAAGTTATTCAAAATAGCCTTCATTATAAAAGTTTAATAGCCGCCCTCATCTTCGCAGATTATAGCGCTCCTATTTTTCATGATTTTTGAAGTCAAATTGGAGTAGTGAATTTGATCACGCCGAAACAGGAAAAGGAGCGAAAAAGCGAGTGGTTTTGCGGCGTGAATTTTTTTGGCTCTAATTTTAAAGTAGAGTGAGAAAACGGTGTTTGAACAAAATTTCGCTTTCTCGCTAGTGGTTTTTTATAGCTGCGAAGCTGTAAGCTGAGCGTAGCTATATTGCGGTGCTCTTGGTTTTTTTTTGTTTCGTCGTCTGACGCTTTATTTTCGTTTTACATTTGTTCTAGAACATTCTGTCTCGTCACTGCTTAAATGGCTTTTTCGCGCTTGATTTCACGCTTTCTGCGTGACCTAAATTGCGGTTATTCAGAAACAGAATCTGTTCCTAAAACAAAGTTGATTGTAAGAAAACAGATTGTATGGTCCGACAGCCGAGTGGTTAAGGCGACTGGCTGTTAATCCGGAGATCGCCGTTTCGAGACGCGACAGGGAAACTTTTTTGCACCCAAAAACAACCTCCTTTGAAATAAAGTTGTAAGTTTTATAGGCGGCGGCGATAACTATTATCAACTCACTTCTGTATCTTTTTCCATCTGTATTGTATGGCACGCAAGTCTATTTCGCAGCTATTCCGGCAATCTGCCGGCTATGTTTGTTCACATGCGTCAATTTTATTTTTATTTTTTTTTTGGATCGGATTTTCTAAATGTTTTTTCCAATCCAATCATAGTTCAATCTAGGCCTTGTTTTTTGTTTGAACCAAATTTCCATTTCTCGTTAGTGGTTTTTTTGTTACCATGCGGCTTTTTGACATGCTTTCTGTTTTTACGACTCGAAGATTCTACAGGTTTTTTTTTGAGCAGAAAGGAAGTTTGTTCATGACTTGAATTTTGACTTCTTTCTGTTCGAGCATTTACCTCCGTTTTTGATTGTTGACTTCTGTTTTCGAACATTGGACTTTAACAGTAGCTTCGTTTGTAATGTATAGTAATTAGGAACTGCTGTTAATGTTCAAGGTGAAGAGGTCATTTTGAGATTTTTTGTTCCTGTATAAGTCACCCCTAATTATCTAAACTACACCGCACAACCCACCCCCCACCACCTATCTACCCATCCCCCCCAACACCTACCTACCTATGCTTATTGGTATTGATAGTAGCCCCTGTAGCCTCTCTCTAAGAAACAGAAGTATGTTCAACTACGAAATGCCATCAAAATAAATCGGACTTAAAAAATATTTTTTACAAATTTTTTTTTTCAATGTCTATTCTTTCAATCGCAATCATGCTTATTGGAATCAATGGCGGCTATTTTGCGGCAATCTGCCTGCTATGTTTGAATATATAAATCTGTTGAAAGACAGCTTTCCTGCTCTCCCTTGTCTCTCTCAATCCTTATGAGGGCAACGGAGGTTAAGCGATTGCCAATTTAGTTGATAAGTGCTGCTTACCGCAAATCTGCCTAAGTGTTGCATTTTTTTGGCAATCTCAGCTTTGTCAAATTATTTGACGAATTTTGATATCAAGATTAAAGGAGAATTTTCACATAAATATTCTAAAATTATCTGTAGGAAAAATGCGGAAGAAGTAAAGGAGTAACAAGTAACAGAAGAGAAGTCGATATTGGTCTGCAGGGGGCTGCCATCGTGCCTTCACAGAGAGAAGTTGAAGGATCGGTGGATAGTCCAACTAGCAATCAACCGGCAATAGGAGCAGCGTCAGCTAGTGGAGGTGGTGTTACTGCTTCATCACTGGGAACTGTACCCAGTGGTTCCTCTGCAGTGGCAGGAGCAAGCGGTAGGGGAGGTGGTAAGAGCAGGACTGTGCCTCAGCTGTCGGGCCAGCAATTGAAAAGCAACCGAGAAATGTGGCTTGAGATGAGACAGCAGAGAATGCAACGAGAGGAGGCAAAGAACAGAGCCAGAGGTCGATTTGGGGACGGACAGAGCGAGGATTCCATACAAGAGAGCAATAATCAAGACAACAACCCCTTCAGGTCAGTCACACGTTGTATAGCGTGAACAGAGTTACAATATTTCATTAACTTGAACAGCTAATTTGGCGCTACTTCAATTAATATTAAAAATATGATTTTTGGGCTTTGTGTTACCTGTCTTCTGGATGCTTTTTTTCAGAAAAGATCCTAGGATTTATTTAGATTCATGTACTCCAATTTACGTTATAATATAGAGAATTATAATTGCAATGGAAGCAAATTATAATAGAAATTTGACTTTGTGATTAGATTCAGTTTCTCTACATCTGCAACATACGGCGGATCACCTGTAGATGTCACACAGCCAAGAGTTGCTGGTAGAAGAACGAGAGGAACAAGGCGAGGTGTTGATGGAGTGGCACTTGGGGAGGGAGGAGGTATGCCCAGATACAGTATGGACAGTCTAATGAGTGAGCAGCACCAATATGGAGGAGAGCAGGACCTCGACGAAGTGGGAAAAGGTAGAGGAAGCATAGAAATGGATGGTGGAGTGCTGGAGGACAACGACTATGATGACGAGGAACAAGAAGCTATGATGATACAGCAGGCGGAGGAGGAGGAAGAAGAAGATGAGAGGGGAGATTGCGCAGAGCCACTCGAAGTAAGAATTCAAAAACGAAAGCTTCAAATAATGAGTCAGCTACTCCAAAAGGAAAGCGCAGCAAAAATAGTCATGATTTTAACTACCCGGAATTTTGTATTTTTAATAGCCGTGTCAGCAATTACCGGCGGCTATTATTGCGCTCCTAATTTTCTAATAGCCGCACTGCGATAGCTGGGTCTATTATTGGCCTTCTCTTGGTTTTTTACAAGTCAAAGAATTTGAATTGTATTGGGGCGCTGTCTTTTTTTAAGATCTGTTCACACATTTTCATGATTTTTGAAGTCAAATTGGAGTTGTGATTTGGTCACGCCGAAACAGGAAATGGAGCGAAAAAGCGAGTGGTTTTGCGGCGTGAAATGTTTTTTTTGCTCTAATTTTAAAGGAGTTTGAAAATGGTGTTTGAACAAAATTTCGCTTTCTCGCTAGTGTTTTTTTGTTCACATGCGGCAATTTTACTTTTATTTTCACTGTTTTTTTCAATTTTTTGGATCGGATTTTTTTCTAAATGGTTTTTCCAATCCAATCATAGTTCAATCTAGGCCTTGTTTTTTCTTTGAACCAAATTTCCATTTCTCGTTAGTGGTTTTTTGTTACCATGCGGCATTTTGACATGCTTTCTGTTTTCACGACTCGAAGAGGGGTATTGAGATTCTACAGGTTTTTTTTAGCAGAAAGCAAGTTTGTTCTTGACTTGAATTTTGACTTCTTTCTGTTCGAGCATTTACCTCCGTTTTTGATTGTTGACTTCTGTTTTCGAACATTGGACTTTAACAGTAGCTTCGTTTGTAATGTATAGTAATAAGGAACTGCTGGTAATGTTCAAGGTGAAGAGGTCATTTTGAGATTTTTGTTCCTATGTAAGTCACAAAGAGATAAGGTCAAATGGGTGTGTGTCACTCTAAATGAGGGTTATTTGAGATCAGCTAATAGAGGCAGCAATAACTTATACAGATTTTTTAAATCAAAATATAACAGATCAGCCTTCAATGAAAAGACGAATTTTTTTGGTCTGTCTTTACTGTTTTTTTAGACTACCGATCTACGAATCTATTGCGGCTATTTTCTGGCAATCTGCCAGCTATGTTTACTGTTTTTTTAGACTGCCGATCGACGAATCTATTGCGGCTATTTTCTGGCAATCTGCCAGCTATGTTTTAATCTTCTAACAGATTTTTGTTTCGTCTCACCCTGACTTCTTGGAATTGATTTTTTCAGTGACCTCGGTGACTTCTACTGCTCTGCAGTTGAAATTTGTGTTCGTGACGTCATTTCTGCTTTCAGGTCAATTGCGTGACTTACCTCACTCAAAAAGATGACTTCTGAACTCACTTATGGAACTTTAAGTTTTATGAACATTTACTAATTAAAGGTCAATAGTGTGCATCTAAGTAGTGCCAAACTTATATGCCCTAATTCTTGTGTAATAGAGTCTTGAGTTTAAATATCGAATATTAATTTTGAAAAAACTCCATTAGGGATTTTTCCTTGCAGAGCAAATGTGTCTCATAAAAATGACAGTCTTGAGTAATAGAGTCTTGAGTTTTAGTATCGAATATTAATTTTGAAAGAGCTCCATTAGGGCTTTTTCCTTGTAGAGCAAATGTGTCTCATAAAAATGACATTCCGAATCTAACCCAAAAAGTCTAGTGGTCTATTAAAAAGCTGGTGGTTGGCCTGTCAATCTTATTTTTATAGTTGTTTCAATTCATGGTAAGCCACAAGCGTTTATTGCGGCTATTTTTCGGCAATCTGCCGGCTATGTTTGTCTCTTTTTAAACTGGATTTGATATCCGATGAGGATAAATTTCGACCGAAAGCAAAACAGCAAAGGCATTTAATAGCTGCGATAGCGGAGCGGAGGGAGCTATTGTTGGCTTTCTCTTGGTTCTCTGAGGAATCTTGGTTTTCTTAGTTTTTTTAGCTGCCAAGCTGTTATATTGCGTTATTCGAGCTTTTACAATTCAAAGAATTTGAATTGTATTGGGGAACTGTTTTAAGACCTGTTGGTGATTTTTGTAGTCAATTCGGAGAAGTAATTATAACCACGCCGAAACAGACTGTGGAGCGAGGGGTTTTGCGGGGTAAATTTTTTAACTCTAATTTTAATATAGATTGAGAAAACGGTGTTTGAACATAATTTCGCTCTCCCGGTTGTTTTTTATAGCTGCAAAGCTGTAAGCTGAGCGGAGATATATTGCGTTGCTCGTGTTTTTTTTTGTTTCGACGTCTGACGCTTTTTTTTCGGTTCTTACGACGGGGGTTGGGGATTCGAATCTCTGCGTCGTCAAAAGTTTTTGCACCCTTTGAATAAAAGTTGGCCGCGATAACTTTTTTCCAAGTCTGTTTCGTATTTTACATGTGTATTTTATGTCACGCAAGTTTATTCTTTCGCAGCTGTTCCGGCAATCTGCCGGCTGTGTTTTTTAACATGTGGCAATTTGACTTTGATAGTTGCTAATTTTTTTTTGCTTTATCGGATTTTTTTCTAAGTGGTTGTCTCCATCCACTTATTGTGCATTCTGGGTCTAGTTTCTGGTTAAGACATTAAAAATTCTGAAATGAGGTCAGGAAGTGTCCTGCTATAATTTTTTTTGCCATCTGACGCTCTTTTTGTTTTCAGCAAAGCTGAATAGCTAAATTTTCTGAATGATGTCTTCCTCGCTAAATTTTCTGAATGATATCTCTGTTCTTCCATAAAGTGACTGCACTTTGGAACTTAAGAGGTCAATGGCAGTCATATGTTTAAAGTGGGTCGCAACCAATAAAAGGGCATCGTTGGAAAAAATTGTAACAAGCCTGAATATATCGCTGGGTGTTTGTTAGTGTCTTCAATAACATAGTTTTGTTAGTGACTTCAATAGCTTTTCACTTATATCTGTATCTGTTTAATTGCTCTGGAACGAAGTTCATAGCAATTATTGTAAACGTGACCATTTTGCGTTTTTCTTCTAGAACATCCTTTGACTTCTCAATTGACTTTTTCCCGCTTTCGTTCTTCATTTTTGAGTGATCTCTATTGCTCTCACTCCGAAGTAAAGCTTATTGCTAAAATAAATTGATTACGGCGAAGCAGGTTGATAGCCGAGTGGGCAGTGCTTCTGGTGAGGGAGCGGGAGGTCCGTGGTTCGAACCCCATCGTTGGCAACTATTTTTGCACAAAACTAAAATTTACAAAATAGAACACTGTTGAGAAACTTAAGAACAATTTTCATCATAAGTTGAAGTTCGCTTTCCTTATTAATAGCCGCGTCCTCAATTCCAGGCGGCTATTATAGCGTTCCTAAATTTTTAATTGCTCTCAATCGAAGTTTGTAGCAATTATATTAGTCCTGTCGGTCTTTCTTTATGCGATTTTTTGCTTGACCGATTTTTCGTCTGACGCTTTTGACTTTTCGTCCTCAAAAACGGGATAAACAGGTAGCGCCCAGCGGGCATTAAGTGCTCCTAGAGCCTTCAGTTCTGTTTCAGCTCAAACTGTTTTGGATACCTATACTTACACTTATGGTGTGAAGGGCGGTTCTTAGAGGTTGAGACCCTCCCCCCTGTTGACCCCCACCCCCTTTATTGCCTCCACCCCACCGCGCTGTTGACCCCCAACCCAGTGTTGCCCCCATCAGCCCCCGGTGCAACCCCCTCCCCGTGGCTAGCTTCTGACGAAGACAACCGGTCGTTTGAGAGCAATTCGCCCGACGTTAGTCGGTTATAATTATGTTTAATAGCCGCACAGCGATAGCTGGGGCTATTATTGGCCTTCTCTTGTTTTTTTTTATTTCGTCGTCAGGATTTTTGTTACGACCATATGACGTCACAGCCACTTTTTGTTCATTCGTTCATGCAATTTCAACTGAATTGCATGCGTGACGTCATTTTTCGCTTTTAGTGCAGCGAGTTTTTTTGTTCATTCGCTTGATTAAATTTTTGGTCACACTTGACTTATCTCACTCTCAAAAATTACTTCCTAAATTTGAAATTGACTTTTATTTACTTTAATTCAAAGAGATAAGGTCAAATGGGTGGGTGTCACTCTAAATGAAGGATATTTGAGATCAGCTAATAGAGGCAGCCCATAACTTATACAGATTTTTTAAATCAAAATATAACAGATCAGCCTTCAATGAAAAGACGAATTTTTTTGGTCTGTCTTTTTTACTGTTTTTTTAGACTGCCGATCTATGAATCTATTGCGGCTATTTTCTGGCAATCTGCCAGCTATGTTTTTTTACTTCGTCTAACAGATTTTTGTTTCGTCTTACCCTGACTTCTTGGAATTGACTTTTTCAGTGACTTACCTCTCTCAAAAAAATGACTTCCGAACTCACTTACGGAACTTAAATTTTATGAAAATTTACTTGTTTAAGGTCAATAGTGTGCATCTAAGTGGTGCCAAACATATATGCCCTAATTCTTGGTTATTAGAGTCCTGAGTTTTTGATTTCGAATATTAATTTTGGGATCTTCTCCGTTTGTGCCCCCAAAACGTTATGCGCCCCCCAGTTACAGAGCACGTGCCATTACATAGTAAGTCATTTTGTAAAATTATTGCACGTGCATCTGAGGGGTGCAAATAATATGCGCCCACTAAGCTGAGGGGGTACAAACGGAAAAGATCCCAGTTTTGAAAAGCCCTATTAGGGCGTTCTCCTTAGAGCTTATGTGTCTCATAAAATGACAGTCCAAAGCTAACCTAAAATTCTAGTGGTCTATTAAAGGACTGGTAGTCGATCTGTCTATCTAATCTCTTTGGTTGTTTCAATTCATGGAAGGCCCCAAGCGTCTATCGCGGCTATTTTCCGGCAATCTGCCGGCTATGCTTTTCACAATTTTCATTACTTTTATCTTTCGAAACGTGATAACAGGTAAGGCCCAGTGGACAGTAAGTTTCATTATACGCCCTAAGATAGTTTTAGTAGTCTTCTAAGTGCTTAGTGCGGCGAAGCTGCTATGAGGGCCTTAATCAGAGGTTAAAAAATTATTTTTAATAGCCGCACAGCGATAGCTGGGGCTATTATTGGCCTTCTCTAGGTTTTTTTTGTCGTCAAGATTTTTGTTACGACCATATGACATCATAACCACTTCAAATCTGCTTTTTGTTCATTCGTTCATGCAATTTCATCTGAAGTGCGTGCGTGACGTCATTTTCTGCTCTTAGTCGAGCGAATTTTTTTGTTCATTCGCGTGATTAAATTTTTGGTCACGCATGACTTACCTCGCTCTCAAAAATTAAGCTCAGGTTCACTTTATTTTCCAGATAATGCTCCACTGTTTTATCTTTTATTGCCTCAAATTTACAGCTTTTAGTTAGCTGGATGCAGTTTAAAATATAAAGCAGTCTTAACTCCGTTTAAACTGAATTGAGGTCGAGTCTTTTGTTCCGACCCCACTTGTGAGAGGAAGAACTATATACTCAGATGGGGTTTTTTTTTGTTCAGATAATTTTGGCCGATCGATATATTGATCGTAGAGAAATGTGAGTGGTATCATTGAACAGATCGTCCATCGAAGAATTTGAATATAAAGATTTTTGTGAATTTTGTTTTTTTTTCGATTAGTTATCGAGGTTTAAAGTTTTGTTTGAACACAAGACATTTGGCATGATTTTGTTCTATTTAGCCTAATTTTCGTTCAGACCAAGATTTTTTCTGTAAATATTAATTCAAGATTACTTTTCACGTTACTAAATGAAACAATTTGCATTTGTAATAGACGAAAGGCAACGAAAATGCTAGTTTTGAACTCATGGGTAAGTTTACTATGAACAAAATTGAATTCTATTTGAGATCTGTTTTTTTTCAAAAACTTTTTACATTTTTTTGTTGTTTGAAGTCACTTATAGACTAGTCACTTTTCATATTGAGATTCCGTTAATGACGAACCTCACTTAAGTCAAATGAAGCCCAACGAGAAAAAATCCGTTTTCTAGGAATCGCTCTTGTGTTCTTTTGGCTTCTACTCTGAGTTTTCGTTATTTTTAATGGAATTTTGATTTTCTTTTTGAGATTTTATTGAACTTTTGTAGTCCTATGACAGACTAGTTGACTAAAAGTGCAATAGGCTTGCTAAGGAGCCCTAAGTGAACCTATCTAAAGCTTTGAGTAAATAGCTAATCTGGCTCTTCAGACCTTTAAAATAATTTTTCGAATTTTTGAAAACTAACCGATCTCAAACTTACTTTTTTAAACTGTTAGTCATTTTCAGTAATCACATGACCTCCGTCCTTTCTACTGCCACCAAAATTAGTTTGGATAGATTTTGACTTGGATTTCTAAGTATTGGCTTTATGACTTCGATGCCACGAATTTTCATTTAAATTTTTATATTTTGGATATTTGTTTCATTTTTTTTGGTTTTTTTTTTTTGATTTTTTAGAACATTATTGTCATACTGATAGTTCCCATTTGCCAAAACAAGTTGTTCAATGGATCACACAGGAGGGTTTCAGAGAAAAGCTTGTAGTTTAAATGGCTTCGAAACTTTCTTCTCGCACTTTTCTCTTGAACTTTTGGTTTTGCCTGTATTTGTCGTTGTTTTCATTGCCATAGGACTTATTGTGATGTCTATTGTGATGTCTTGATGACTTGTGAATGACAAACAACATAGTCTTCCCTTCGAGGCATAACTGAGCGTATTTTTTTAACTTCCTTTGAAAGCTATTGAAATTAATGGCGTTGATATTACGTGTTTTTTTTTCAAAAAATCCCTGGGTTTGATATAATTGTTCATATTTAGTGAATTTTTGAAGTCATATTTTTTAAACAAAGAAGCGTCTCATTGCTGTTGAAAAATTAGTCGGGCATTGAAAGTATATATTATTTTTGTAGTCTTAAAATGCTGAGAGGTCTCATAAACTTCTAATTGAGGATTGAATGAATGATGGTTCTCAATGCAGTCAGTTTATTGCGATATTGTCTTTGAAAAATTTTTGATATTATTTGTTTTCAAAAATAAAATTTTCCAATTTTTTCAGTTTTTGTTCTTTTCGTCAACTTGTAGCTAATTCTCATCACAGAGGTTTCATTTATTTCCATGTAATTCAAGAATTAGCTTGTCTATTGATATTATATCGTAACTGATGTTTTGTTTGCTGGACGATTAGCCTTCATAAATGTTTTGTGAGTGGTCAGTATTTGTTTCTTTTTGTTCTTTTTTTTTATGATCGCGTAATAACAGATGCCAATGGTTCTCATAAAAATACTGAGTGAACTTATTTAATCGATCAGTATAATTTTAGCTGATTTAGTAAAAATGACAATTGAAATAAGATAAATAATTTTCAGATATAAGCTAATGATTTTAATGGCTTCAATAATTTGTGTTCTCGCTTTTTGTTTTTGTTTTTTTAATTTTTCTAAAACTTTAGTTCGTTTCTATGGCTTAGTTTGGAATGCAGGTGTTTTCGTAATGACTCTGTAGTAAATTTGTCAAGAATTGTTTCGCTGAAGGCTAAGGATTTTTAAGACGTTTGAAGTTATAAAACGTTTTTAAAAATGTTGATTGGTTTTTGAATTTTTGTTTGTTATTTGCCTCTTTTTGTCGAGTTTTTACCTAGTCATCTTGAGGAATAATCCAATCTGCCGTGTAGTTAAGAAAAAGAAGGTTTGTGTCGCTAAGATTTTATCTGATTGCATTTTGACGTTGTTACTAGGTGCTTTTAAATTTAGATATTTAGTTTTTGCTGTGAAATTTTTTTTTGTTGTTCTTTTTTTTTTCTCGCAGTCTTTCTAATGTCAGATCTTGTGAGCGCTGTAATGAGGCATGGCATTATGTAATTCAATTAGTAGTTTGGGTACGTACAGATTTTTTTAACTCTATTGTAACTCCAGACTTCTATTTTTGATTCTCTTCATTTGGTTGACAATTAAGTCAAAAATGTAGATGAGCTCGGGTCGTAACATCATGTGCAAACGCACATTAACGAGCCTCCTTCTTAAAGCTACTGAGACACTGTCTGGACAAAGTCTTTTTCTCGTTGGATGATTTTTGTGTTTTCTCGTTCACATGAGGATTTTTTTACTTCTTTATATTCAGTTTTTCGTGTTTGATTTAGTAACAGGGTTCTCAAATGCTATTATTTGCATTTTATTTCAGAACAAACTCAGTTTTACTCATTGACTTTATCCCCTCATTGGCTTTTCTCTCTGACTCTCCAAAGAATTTAAGGCCATTTACTTGATTAGATTTTGACCATACGTGACATAACTCACTGAATAAAATGACTTTTGCATTCATTTTTTATGCAATGGTAGTGTCTAATGAAAGGCCTATGTGGAATGAAACTTAACGAGCAAGTCAACTTGTCTCTGCCTTTTTCGATAGTTTTGCCAGCTAAGTTTTTTCAACTCACTTCTGTATCTGTTTTTATCTAAACTCTACGGCACGCAATTCGTGTTTGTATTCGGCAGTATGCGGATGTATTAAAGCTATTTTGTCATCGTGGTGACTTCTTCTTGAATTTTTGGTTCATCTTTCATTCGGCTCGTTGCAATAGAAGTTAAACTATGGAGAAGTTTCCTGATTTACTAATATATAGACAAAGTCAGATTATCAGTCCAGAATTAGAGGCTGTGATAGGTAGTCAAAAGGCCTTTGTTGGTTTCATTAATAGTTCATGGCAACTTGGGCATTTAGAGTTTTTACCGCCAATAGTCGTAGTAGAACAGAATTTAGAGCGACATCAAGGGTTTTCACTCGTGTTTTCACCCGACATCAAGGGTTTTCGCAATCTCCATGCTATATGTAGAATATTTATTTCAGAATTTATCGGAGACTTCGAATGAGACGTACACCTTAGAGGATCTCAATAGGAGGTTTAAAAGGCTGACCAGTGCGATTCCGTCAACTGAGCAGAGAAATAATGGACGTAGATCTTCTGCCTCTCCTGTAAATTCTCGGCAACGAATTTATGGAGGCTCTGTTGTGAGAGCTATGCCAGACAACCGGAAGACGGACAACCGCGTGACCGCGTCAAGCAGGGCCAACAATTCAAAGGCCAACAACCACTGGACGAGAAATATGGCGCGACAGCGCAAACAAGAGGTAGGTCCAATTTAATCTACAGCGTATTTTATGCGAAGAGCTAAATTGTTACTTTGATATCCAAATGTAAGTTCTATATATTATTTGTGTGACATTATATAAGGCACCATGATTAGTGAAAAGCAAAAATGCATTGTTAAGGGGCGTCTGAAGAGCACGTTTAAGAGCTACCGAAGGGCATATTTATGAGTTCTCGAGGTTTAGGAGTTAAGGAATTTAAAGAGGTCAATGACAGAAAAATGTGTTTCTGAAAAAATGTTTATGACCAAAAAGGATATGTTTCAAAAAAGTGGATGACCGAAAAAGAGGTTTCATAAAGGTCAATGCACGCAAAGCTCAAACGAGGCAAAAATTTCAAAAATCGTCGAAGTAAAAAAATGTCAATGGCGAAAAGTGAGAATGCCAAAAGGCAAATGACAGAAATCAGTATTCTAAATCTTAACTTAACCAATAAATTTTTGCGAATAATTTTTTCGAGCTAAATTAGCCGTTTCGCACAAAACGTGGCTGCTTGGCTATTAACCAGTTTGTTTCATACCTGTGATAAGCGAAGAAGTGATAGCTTGAGGCTATTATAGATTTACTAGTAGTTTTCCCATTGGGCCGGCTCTGACTACAAACCATTCAACCATTTTACCCTTAATTTTTTCAATTCTTTTGGGCTTTAGATTGTGGGTAAAATTCTTCTAGCCTTGTTTCTGTTTCCATTGCTGCAGCAGTAATGAACTTTTGAGAATGCAACACAGCTGACTTTCAATTGAGTACATATAATCTAGATTTAGGTCTACTTCTCAAAGGGGTCTTTTATCTGATGAATCTTGATGCATTTTGGAGAGAGACTTCTTGCAGCAAAATGAGATAAAGTCGTCGAAATTTCAGACTCTCGCATGCACTATTGTTTTCTTTTCTGCTTTTTAACAGAAATATTTTTTCTTCTACGTTAATAACGTTGAGAAATATGTAAAAAAATCGGATTGGAGGTTTTCATTGAGTGGATGGACAGAAAAAACGCCGAGAGAGAAAAAGCAAGTACTGCAGAAAGAACATAGGAGAGCATGGCAGCAAACGGACAAATAAAGAGCTGAGAGTGACAGAAGAGGAGAGCGGTAACGATGAAAAAGGGAAACTTTTGCGGAGAGCCAGAAAGAAGCAAAGTTTTATTTAGAAACTGAAAGGAAGCAAAGGATTCGGCATTTTTTTCTGTCCATCCACTGGATGTTAATATAACATCAGTTGGATTTCGGGTGCCCTTGTCCTCAGTTTTTATACTGGAGCGTCCGCTCGTTTTCTCTTCAATTAAAATGCGATTTCAATTACAATCTGAATTTTTCTGGTTACATTTATTGTCAACGTTGTCAACAAGTTTGCCAATACTTTAACAAGTGGTAATTTGATCAGATTCGTCAAGACTGTTTTGTTGGACGCTGATCGCTTAAAAAAAACTCTTAAGTCGAATTGTGACACAGGAATAACGTACTTCAGAATGTCTTTGGAAATTTGTATTAGAAGCATATTACAAAACTTTTTGAAAAGGGTTTTTTTATCGCAAAATCGGCTTTCGTCAATGCGCAAATGCGTAACTTTGTTCTTCTGACAACGTTAACGGTTGCTTACGTATTTCGCAATGTTTATTTCAAAATATATTTGATAAGTTTCCTAAAGCAATGCCTTATTGCTCGCTAGCAAAATATGAGGGAGTTATAGAGAAGTGCCAGATGCGAAATTTATACTTGATCACTTGGCCTCTGGATTGATTTTGCTTGGTAATGTTTTAGTTGACCTCTCCTTTGCCAGTTTTGTGTTTGCTTTTGAGTTCTTTGAGTGTTTTGGGTTGTTCTCCTTATCGGTACCAAGTTGCAGTTTCCGATAGTCGGCAATGAGGAAGGCTTTTTCTCATAGCTTTTCTAATGGTTAAAGGCTGTAGAAGACTTTATAGGCTGTGATGCAAAGACTTTATTGGCGACGTGATTGTGCTTTTTTAATCCAATTTTTTTTTCCAAGTCAGCCCGTTTTCTACAATTATCTCAGAAACCAACAGTCGGTAGTTTATATTTTATTCTACCCTTTTGCAGAAAACTGCCTTTTTGCAAAATATGCGGCGCACAAAATAGCTACTTTCAATTTTTTCTCACTTTACATCTGTTTTAATTGGGCAAAAGGACAGCTCTAAAGTGATTATGACCAAAGGTTGTTTTGATCACGCCATGGACTAGCGGACTAAAAACAAAATGAGAGGTGCAAAATTGTGACAAATTTTCCCACTATGTGGCAATTTCGTGCCAAACCGTTCATCGGCCAATTTTTGCAGAAATCTTAAAAATCAAGGTCGGATAGCCCATTTCTTCTTTAGTTTACTACTGTTTTCCAAAATTACACTTTTAAATAAAAGATGGGGGTCACCTGTTGCTATAGAGGCAACATTTACGAAAGATGTTTTCAAATGGTTGATATCTTCCATAAGCTTTCTAAAACCAGAGTTTTTGTCAAGTTTTTCTCGTATTTTTTTCGATTTTGAAAAGTGACTGTGTCGGCGTAAATAAAGTGAATGAGTATCTGGTCTGTGAATGAGTATCTTAAAAATTGATTTTAAATGTGTTCAATGTAAAAAAAACATAATTTTTGAAATTTGCAGTAAAATTTTTTTGTGCGGTCTTTTTTCCGAAAAGAGAGATCAACTTTAACGAAATAAGGTGCGAGAATCCTGTTTTCACGAATTTCTCCATTTCACGCAGTAAAATTTCAGAGATCCTTCTCTCACTTGACATTACAAAGACTCCTGAGCCAGATGGTTTACCACCAATCTTTTTCAAGCAAACAGCGGATCAAATGAGCGAAACTCTACAATGAGTTTTAAAGAACATCAAGAGGTTACGAAAGATACAAAACTAATGGAAAGTGGCGTCAGTTTCACCGATCTTCAAGAAAGAACATAAGAGCCAAGTCAGCAACTACAGACCTGTGTCGCTACTTAACATAGCCAGCAAATTGTTCGAGAAATGCTTGTACGAGCCATTGATGAATCATTTTTGTAAGCATTTGTCAACATGTTTTTGTAAAAGAGAGATCTGTCGCTACCAACATGGTTGTTTTCTACAGAAAATCTTGCAAGCAGTTCGTGTGAGTAGACCATGTCTCCTCCAAGACGTTCGACATAACCAGCGGTGTTCCCCAGGGTTCTCTTTGGGCCGCTACTGTTCTGCATTTTCGTGAATGGTCGTCTAGTTGTCGTCAAGTTTGGCTGTCCTTTTCTCTTTGCGGATATTTTGAAACTCTTGGCACACTGAAAGTTGCACGATGGGCGAAGAAAAAGAAGATGGAGCTGGCCCCAATTAGTCGATAAGTGTTCTCAATTAGTCATTAAAGACGTATACAGAGTTTTTGACTTGCCGGAGGGCATCTAGAGTAATCAAACTCAGTAACCGACCTGGGTGTAGTTGTCTATACTTCGCTAACATGGTCTGAGCATTTAGAAAATCGATTAAAAAAGACCAACAAGGTACTTTTTATTTGAGAAGAAATTTGTAGAACAAAGTGAACGAAGAAGTCAAGATGTGTCTCTACAAATCGTTGCTACTGCTGATATTGACGTATGGAGTCCAGTTCGCTCATGTGTTTCGATTGGACTTGCAGAAGCTAGAGGAGTTTCAAAAGAGAGCACTGAAGTGGAGAACGAACAACTACTAACTTAACTACGAAGAGCTTCTGTTACAAGTGGTTTTACTGTCTCTCGATGTATCTTCAATTGAACAGCTTACTTTTCTTTTCGTGTTTACTGGGGCAGAAGTTTACTCTTGCCCCATTCCAAATCCGCGTGACGCCGAAAACAGAAAAAATCTATTCTTTAACCTCAAAAATGTCAGAACCGAAGAGCCCGACATGAGTTCTTCTGCCGAATGAGCCGGATTGTCAATATTATCGGAAATGAAGTGGATTTCTTGAATTCGATTCGTCTAAATGCTCGAATTATAAAGCTTATGACAAATTGTCAAATCAACTTCTCAGAGCGAAATGCGTGTTCTTGGCAGCTGGCGTATAGTTGCCAACTGTGCCGAGATCAGTTGTCAATATTCTAATCCAACAACAGGGAGAAATACCCGCAGGACAACTCGAAAATCCACATCAATAACAGGTCGTTTGATTTTCTACAGTCAATAATATTCCCGACGTCTAGATAAATGATCTGACGGAAAGCCGCAATTGGCGAAACACAAAAAGCTATCTAATTTATTTCCTATTTTTGAGGTAAATTTTGCATCGCCTGATATAATAAATTAATTGCCTTATTTAGACATCTTTTAATGGAATGTTAATCGCGAAGTTCTTCTCATCAATTCAAATCAAGAACAGATCAATTTGTCATTTTGACTCATCTTGGAATTGTAAGCCACACTTCAATGTTTTCAATGTTGGAGTATAGTCCACATGACCACCCTGATCTTGTAATTTGGTTGTTAAATTCAGTCTCCCCGCTCCTTGGGTGAGACTACGAGGTACTGATTCTCTTTTTGCTGCATTGTTGATTAGTTTGCATCCGAAACTCTACGCTTTGGGTGAGTTTCCATCAACACAGTTAGGGATGTCATGGGTTTCTAGCAAGTATCATGAATGTAGTTCCTCGCGTAGCGATCCGAAATTGACTGGGCTAATGTGTTAATGGCAACTGACAGCCCAACTACTCAGTTTTTTTTCAAAGAGAAATTCATGCAACATGGAGGACTTCAGGCAAAACGCTCATTTGCCCTTCAGCTATATGGTTGGGTAATAATTATAGGGGTTGGGTCAATGGCGGAAATTATCCTTTTTGCCTCTGCATGTGTCTGGCCAGTTAAATTTCTGTTGTACTCAATGCTAATTGTCATGTTATTTTTTTCAAGACTTTGTTGTAATTTGTTGAATTAGCAGTTTTTCTGGATTTTTTAAGTTTTCGAATAAAAGTTTTTATGGTATTCAAGTGTTTTTTTGAGGTCTAGTGGTCAATTAATAATCTTTTGAGTGCGCAGATGAGATCTTGCGTAGATTTGAGCGTTGTTAATAGCTGCGCTCATCGCAACCGGTTATTATAGCGCTCCTGTTGCTTTTCTTAATTGCTGTTGAACGAAGCTCATAGCAATTATTGTAAACGTGTTTGCCGTTTTTATGCAAATTTTTCGCTTGAACTTTTTGCGCTTTTCTTCTGGATCATTCATTGACTTCTCAAGTGATTTTTTCACGCTTTCGTGCTTCATTTTTGTGTGATCTCTATTGCTCTCACTCCGAAGTAAAGATTTTTGCTGAAATAAATCGATTGCAGCAAACCAAAACGAAGGGCCTGATCGCCGAGTGGGCAGTGCTTTTGGTGAGGTAGCGGGAGGTCCCTGGTTAGAATCCCATCGTGAGCAACTATTTTTGCACCCATAAAGAAAAATTTATCTGGGCTACAGCCCCTGAATGAAATTGCCTCGCCTGTCTTTTGAGAGCAATTCTTCCGACAATAGTGGGTTAATGTTTTCTTTTCGCTTGACCCCATTTGGCCGCTAACAGCACAACAGAATCAGTATCGGAAAACGAAATCAAAATCAAAAAAGGGATAAACCCATAAAATCCCATTTTAGATGCTTGAACTTTGTTCATATAAGTTTTTGTTAACATCTCTGTTTTTTTACAACAATTATTCTTTTATTGTTTTTCTGTTTCTTTCATCCCAATCAGTACTATGGAATCAATGGCGGCTTTTTTCGGCAATCTGCTGGGCATGTTTATTTTGGTCTTGAAGACGTTAACATCGATAAACATTGGTGTATCTGTGATGTATTTTGATTACTATTTTCAGTCTGTTCAGAGTTTGTTTTTTGTCTGTCTCTGCTTTTCTTTAATTTTAAAGCAATTTTTCTCTCCGTTGCTGTGTTTTGTGTCGTTTTAGGTTTGTTAGCAGTTAACCTATGTGTATGATTGCTCTCAAACGATGTTTGTAGCAATTATAGTAGTCCTGTTGGTGTTTTTTTTGTGCAATTTTTTGGTTGACCGATTTTTCGTCTAACCTATTTGACTGTTCATCCTTAAAAACAGGTGGCGCCCAGCGGACATTAAGCTGCATTAGAGGACATTAACCGCGTTTAGTAGTCCTTGAAGTGCTTAGTGTGGTGAAGCTCATGGGAAGGCTGTAATTTAGGGTTAAAAGGTCATTTTTAGGAGTTTTTGAACTCAAAATGTTTGCGCAAATGTTTGCGTCACTTCCTATTTATTTTGGACCAGTCTAAAATTGAGGCTGATTAAAGTTCATAATCGTCTTTGTTCAAGACAGGTACTTTTTGTCACCATTTTAAGAGCTATATGTTTTGGAAATCCAAACAACACGCAAGTTTATACTTTTTTTCACAATTTTTTCAAGTTCAAGTTTGAAAATTTGTTTTTTTTTAGTTTTTCAGTCCTGGTTTCGAGTATTATTGTTATTTTTCAAGTTATTCCAGACCCATGCGCTAAAAACGTCCTTAAGGATTTGATAACAAGTTAAGCAGTTTTTAATGTTTTGATAAAACTTGCAATTTTTTTCTATTTTTTTTTAAATTTGTCATTTTTCAGATTTCTCCAGCCTCAAGAGCCAGAGGAACCCCCTCTAGGGTTTGTTATTAGGTTACTGAACAGTTTCTATAATGTAACGGTTTTTTTCAAGATTTTAACGTCACGAATTTCAGCATTTTTTTTTGACAAAACTTTCATTTGAGATAGAATGAACTTCATTTTTCAAGTTTTTTGAAGTTTTTCGTCATTTTTTAGGGTTTTACATCCTCAAGTTCCAAGGAACCTCCTCAAGGGATTGATAATTGCCTACTGTATAGTTTCTAGATATAGTGGAATTGTCTTCAAGATTTTAATGTCACGATTTTAAGCAATTTTTTAATAAAGATATTTGCAATATTTTCAAGTTTTTTCGAATGTTTTTGAATTTATTTTATTCTGGCACGCTCCTGCAAAGTTTCTAGAAGTAATGGAATGGTTATTAATTTTTTAAAAGCTCGAGTTTTAGCGATTTTTGATAAAATTTAATAACGCGATTTTTAGCAAGATTTTGTTAAATTTGCAATTGTTTTCAAAATTGTGGAGTATTTTTGTCCGTTTCTGAGTGTAGCTTTCATCACTGGCCAACTGCAGATGGGTTACATGACAAAACACCAGATACAAAAAACGGTTTTAAGCTTTTCTCCACTGCGAAATCTGGAATTTTTTAATTTTGCACTCCAATTTCTAGTTTTTTTCTAATTGATTTAATTAATAAAAAGGCTAGAAAATTAGAGTTTGCAGAGTCGCATCTCATCACGGAAAATATTCCTAGCTCTCTCTGCCTCTCTATTGGTTGGGGCTTCTTTCCCCGTTTTCGTTCACGCATCTCTCTTTCTCTCTCCTTAACTCCTTTGTTGATGCCTCACTTCAGCAGCTGTTATGTGGCGTGATGTCATCATCTATTATCCTCATTAACTCTGAATTATAGTAAGAAATGTTTTTATCATAAATGAACTAGTTAGCACTTTTGAGGAAATCATTGTTAATTGCTCTCAAACGATTGCTCTGTAGCTTTTATATCAATCCTCTTGGTCTTTTTATGCGATTTTTATTCGATTTTTGCGATGCATCAAAATTTTAAAATTTTTGATCGCGTGAAGTCAACAAAAGCGCAAATTTCGACCAAATTAGAGATCCGCAAGGTAAATTTTGCTCTATAAATGCTCTTAGAAACTCATTTGGAGACCTGATCCCTGGTGACAAAGGGATCACAAATCTTCTATTCTATCGCTTCTTTAAACTTGACTTTTGCCGGGCTTTTGAACGTGACGCCTTCTAGTAAATTTGCTCAAAAATCCCGGAAAAAGTTTTCTTTTATGATAGCAGAAGAGCGGATATATTCAAAATCATAGCTTTGTAGATTTTATATTACAAAACATCTAAGAACGGGTTATCTAACCTACAGAACGAGCGTCATTGATAACTAATTTTAAAAGTGGGTAATCATGTGTTTAGTTGCTCTCAAACTGTTACCGAGTAAACTAAATGAGCAACGCTATTTAGAGCGGGAAATGAACAATCCTTTTGCAGCGCCATTTAAGCAGCGAGAAAAGAAAGATTACGTAATTTCTTAATCATGTAAGCCTTACAAAAAGATTGAATGCACATAAAATCTCTTCTATTTGGCATAGAAAGCTCGGAAAAGGTTCATTTAGCATAATTTTCGTTGAGCCTGCTAATATACTAAATCGATTGCGCTCCTTTTAGGCTTGATAATTTTATGTTACGAAAACGTATCGGTGACCAATCTGAGCCGAAAATCGGCACAGACAAAGTACCTGCTAGCAGATACAGATAGATTTGCCGGGCCATTTAGAGGCCCGCGCCTTGATGTTGTTACGCTCAGAAGCCTTAATGTTGCAACGTTGCTTGTGTAATTTAAAGTTAAACGAATTGAATTGAATCTTTAACGAAAGTGTGTTTGTCACCTTTACAAACGAAGTTTGTAGCAATTGTGTTAGTCCTGTCGGCCTTTTTTATGCGATTTTTTGCTTGACCGATTTTTCTTTGGACCCCTTTGACTTTTTATCCTCAAAAACGGGATAAAGAGGTAGCGCCCAGTGGGCAATAAGTTCTCGTTGAGCTCACTAGTCTCCTATGGTGAGAAGTTTGGTGGGAAATTGACCCCCACCCCCACAACCCTTCCCGTATCAGCCCCACCCCCCCCCCTCACTACCCAGTGTTGCCCCTTCAATTAAGCTAAAGCTAGCCTCACTAAACCGTGGCCAGCTATTGACGAGGCCAACCGCTCGCCTGTCGTTTGAGAGCAATTGGCCGACGGTAGTCGGTTATGGTCATCATTCTTATAACCAATTTTGTTGCTATTTTAATAGCCACAAAGTGATAGCTGGTGCTATTATTGGCCTTGCGGTTGTTTTGTATTTCATTTTTTGTTACGACCAAATGATGTCAACGATCACTTCAAATCTTTTTGTTAATTTTTAATGGTAATTGACTGAATTATTAGTGTGACGTCATTTTTCACTCTTGGTGGAGCGCGTTTTTATTTGCATGATTAAGTTTTCGTTCACACGTAACTTAGCTCACTGTCAAAATGCTTTAATTCAAGGAGATAAGGACAACTGAGTGTGTGTCACTATAATTGACACAGTAATAAGATACAGATTCCTACTCAAAATATAACATCTCAGCAAATATTTAAAAAATCTCTTTCGGTCTTTTTGATTATTTTTCTGAAGCTGCAGATCTACGAAACTATTGCGGCTATTGTCTGACAATCTGCTAGCTTTGTTTATTTTTCTTTAAGTTTGTGAACCTGTTGGTCTCTTTGACTCAGTAATGTTCAATTGGTCTGCTGGTAAAGTCGAGGATTCATTCGACTCAAACTGTTTTCAAGCAGCAGTTGCTCAGCAGAGCAATCTAAAATTAGTTAGTACGGAAAAACGAAATGAAAAAAAAACTGGATATACTCATCAAGGCCAGTTCTGGATTCCCGGTAATTGAGCTTTGTTCTATTTAGTCTTCGTCCGAATTCTCATGTCTGTTTACTGGTATACTAAAACCTGTATCCTCTCGTTAAGAAACAGGAGCCTGCTTAACTACAAAATCCAGTCAATTTCACACCCACTTTAGCATTTTTATTGTTATAACAATCAATTTCCTACTGTTCTTGTTTCAATCCCAATCTGGGTTACGGGAATCAATGGAGATTCATCTACAGCAATCTGACGAAAATTTTTCATTCATTTTTCAAACAAATTGAACGTATTGTCTAAATTTTCTGTCCACATAAATATAGTAAATATAATGCTCAGTGTGCTCGAAATTGGTTGACATTGTTCCCAAGGTGAAAAAAGTGGCGCACAATGCTTAGGTTAAAAAAGACGAAAAATGCAAGAGAGACAGTCGCAAAAAAACTGCAGTCGCAAAGACGAGACTTTTGCTTAAAATCCAACGCAGATAGGCTAGCCTTGCTAAACAAAAGCTCCTGGCTACTATGCCAAAGCCAACTTTTCCACTTGTGTGACAGCTTTTTGATCGACGTCAGTCGGTTCTTTTTTCTATCTTTGTTTCAAATCCAGTTGAGGTCATAGGAATCAATCCCGGCTATTTTTTAATCTACCGACTGTGTTATATATAAATAAACGCTTGTTACAGAATATTTCAACAATGTCCGACATTGCACTGAATAGCAGTCAGATCTCAAATGCGACGTCGTCAACGATGGTCGGTTCCACTGTCAATCAGGAGCTTAGACGAGGTAAAAATGCGGTCAAGAGGCAACAACAACAGCAGCCCAATTCTAGTGACTCTAGGCCGCAGAACAGGCGCAGACGAAATGAAGACTTCAAAGACATGTTCCAGCAGTTGCGCGATGAGCTTTCATCAACCAACCAGATGGTGAAGAACATTCAGACTCAAATAGATCCAAATTCGCACGGAGCAGTGAGCAATTATTTCTCGCAATTAAGTGAAGAAGATGATCTATTTCTAGCGGGTCAACAAACCTCGGAACAGAATCGGCGACGGGGCAGTGCAAGAAACAGTATACAGTCGAATCGAATGAATAACAGTCACCAGCGCTGTAAGAATAGTTTCTAATTGCACTTTGGCAAAGTTATAGCAATTATGTTAGTCATGGGGTCGAAGAGGAGGATTGGTAGTACATAGGTTTTTAATTGTTCTTGAACGAAGTTTATAGCAATTGTTGTAAACGTGTGTCTTTTTATGCAAAATTTTTGCTTGACAATTTTGAATTTTTGAGTGACTTTTACGCCCTTGACTTTTTGCGTTTCGCGTGATCTAAAATTCTCTCTCAATCACAATTTCAAGCAGCTGAACTCAATTGACGGCAATTTAATACTAAAAGTCAAATAAAAAATGCGACGAAACTGATGCCATTTTTTACTTTAAATCTTAATAGTGGTATATGTTAACCTTTAATGTGGTTATTTGAAGCCCACTATTGAAATTCTAAGTCCAATTTAGGCTCCCCCTCCCTTCCGAGCAATTCTTCCGACGTTCAGTCGATTTTGTTTTAAGCTGAAGTCAGTATGTTCATGACTTGAATTTTAACATCGTCTTTCTTTAACATTGGGCTTTAACAGTAGCTTAGTTTGTAATGTATTGTAATTAGGAACTGCTGTTAATATTCGAGGTGAAAAAATTATTTTGAGAAATTTTTGATCCCACATACCCCCATATAAGTCCCTACTATTTATCTAAAATACAGACCAACCACCTACCTATCAAAATCCTGCCTCCCCCCCCCCCCCCAACTTCCTCCTATACCTATCCCCCAATTACCCTCACCCTACCACCTAACCCCCAACTACCTACCCCCACCAACCCACCCCCCCCCCCTTTATAACTACCTAACCCCCAAACCTAACCTCTGGGCACCTATATGCACCCTGCGAACCCCCAAGTACCTTACCCTTACCGCCCCGTTCCCCCAGCAACCAAACCCTTCCAGCTACCCACCTAACCTAAACCTCAACCCCCCCCACATAACCAACCCCCCATGCCTACGCCCCCAACACACCTAACCACATTCCTTGCTAAAAATGGTTTGGTTTTGACTATATTCTGTTTTTGATTGCTCTCAAACGACGTTTGTAGCAATTGTATTATTCCTGTTGGTCTTATGCGATTTTTGCTCGACCGATTTTTCGTCTGACCCATTTGACTTTTTGTCCTCAAAAATAGGATAAACAGGTAGCGGCCAGCGGACATTAAGTGCTCTTAGAGGCTTTCAGCTCACTTTTCCCCAAGTACGCGATTCACAGAAACTGTTTTTGGAGACTTATGCTTATGGTGTGAAGGGTAGTTCTTAGAGGTTGATCCCCCCACCACATCTGTCCCCTCCCCACTTCACCCTCCCCCCTAAATCCCCCCTGCACATCGTTCAGGCCGTAAGGGACCCCTGCACGTCCAACCGTTGCTCCCACAGTCTGCCGGGTAGGTTTTTTCCTTTCTGATGTTACGGAAAGAGGTAGAGTTAGTTAAAAATTCTTTTGAACGACTATTCGAGGCGTTTCCGGTGTTCTACCGGCTATACCTTGATTTTTTCTTGACCGATTTTTTGTCTGAACCGTTTAATAGCCGCACAGCGATAGTTGGGGCTGTTATCGGCCGTCTCTTGGTTTTTTATCTCGTCTAGATTTTTACGACCATATGACGTCACAACCACTTAAAATCTGCCTTTTGTCCAATCTTTCATGCAATTTCAACTGAAATGCGTGCCCACTAACGTCATTTTTTGCTCTTTGTGGAGCGAGAGTTTTTAATAGCCGCGAAGCGGCAGTTGAGGCTATTATTGGCCTCCTGGTGTTTTTTTTATATCGTCACGATTTTTGTTACGACCATATGACGTCTCAATCACTTCAAATCTGCGCTTTGTTCATTCGTTCATGCAATTTCAACTGAATTGCGTGCGTGACGTCATTTTTAACTCCTTGTGAAGCGAGTTTTTCTGTTCATTCTCTTGAACCAGTTTTTGGTCACACGTGACTTACCTCACTCTCAAAAATGACTTCCTCACTCTGAAATTGACTTTTCTTTAATTTAAAGAGGTAAGGTTAAATGAGTGAATGCCACTCTAAATGAAGGGTATTCGAGGTTACGTATTTGAAATAGCAATAAGTTAAACAGATTTTTAATGAAAATATAACAAAGGTTAATAAAAGTTTTTTTGGTGTTATTTTGAGAATAGGTCTTCGAAGCTATTGTGGCTTTTTTTTCTGTTAATATGCCAGCTATGTTTGCTCATTCGCGTGTTTAAATTTTTGGTTACAGGTGACTTACCTCACTCTCAAAAATGACTTCCTAACTCTGAAATTGACTTTTCTTTAATTTAAAGAGGTGAGGTTAAATGAGTGCTTGCCACACTAAATGAAGGGTATCAGTAGTAAAATTTGGGGTGGTCTTCCGCACAGAAATAGGATCCCTCCCAGCCCAGTCTCGAACCAACTTCAAAATCATACAGCTTAGTGCTGGAAGCATGCCTACATTGCCGAGCTACGGATACCAAAACTACTTAGACCAAATCACGCTAAAGGCAAAGCTACGGATACCAAAACTACTTAGACCAAATCACGCTAAAGGCAAAGCTGAGTAATACAAACTTATAGTACGATCGCTGAATAGTCATGCAATATTTTCTCAAATAATACATAATCTAACTAAGTTTTCTTTTTAAATCATTAAACAATAAACCTGAAATAAGGCAACATGGCCCAGATGTTAACTCGCGTAAACGCATAATCACCTGGGTTACGTTGCCTTTTGGATTCCATTATAATTTATCAAACACAAACAAAACTATCTCACTTTTGTTTTTTTATCAAAGCTATCTCAGTTTTGGGTTTTTATCAGACCTAATTAAACAAATCGCTCTATAAAAACAACAAAGAAGTAAACCTCTCGCATTTATCAAAAATAACCATGAAAAACAGTCCAGAAACCTCGGATAACTTCCGATATATTGTTTACAGCGCTCAAGTCCTAATTCCATCTCAGTTTTCCCTTGAGTTAAACACAAAAAGACGCAAAGTTGATCAAAGAGAGGGCAACCTCACCACGCAAGTTCAGCCGAAAGGACGAGCACATTGGATTGACCAATTTACGGAATGGCAGTTTGCAGTTGTTAACCATGAGCCACAAAAGACACAGCAACAATTCAGATGGTGTAATGACATACCATTTGAGCACCAACACATTTTGGTCTATTCAAACGATAATCCAAAACACATGAAGATTATTAAATCCTATATCCTTCATGAGAGTAAAGTCCTCTTTGAGATCAAAGCCAGATTTTTTTACGCCAAAAGCGCTTCCTAGACCTTCAATGAGCAGTTCTTGCGATTTAATTCATCAGATATTACAACGCGAGGAGATATCTTCGAGCAGTTCACAAGAAACGCTGATACAGTAATGGACATATCACCTAAGCGTTGCAGCGCAATGGACATAGTATGGGTAATTGAACGATCTTGCCCGAATAGACGATTGGAATCTGCAAGCATGACAGAATATCAGAGTAGAATTTTGGCAAAAATTGAGAGCCTTGAGAGTACCGACTCCCCATTTAAACTTTGGAAGACTATTTTGATATTTTAGCGACTGGATGGGGATCGATTTACAGAACTTACCACTCAGTTTATTTAGAAGTTCAATGTGGAATGAACAACGCACAGTGCACATGCTGGGAATGTTGGGATGCCCCATTAGAGGATAGTTGTGACGTATACGAGGAAAATTCCGATGAGTCATCAAAACAAACAAAAGAAAGCAGATAAAAGAAAAACTTCTATGCAAATCATTTTCTGTAAATGCACTCTGTTAAACAGTTTGTTACGTAATCATTTTCATGATAACTATTCCTGATATTAATAAAGTTTTAAGCAACTTTGAAATTGTATCTAAATTGTTTCCTAAGAACGAAAGAACAAAGAATGCGTTTTTAGCTGTCTGTATGTTTATTGATCCAAAGAGCGATCTGCAAATCATTAACAAGTTGGCTCTGCATGGTGGGTTGACAGGACCTGGTGACAGTAATTTGCATGGCTTTTTGAAAAATTCAAAGATCTTGAGAACACATGCTGCTTTTCATGATGCTTACGGCTTTATGAAGGAACAAGATGATATAGGACCTGGGTATGTCTACATGTTGTCGGAAATTCCAAGCCACTTTCTTCTTGGACACCTTAAAGGAATTATCTTTTGGATTTTGTTCAAACTGGTTTCTTGGTCCTACTTTGTAGCGCTTCCCTTTTGAATGAATAATTACGATACAGATAAATTCACACTGCGCATCTCTAAGCTTGCATCTCTTCATTTATCTCCGACAAGCATCAAACGAGAAATTATTTTGAGAAAACAGTGTTGGAAAAAAGTGGGTCAAAAGTTTGTATTGGCACAAACCGAAATTGATCTCACAATATCTGAAGTAGAGCTGCTAGTAGAAGCATCTAAGTTATTGGAAATTTTGAATTCAATATCGCAGCAGTCTGCCCAAATTCCGCCACCAGAGCCACCTCCCAGAGCTACATTTTAGAAATGGGGGATGACTTGCCAGACTGTCAGTTGGATTTTGCAACCAAAATTTTATTTGATCAGAACGACCAAGAAAGGCCACCGTGGAAGCTATGTGGAAGCATAGAAAGATCATTAGTCTTTTACAGTTTACACATTTTTCTTTTACTCGGTGCCATAACAGTTCGTCTCTGTTTTCTATTCATCACAAAATTTTCAACAGAACGCCCTGAAATTTGGTCGCTGCTAGCATTTAGTATTGGTTGTTTAATTCCAACTCCAAAATGAATAACGTCATAGTGACTGATCCTCATTTGTTGATGATGGTGGTAGGACCCAGTGGCTGAGGCAAAACTCGATTGGTTGCCGAACTCATCATTAAACAGAAAAAACTGTTTTACCCCTGCTTTGACAAAATAATATACGTTTATCAACATTGGCAAAAAATTTGACGAACTCCACAATAACTTGGGCACAGGAATCAGTTTTATTCAAGGACTTGACTGGAGCAAAATTAATTGTACTCCCGATAAAGCTCGCCTACTGATAGTTTTTGACGACGTCTACACTGATGCAAGCCAGCAGGAGTTTTTGCATTTAGTCATTTCTGGTCGACACAAGAACCAGCATGCAATAATATTGAAGCATAACTTATATCAAAAGAGCTGAAACTCAAAAATTGACCTTAATGTTACTCATATGCTTTTGCAGAAGAATCCTAGAGATATCTTACAAATTGATGCACTTGGCCGTCAGCTGGGCAACCGCAAGCTCGTCTTATCGGTCTATAGATTAGCAACCAAGAAACCTTTTGGTCATTTGTTAATTGATCTGGATTCTAGATGCAGTGAGCATTTACGGCTGTGTTCCAAACTGGCAGACCCTCACACAATATTTTACTGCTCAGAAATCTCGCAGAACAAACTTGAACTTGATGAATATTTCACATCATCGGACTACTTTCAAACTGCTGATAGACTTCAAACCTGTTCTGAAGCGCTTCGCAATACTTCACCTAAATGATAATTTCATAAAATTTTTACTGGATTGTATTTATAACATTGTTCAGGGAAATGTCTCATTAGCAAACAGTGTACTTAAAGAGAACAAATTACAAAAATTCAAAAACCTTCTTACAGTTCTGTGAAACAAGAAAGTTAAAATCAAACAGAAACGAAAGCTTTTAGCAACAGATCAAGGACTGCAGCTTGTTAAGTTGATCTACGAGCCAATTCAGAGTCATTTTGAAAATGAACAATTGCAAAAAATCGATCGCAGAAAAATTCATTCTCATTTCACAACAAACATACAATGAGCTGCTAAACGCAAACAACACAATTAAACAAGAGTCCCCATCAGTTAAAGAAGTTTTACTGTCAGACAGCAGGGCAAATGAATCTGATATTGCAGCCCAATTGAGCGTTGCAGCTACATTAAACAAAAAGAACCTAAAACAGGAATCAGATCAGGAACCTCGTGAAATGCTAGCCAATGAGCATCTTCAGATGAATCTGAGCGGAAACGAGGTAAAGCAAATTTTAGAAGAGTTATTGTCAGCTGGCATGTCGAGTGTTAAAGTTGAAAAATCCAAAACAATTATCAAACTATTGCAAAATTCAGACACAATAACTGTTGACAAGCAGACTTGAAGAATACAAAGCAGAAGAGGAGGCCCTCAATCAGATAGCAATCTATTTGAATTGCTGATCAATATCCAGCATCCAACAAAAAAAAATTCCAGTGGAGATCTTGAATTGATAAAGGAATTAAAGATTGCACAACACCTGATTGCAAACACAAACGCCAAAGCAGTAAGCCCAAAGCTGACAAGAGACTCTAACACCACATGGCTATCCATGTTTGCATCCAAGTTTTGAAGATCTTATCAGCGCAACTTATCAAACTGCTTCTAATATTAGGCGGAGTAGAGAAAAATCCAGGCCCAACAAAAAACTTAAATGTGGAAGTTGCAAGAAACAATTAGGAAAAAGTACAAAAAACAAGCCCCTTTATTACTGCACGATATGTGGTTGGGTCCATAATCAATGCCCTGGGCTGCTTAATGCAAACGAATACAACAGCTATAACTTTACCTGCACCAAATGCAAACGCGAAAGAGTTGTATCAACAGCACTTTCAAACAACAAGGACCTACAAAAAGTACATAAATTTTTTACGGAAGTCAATCATCCTTCTGCAAATGGTAGCATTAACAGGTTAATCAAGGAAACTGGACTCAAACGGCAGACTGTCGAGAACTACCTAACACACAACTCAAAATATACCAAATTCAAACAAACGCGACACCGTTTTCCACGACTTAAGGTACAAACCTACCGGTTGAACGAAATCTGGTCACTAGATCTTGCTGATATGCAATCTCTAGCAAACGACAATAGGAATACTCGTTATCTATTAGTGGCTGTCGATACATTGAGTCGCTTTCTGCGGGTTCAACCGGTGAAAGATAAGTACGCCTCAACAACGAGGCGTGCTTTTGTCACCATGATATCCAAAACAAAACCAGAAAAAGTGTGGACTGATGATGGTAAAGAATTTCTATGTCCATTTAAAAAACTTTGTGAGCAAAAAGACATAATCATTTACCAAACAAGAAACGAAAAGAAGAGTGCATTTGCAGGAACGCAACATCCGATCAATCAAATCATTAATACATCAATATTTAAACGAAAACCACACCAGCACTTACATTGACAACTTGCAAAGCTTCGTAATTGTATTAAACGCCCGAGTGAACAGGACAACAGGGCTTGCACCAAAGAGCGTCACAAAGCAACATACAAGCTATTTAGTATCACTCAACTTGAACGATAAGATCCAGAAACCACGGTATTCTTTTGGTGAAACTGTTCGTATTAAAAGAAACATCGAAACATTCCACCTTGGTTACAAAATTCAGTTCAGTCATGAGATATTTAGAATAGATAAGATACTCACTCTCAACCCTCCTACCTATCGAGTAGTTTCGCACGAGACAAGCGAACAAATCTACGGCAGATTTTACGAATCTGAGCTGACAAAATTTTCAGAAACATAAAAATGGTTAGTGTAGAACACTCGAATAGTTTCTCGATAAATTTAATCTACAATTCCTCTACATACACCTATCCCGGAAACACAATGTCATCTTTCACCAACTTGCTCCCCAGATCAATTGACCTCAACAAAAATTTCGGCCAATGGCAAGTGGCGTTGGTAGAAATCTCATGTCCAGCAAAATTCAAAAATGTAACGCAAGGAATTATACAGCTTCACCAACTTCAAAATGAAAGTTCAGATTCAGCCGAGAGCAACGACGACGACGACGAGTCAATAGAACCAACAAGTGCTGACGAATTATACGTCGGAATAGGTCGTCGCCGCCGTCACCATGGAACAACCAACGCAGCCACAACTTTTCAAAAAGCTCGAAACTTGAGAATCAAAATTGAAGCTGGCTATTACCCAACTCTTGACCACTTAATGACAAAGTTTTTTTCTAAATCCTTTGGAAGTAAACGAGAGTTTTGGCCAATGAAATGGAGCCTGTCGAGTCATAGTCAAAAGCTAAAACTATTGTCCACAGACAACATGAGCGGTATCCTATCAACAGAAGATTATCAAACGGCCACAAGCGAAGGAGAGCAAACAGAGGGAGATGAATCAAACAGAGCAAAAGGTCCATCTAGTATTGAACTTCTTTCTACAAAACTTCAAAACATTCTCGGAACCAGTCTCCTGAAACTAGGAGTCGAGCCTAAATATCCCATTGACCTACTGGGTGGGCGACATACGATGCTTGTTTACTGTGCTCTCATCCAAGATGAAATTCTGGGAAGCACTCACTTCACTTCTTAGATCCGTACCCCTAACAAAAGTTACCAACAAGAATGAAAACACACCAGTCATATGTCATCATTCTTTCTCCAACCTGCAGTGAAAACCGGTTGTGAAGTCATTATTTCAATCAATAACCATAACAATTCGCGACGAAACACTCCAATTAATGCCATTTCTATCAATCGGTTGCAGTTGGCTAACACTACAATTTCAATTTTTACCTCATTAAATCATTCTTCCCACAGCCGACGGTAAAACCAGTCGCTACGAATCAATATTGAATAATGGACGCACACTGTGACGCACAAATTGCGAGAAATCAAGACAACTATGTTACACACGGCGGACATGCAAGGCAATTTGGTTCAGGCGCCGCTGGCCTTGGCGCCCTCGTGGTGAGAATTGGTCGATGCACATTACCACTTTTGAGAAAGTATGCGCTTCCTTTTGCTAAAACAGTTGGACGGAATTTGGTGAGCGCTGCAATCCCTGAGATTGAAGAAATAATATCAGGAAAGAAGCGGCTGAAAACGGTAGCAAAAACTTCTATCAAGAAATCACTTTCTAAAAGCATAGCAGACACCGTCGCAGGAACGCGATCGCCGCACGCAAGGGGGCGGAGAACAGCCTCGTCGGTCGGGCGAATCCGCGCTGCCGTTCCGCCCGCTCGCCGGCCGACCGGCGGGAGTCATACTAAACAAACACTCTTATCAGCAAATAAACAGCAGATAAAAACATCTTCGGCACAAAAGCGACGAGCGAGTACGACCATTTCTAAAGAAACAAAACCCAAACGCAGTCGAAAAGATGTTTCATCAAACATACGGTACTAAAAATGGCCGAGTTTACGAGCCTAGCAACCGATATTGCAAATCCAGTAACCCATACAGCTCTTGATTTTTTTTGAAAAACCCAATGTTCTAGTTAACTATGAGAGTGGATTTGATCAAGAAATTTACCCACAAGTGGGTTCAAGAGGGCCCACATTGGACTTTTTAATCAGTGGAGACCAACGCAATTGCCTGGACCTTGACTACATACAATTGGGGCTTCAAGTAGCAATTTATACAGCAGAAGGGAAAGATCGCGTGAAAATAATTGATGCTAGCAAAGTCGTGTTTGCTAGCAACACACTCCATAGTCTGTTTTCTCAAGTTGAAGTATGTGCTAATGGAATTCTGATCTCTGACAGCAACAACAGTTATCATCATCGTGCATTTCTCGAGACTGAGCTGACAACAAACAGCAATAGTAAGGAGACATGGGTGGCCTGTCAAGGTTATTGTTACGATCCCGAACCCTCCTCTGATGCCAATGAATCTGAATGGCTTCAGAAACGAATAAAATCTACCTTGGAAGCAGAATATGTCTCCAGTCTTTACGAATCCCTTATGTAGATTTTTTCAGCTGTGAAAAACTGATGATACCAGAAGTCGATATTCGAATTAAACTTTATCGCGCTAGCAACGAATTTAGCTTGATAAGCTTAGGCGATGACGCTGACCAATTGTTCACAGCAGTTATAGAGAAATCTTCATTATTTGTTCTCAAAATAACCGTAACTGAGTCTGTTCGGCTTTCCATTGAGAGAGCATTGCTTAAAGCCCCAGCGAGATATCCTTACATCGAATCCCTATGCAAGAGTTTTATTATGCAGTCGGGGCAAAATTCTTTTGTCAAAGAGTCCATATTCGGTACGGAACCCATCAAGCGACTAACATTGTGCATGGTGGCAAACGACAAGTTCAGAGGTTCAAAGAACTCAAATCCTTTTTTGTACAATAAATATGATTTAAAAAGAATTGAAATTATACGCGGTAACGGTTTACCAATAGCAGGCACTCCAATAGACACCGAGAGCAATGTTCGTATGTATCACAACAGTCTCTCAGCACTCGGCTTCAAAAACGGTGGAAACAAAATTTCTCTAGAAGATTTTGCAAACAAATTCATTGTGACTTTTGATTTGACATCATCACAGGAGGCATCAAAAAACCTTACATTATTCCCGGAACTAACAGGAGCACCTATTACTCTCAAATTATTCTTCTCTGAGGCTCTTCCAGAAGCAGTTGAGCTCTTTATGATTGGAGAACACTTCAGTCAAGTGTTCATTGATGCAAAAAGGAACGTTTCCAAGAACCAAACAATATTCAATGGATAATGTCAGCTTAAAAAACATTGTGAGGAATTTTTGCCTGCTCAAATTTTCTTTTGGAGGTCTCTGGTCAGCGGAAAATTTCCCAAAAATAGAAAAGGGGCCACGTTTTCAGATAATTAACACTTCACCTGTTAAACTAAAGGGAACTCACTGGATACTGCTGGTTGCAATAAGCTCATTTGTATCTACTATAGACAGGCAACGGAAAAAGAAACTGGAATCATTTGTTAACATAATAATTTGGAATAGCCACGACATTCCATTGAGTTTCTTTATAGATTTTTATAAAAGATTGGGTTTGCTTTACTCTGATAACTCCGCTAAGTATACCATACATGCTTCTTCCCCTCACCCGCAATCTCCCTCCTCCAACCTATGTGGACTCTACTGTATATACGCAGCATCAAAAATTTTTGAAAAGGTAGGGCATGCCTATTACATTACGGAAACGCAAGCGACCGCCTCAAGGCAACGAAGCAGTTAAAACTAACCCTTGAAACAGCAGTAAAAATATTGGATTGATTAACCAATTAAGTTTAAGATATTTTAATACCAAACTGCAGTCAAACTATACTTTGAAATTTTTGTAATAAAATTTTAACCCACAAAAGTTATTCTGAATCTGAGTATTGAACAATCATCCGAGATCGCTTGGGAGGCACTGATTCAAAATAACTCTCATCACAATTATGCCCGTCGTCATCAACAACACTTTGAACCGATAAACAATCCTGTGCATTGCACTCCTCGGCTTCATAAAGAATGAAAGGGTTCCTCCAGCCCTCTATCTCACGACAATCATCGTCTCTGTCACTGAGATCGCTCCAATTCACTACTGCCTCCTGTTCATCATATTCTCGCGGAAAAAACCCGGGATCAGGTGGGGCTAAAATAAAACGAAATTAGAAACCTATAATTCAAATAAAACAAACTAAAATAACCATAACCAAAGGAGCAGCTTGATGGAGAACTTCCGGACACCGAATCCAAATCAAAGGATGACAGTTCCCTAAACTCGGTAAACTGCTCCACTTCATCAGTCGAGTCGCAGCTGTCGTCATCGTTAACAACATCAGCACAACCATCAGAGCTAGGTCTTGAGCTGCTCGGCAAAAATTGAGGATTCTGCTGTAGGCTATAATGCCCGTAAGGAAGTGTATCTACGCCATTTGCAAGTATAAATCGTTTATCATCGAAACAATCTAGAGCCGTTTTATTTGTTGTAGTAACTTTGATCTGATGATTGGATGAATGAATCCTTGTCATTGGCGGGCGGCTGCTGATACCACTTTGAAGACATTCCAGGTATTTCTCGTCATGCAGAGTTTTTTTCAGGACTTTTTGAACACCTTTTGCACTATGCTTAACACCACTCGTAAATTTGATACGCAAGATTACGCTTTCTTCTAAAACTGCCCCGTTTAACTCATCCGTCATTGTTAAAGAAACCTTTTTATTTGTTGGATCAAAGAGAGGATGCGAAGTTGGGTAGTCACTAAGATCCAGTAAGTGCTTGAAATCTTGCATGTCTCTGTAGAGATCCTCAGTTTCTGCGCGATAGAGAAGCGAGTCAGTGTCTTTATACATAACACAAATTCGCTTGCCGTATCTAGGTCTCATCTCGTTATAATGAAAATTGTATAGAGCAAGCTTTGAAAGATCCAGGATCGCTGCTCCAACAGGCGTTGGTTTGTCCCACTTTATATTTGGTACAGATAAATATACCGAGCACAAGTTCTCACTAATAATTTGAAAAGATTTGAAGGTTGGCTTCGACGTAAGTTTCGTGGCTTTGCTTTCTTCAGAAACAAATTGAATATTTTTTCTATTTCGTTTATTCTCCATTGTTTTACCAAAACATGCGTTAGACATCAGTTTGTAACAATTTTTCTCAAAGGTTGTTGCCGCCTGTTTAAGCATAGTCGGATTTTTTTCTATATAAGGGCGCAGCCAGTCTGATTGATTGAATTGAAGAAACTGGTAAAGAGCCAGTACTTGAAGCCCCTGCTCTAAGTAAAACATTAGGTTTTCAATATGGCAGATGTAATGCTGCTTGGGAAACAACGTCTCCACTAACTTTGCAATAGATATCCTGTTCGCAGCAAGATTCTTACTATAGGGTGACAACCATTCCTCACTTATTACTAGTTTTTCAGGCGCTAAGGGGAAATCAGAGTGGTCGTCATGAATTGATGCTGGGTAATCCAGGTCTACTTGAACAAAATAGCCCAAACTATTGTTTTTCTTATAGGTGTCGATGAGTTCCTCAATATTTGAAAACTCAGCCCACTGATATCCATCTTTTGGTAAATTTTTCATCATGATTCCCCCATAAAGAGAAGTAACGTCAAAAAACGCTCCGTACACTGATTTCTCGTTCTTGTTGTAATTGTGCAAATCTTTGTTGTTGGCCTGGAAATGTCGAAGCGCCCCAACTCCATTCAATCCCCCTCTTATCGCTTTTCCGCAGAAAAGAAGCATACCAACATCCGATAACAACCCAAGTTCAACTTCGGTGGTTACCAATATCGCATCCCAGCTAAGATTGGGTGCACTATAGAAGTAAGCTGGATCCAAGCGGTATACCTTAATACAAACAGATCGGAACAATTCAAATACATCAGCAAGTAGGAAAACGTCAGTTTGCAAATACGCATCGTGATAGTCGCCAAAAGAGTTGCATTTGAACAGATGATACATGTCAACTGCTTTTCTGTACATCTCTTCCGTAATATCTATCTTCCCTGTTAAAGTATTTCTCCAGTCGTCAACGAAAGGGGGCAGACCAATTTCATCAAACTTTTCGAAACAATTCAAATAGTAGTAGGGAAAGAGACCTTTACTCCTAATTTTTCTGAAGTCGGAATTGGAATAACTTTGAAAATGGTGTCGGAGAAGTTTTAAATCATCATCTTGAAGTGTCTGCGCTAAAGAATCAAGACCTGAAGCCATAAAGCTGAAACTATCAAGAAATCGAATTTCGTTCCGAACAATTCTTTCAACACCACATTTGTTTATATAACTACCTATCGGAACTCGAACCGAAAATGAAATAAACGTTTCCTCAGTTCTTGAAATTGCCGAAAGAATTTCGTTATCCTTCAACTTGAGGTATTTGATAATGTGTTGCGCATCATAACGAGATAGATTTTGGAAGAAAACAGGGAGGAAAGATCCTACGGTAACCTTCAAATTACACGCATTGTGAGCCACCCCAAAAACTGTTCCTGTTATATGACAATGATGGATAACCTTATCGTCGTCCATTTCAAAACATTTTTGACAAATGCAACAGGGGTGGGCCCAATGTTCAATAAACTCACGTTTTTTTGAATTCGATAGTTTCAGAAATCGAAAGCGTTGGCGTTCCGATTCCGTCCATTTGACCCAGCTCCGCAGAGTGTCCATCAAAACTGCAATACAATCTTCGCCTCTATAAAACTTTTCCATGCGGACCTCAGAGTTTCTGCTGTCAACGAGAACAACACCAAAACTACAGGGATACTGATTTTCGATAACACAACTTGAAGCACGTCCATTATTCAGGCCGTTTTCAATAAGCTCCTCAACGGATTCGAATGAATCCGTGCGCACATTAAGAGCTTCTAAGTCCGCATACACAACAAAAGGACACTTGAAAGTCTTTTGCCAGTTTTTAAATTTTACTGCTGAGCCATCTTTGGGCATTTCAATAACTTGCGGCTGATGGTGCTCACAGAGATTTGTGAAGTTCTGTTTTTTCTCGTGCAATGCTCTGCAGACAACGCTCACAAAACTTTCTTAGATTGTTCTTCCACCTCGCAGTGGTGGGAGATCGGAGCAAAACTTTCATTACACGATCCAAGTTTTTAATCAGACAGTAATGCCAATTGTTCTCTTCAGATAGGAGAAGCAAATTTATCCGCTTCGCGGAATTTTTGTACTTTGTCAAGTAAACAGGGTACGCACGCGAATACATTGATTTTCAAATGATTGTTTTTCTCAAACGTTGGAATGTCAGCTAAAGCTATTGGCATTTTTCGTGGATTGTAAAATAAACGGCCGAGGTGTTGCCGATAACTTTGAGGCCTGTCCTGATTTTGTTTTACCGGAAAAAGTGCAGCTAACACAGAGTAAAGGAAGCACAGATTGTCTTTCCTGTTTCTAATGTTAAGAATTGACTTGCGTTGATTTTCAAGTTCCGGCGGCGAAGCGATATAAGAACCAGTCCGAAGAGGCGGAAATTTTGAAATTTTTAGTTCAACCAGGTTTAATTTTTCAATTACCCAGCCACTACCAGCCGTGCAAAAAACGTTTATTTCAGACAAAAGTTTATCGACGTGCGAATAATATTCGTCAGCGGTTAGAGTTGTTGAGAGACTTTCCATTGGACTGAGGAAGTAGCAGACAGTGCTATCGTCTGTGAAGGGCTTGACGAAACTTACTTCAATGCAAATTCCAAACTTAATTGTAATCATAGTCTCCAACTTTTTGCTAACAAATTCTTCACTGGCAGTTTCGTTATTCACAAGGAACTCAAAAGGGTCGAAGCTAGAGTCGCTTGTCATTTTCAATCGAAAAGACTGAAAATGTTCTCGCACAGCTTTTCTCTCACGCTCTAATACAAACTCATGGCTCTGCTGTATTTCAGATGGATTAGTTCTACGTGTAGAAGCGACAACTGAATGTTCGGCAGAGCAGTGATTCTGCCAGTCCTCTTCAAGACCGAAGAACGTTTGACAAGAGGTGCATCTTACCGAACGATTATATTTATGAATATTCTTGAGATGACGTACTAAATTTTTGGTAAGCGTAAAATTTGTTGGGCAATGACCGCATCGAAAAGTTGTATCAGGAAGCTCGGAGTGCTTTTGATGTTTATGAGTAAGAAGGTCTTGTCGTTTGGAAAAGTTTTCGTTGCAAAAGTCGCATTTCACCATAATTCCTAAACCAAAATTTATTATGGAGATTTATCCGGATGTCACTAACAAAATATGCCTAACTTAAGTCTGGCAAGGCTTTAACTAGCAAGACACACTGATTAAAATTAGTTAGAGGATACGGAACAATTTTTGTTCGATTATCCTGCAATATTTGTAGCAGTTTGGCCACAAGGAAAGCTCTGGCGTTATTCTATGAACAGCGCCAGAAAAGATGCGAGGGTCCAGTTTATTGAAAACCGGGAAGCCAAGCATCTTTTGTAAGTTTTAGTCCCGAAGGGGGGTGGAGGATAGTCTAGAAACAAACACCGAAAAAGTGAAGTTTTTGGAGGTCTGTTTCCTAACTATTCTCCACCCGACTTCTGCCTGGTCCCCTCGACGAGAGGTAGCCAGGTCTGACAAAAGCCAGAGGGAGGTTTCAGTACCCTTGGTGAGGTATAAGAGAACTGCAGGAAACAAAAAGAACAAAACCAAATAATTTGATCATCAACATTGATCATCAAATTATTTGACTCTGTCCTTTTTGCAACCAGCAGATCTCTCACAACACAAAGAAAACTGAACACTGAACTCTTAAGTCTCTTTTACAAGTGAAAAATATATAAACTAAACAAGAGCTAAAAGAATGTGAATGATACATTCCAAAAAATTTGATGCATTCATTTAGTTCTTGTTTAGTTTATGTTTTTTAAGACGTAAACGGTCCGTCCCGCGATGGGCAGGACGACTAATGAGTGCGTACAGTTTTATGTCATTTCCACCCGTCTTACTCTCAAAATATGGAAGAGCACAACTCTTCGAATTCTCTTGGCATAAAGTTCCTGCTGCTTGCGAGGCAGTCTAATCATATAAACAGGAGTATTTGCTCCATATCTATTATTTAAAGATACCTTTGAGCATTTGCAAGCACCGTCCATATTCAACTAAAGCAGAACAGCTTTAAAGAGAAGAACGCGACGCAAAGAAAAACGGCGGGATCATACTATACTAAATTTAAAAAAAGGCAAAAATATTAATGATAGGAGCCGTGATAATTGATGATATCAGTAAGAACTCCTTCCAGATTCATTTTAAATACAAAACGTTTGCAATCCGAAATCAGTATGGTGCTGACCATACACTCTATAATTTATTTACGCAAAAAAAAGATCAGCTCAGACGCAAAGGAAGAACTTCGTTCTTCTTTCTTGGTAAAAAAAAGGAAGAGCTTTGCTCTTCGGGAGCACCTGGCATAAAGTTCCTAAAACCCCAATTCCTTCAATAATTTTGTTTTTGTGAAATTCTTTAACCACCTAACGTCTTTTAACATAGTTTGTCTTTGACAACAAAAACCCTCACCTCGTAGAATTCTATTATATTTTGCAATCTTTGTTTCACAGTAGAAGGAGAGAAAGTCAGAGATAGATTAGTGTTACTATTCAGAGATTTAAGTAGTTGAGAAATAAAACCTATGAGTATAGCTTGGCCTCGGGTATTGAAATCAGACAACCGCAAATGATAAGAGCTCCTGATTTATTAAAGAAAGTTGAATTAAGATAATTGAAATATTCGCATTTCCGTGTCATCAAAGGAGAATTTGTTCATGCCAAAAGATATAATTAACTAAAGTAATCAAAAATCACGCCACAATGGGGTGCTCAAGGTATGAATACGGAATATTGTGATCCCCCAGCTGTTAAAATGCCAAGATATTTTTATTTTATACAAACAATTAGAATTATCGCAAAAAGATAACCACTATAAAAGGAGGCCACCGAGCAACCGATTCATCTCGTCACTCAAAATTAAAATCTAAACGAATCAAACTGGTCAGGCATGGAAAGTACAGCGGGATACTTCTTCGAATATCGAACGTCAACGCGATTGCTTAGAGTGTCACGATATCAATCGGAGGACGGGAGCAATATCGAGATCACACTGTTCAGTGAACGGTATCTAAATCAATCAGTTTCGGTGCCTGAACACCACTTCACAGAAGTAATTGATTCGTGTACCCTTGATTCGGACATATTGAAAGTTATCAGTGAGGGGAAATTCAATAGTGAGAGGAGAATTGTGGTTAACTTCAACGCTTGCGAGCGAATGCGCGTTGACAGTAAGAACTGCGAAGTGATTCGCGATATAAAGGGTAATAATTTGTTTCATCTATGCTGTAGTCTATTATAGGTTGGGGGTAACAAGTTTTAAAACGGTATATGGCTGGCTTGATGTAAGCAATAGGATTGATAGATAAATGTCTAGATAATTTTGTTTCTATTTAGATTCCGACACCACGTACTACCGGTTCGCGGTCAAATACTTTGACCTCCAGGACATCATCTTGAGTGACTTCTTCTACTTTAAGAAGTTTTGCCTAAATGGAGATATGTGGGAGCTTAGGTATACGGCAGTGCATTTGCGAGAATTTACGGCCCTAATGATCAACCATAGACAGTACAATCGAGCGAAACGAGAGAGAATCACTAAACAAATGATTCCTATTGCTGAAATCAAACCAACCAAAAGGGTAAAGAGTGAGAGCGAAAACAACCCACCCGAGGTTGTTGAATTGGCGTCAGAGGATGATTTGCCTCTATTAAATTTCCGAGAATCATCCGATTAGAACTTTAGAAACTTAATCAAGAAATTGAAAACTTGTAACTTTGTGGAAAGTGTATACACTAATACTGTTGTAGTACTATATATTGTTTAATTCTCTTATTAATGCAAAACAACTCCATCCAAATTAGAAATCTTTGGTTCAAATTTTGTATTTCGTACTTCAGCATAAGACGGTCGATTTCGGGTTGATTTCATTAGACAAGTCTAGATAAAGTTGGTTTGATTTGACGAGGCCAAAACACAAAATTTGATAATGAAAAATGAAAATCAGACAATGAAAATTTTATTGTCTTCTTTTGTCTACTGTTGAATTGTTTTGGATTCATTTTTATTTTCACCAAATAAAGATTTGGTAAATTGAGCATACAAGACAAAGAAGCACAACGGACATCAAGCAAACTGGTCAATTTGCAATATGTCAAACACAAAGATAAAGCAGTGAATAATGAGCTAACAAACGAACTTTGTGTGAACTAACCTTGATGAAGTTTGGTATATGTTTGCCAAAAAAAGTGCCAAAAAGATGCTCCTTTAGTACGGTGGTTTAGGCTAAAAAGCTATAAGAAACAACTAAAAGGTATATAAAGCACCAAATGATTGGGTTCGAGACTAATTGGTGAAGGGAGACATTTTCTGTGCGGTAGACCGCCCCAAACTTTACTACTGGTATTCGAGGGTACGTATTTGAAATAGCAATAAGTTAAACAGATTTTAAATGAAAATATAACATAAAGGTTAATAAGTTTTTTTTGGTGTTATTTTTTGAGACTAGGTCTTCGAAGCTATTGTGGCTTTTTTTCTGGCTATATGCCAGCTATGTTTGCTCATTCGCGTGATTAAATTCTTGGTCACAGGTGACTTACCTCACTCTCAAAAATGACTTCCTCACTTTGAAATTGACTTTTTTTACTTTAATTCAAAGAGCTAAGGTCAAGTGAATATGTGTCACTCTAAATGAAGGTTATGTGAGAGCATCTGATAGAGCCAGCAATAACTTATACAGATTCGTAATCATAATATAACTTCTCAGCCTTCAATGAAAAGACTAATTTTGTCTGTCTTTACTTTTTTTTGAGACTGCAGATCTACAAAGCTATTGCGGCTATTTTCTGGCAATCTGCTAGCTATGTTTGACTTTTCGTCCTCAAAAAGAAGATAAACAGGTAAAACTTGGAGGGCATTGAGTGTTTGAGCTTGCTAGACTCTAATTTTGCGATTCATCTAGTGTTTTGGAGAGTTACTTTTATGGTTCGAAGGGCCCTTCCTAGAACTTGACCCCCGCTTCACCCCCGTCCCTCACTCTCCACGCATGTCAGCCCTCCTCTTCACCTCCTCCAATCACCAGCCGTTACTCATCAACTTATCTGACCACCTGATACCAGTACGCTCACCCCCCCCCCCCCCCCCCCCCGTGCACTTCCCTAAATTTGAGGCGAAAGAATATTTCTTAGGTTTATTTTCGTTCTATATATAGAAGAAAACCTGAATTACAAATTGTAAGAATTAAATAGGAAAATTGCTCTTGAAAATAGGCTTTTTTTAGTTCAAACGGCACGAAATTGTTATAAAGCATTTATATCACAAATGTATCAGCGTTAACAATATATAAGATCTGTGATATTTAGTAGAGTGAATCAATATAATGAAAAGGATGCAATTTCATTGACAAAGCCAGCCGCTCGCCAGTCGTGTGAGAGCAATTCGCATGACGTTAGTCGGTAATGTTTGCATTAAAAATAAGCGCGCAAATTTTCTGATCTCCCTCAGGGGTCACAAAATGAATTTTGTCTCAAGCCCTTATAAACGGTAAATATGCTTTTATCTCTTCGAAGCTCTTTGAATTGTTCGTTGAGCCATGGAGACCATTTTTAGAACTAAACTCAATGTTAGTCTTGAAATAAATCCGTCGTTAGACGCTTATGATTTCATTCAGCTTTTAATCCGCTGGATGTTATCCTAAATGTTGACGCTGAAAGTTGAGTTCAGGACTCCCCTCCAGCAGTTGCGTGTTTTTGTGATTTTATTTGTTTGAATCGCGTCAATTTTAGCGGTTTCTCTCTTTTAGTGGCAATCAGTGGAAACAATGTGAACAGGAGGTCGGGAATCAGTAGAGAAGATTCGCGTGTGGATGTTTTGATGCAGCAGATGGAGTTCATGTTACGACAGCAGATGATGCTGCAGATGAACTCCATGTACAGCATGGCTGCTATGGCTTGGACTCATGGTAATCCAATCAGTTACGGAAAGATTCCCCCTTCAGTCCCTTACAGAGACTCCATGAGTGGACAGGTGCAGCAATTACCCAACTCAAACGCACCCTATGGTGGCTGGATGGCTGATGGTCAGAATCAGCCACCTGCCCTAGGCTTCCCAAGTCCGCTAGTGATGCAACCGTGGATGCAAAATGACATGACACAAGCTTTCCTAGATGCAAATGGGTGCGTACTTAAAATTAGCCATACACATTGCAAAGTGTGCATTTCGCTACTTCGATATCAATTTACGTCTGCTTTTTGCGAGCAAAAGAAATATAATTTTGTCATTAATTGGTCTTCAAGTAAATGCAAACTCATCAATATACTTTAAAGAAGCCTAGTTAAGTGGCGCCTTGGAGCAATTTAAAGATAATTAATAAGGAAGCCTTGAAGAAAAGCCTTCAAGAAAAAATGTAATGAAGTTCGTGTTTTTGAGAGGTTTTTCATTTCAGTAAATTTGGTCTCCGAACATCTCTACAAGGGAATTCCTGTATGCGTGTTTTAAGTTGTTCTTCTGTGCTGCATTTCAGGGCTCTCAATAGAAATCGTAACATCTCTGATGAAGCTTCTATCCACAGTCTGTCCACTACTGAGCAAGCTATCCAAAATGAGTTGCGAAACAGCACGAATGCATCACTTAATACGTCTGGAGCATCGCAGCGCCAAAATCGTCCTTCAAGGCAGCAAAATTTGGGAGGTGAACATGAGCAAACGACTGCTCCTTCCCCAAGAGTAGCAAAGGCTCCAACTCCAAAAGAAACTCAAAAAAGCTTGTCAAAGTCGTGGCCTTCTTCTGTAGGAGCCCCTAAACTGACGATAGGTGCAAGTGGACCTCAGGGGTCTTCCAATGGAAAAAAAGGCCAAACACGAACTCCCGACGTTCCATCGTTGGCTTTGGAATCTGAAAATGGATCCATGCAGAGCAATAGTGACTTTTTTGTGCAAACATACCCAAATGTTGATAGAGGGCGCCGATTTACGAACTACACGAAGCGTTCAACCACACAGGGTTCACCTCCAAAGCCACTACCAGCCAGTGAAAGAAATTCGCAAGTGAAGAAGCAGTCCACACCTGTTGTGCGGAAGAAAGAAAAATCCCAGCTACCACCTACAAAGCAGGAGAGCAATCGGATCCCAGCGTCAGGGGAACGCGACTCCATTTCTCTCTTTGATGCACTTCGTGACAACATCTACTCTGAGCTGGCATCTGTAATAACGGAGAATGAATCTCGACCCCACTTTTTGATAGAACTGTTTCGTGAGCTAAAAATGCTCAAGACAGACTACTTGAGACAGCGTGCCTTGATGCTACTGCAGGATCTGGTCAACCGATACATCGCTGAAGATTCTTCCATAAACAGTGCCGCAGGTGGAAGTGGCAACAACAATGCCCTAGAGGAGAGAGGGGCAGGAGACTACACAGGGAACGATCAACTTATCAGTTTCACTGATCTGTTCAAAACAGAGAGAGGAAACGATGCTACTGTTAACACAAATTTGCGATCTAATAATCAGATGTTATTCCCACAGTTGGTTGCGTCATCTGATAGCAAAGGAAATAATGCTAAATATGTAACAGGAGAGGAAACACCTAGTGACGTCAGTGAGCAAAGTGGTTTCTCTATGCAAGACGAGCAGCAAAATGGCCTTAATTTTGCGCAACGCAGTGCTGAACAGGTATGTAATTGCTCTCGTAGAGAAGCAATTATTGTAAACGTGTCTTTTATGCAAAATTTTTGCTTGACCGTTTTTACGTTTCGAGTGACTTTTACGCCTTTTAATTCTTGCGTTTTGCGTGGTCTAAAATTCCCTCTCAATCACAATTTCAAGCAGCTGAATTCAATTGGCGGTAATTTAATACTAAAAGTCAAATGAAAAGTGCGCGAAACTGGTGCCTTTTTCACTTAAAATCTTAATAGTGGTATATATTAACCTCTGATGTGGTTATTTGAAGCCCACTGTTGAACGTCTTAGTCCAATTTCGGCGAGTGCAGGGGGCACGGCGTCTGCAAATAATCGATCTGAGAATGGATGTAACTGTACCTATACCTGCAACAGCCCTTGTTGTTGCGACCTCATGTAATGAGGGAAGTAACAATATACTAGCTCGGCTTATTTTTTAATTGCTCTGAGACGAAGTTTGTATCAATTATATTAGTCCTGTTGCTCTTTTTTATGCGATTTTTCGCTTGACCGATTTTTCGTCTGACGCTTTTGACTTTTCGTCATCAAAAGCGGGATAAAAAGGTAGCGCCCAGCGGGCATTAAGTGCTCTTAGAGCCTTTCAGCGCACTAGTGTCCAAGTATGCGATTAACAGAAACTGTTTTTTGAGACTTTTGCTTTTTGTTTGAACGGCCTACTTATAATGTGAAGCCCCCCCCCCCCCCCCGCCCTCACAACAATCACCCCCTACATCAACCCCCTCCCCCCACATCAGCAACTCATTTCACCCCCCCCCCCCCCCCACACACACACACATACACACACACACAATCCCCCTGCACATCGTTCAGGCCCTAAGGGCCCCGTGCAGCCATAGAACCACCTCCCACCGTTGCGCTGACCTCACACCCCTTCAAGCTAGCCTCACTAAACCGTGGCTAGCTACTTACGAAGCCAACCGCTCGCCGGTTGTTTGAGAGCAATTTGCCCGACGTTAGTGGCTGATGTTTATAGCTATGTTTATACCTGCAAAGCTGTAAATTGAGCTTGGATATATTGCGTTGATCATCATTTTTAATTGCTCTTGAACGAAGTTCATAGCAATTATTGTAAACGTGTGTGTCTTTTTTTAATAGCCGCACAGCGATAGCTGGGGCTATTATTGGCCTTCTCTTGGTTTTTTTTTTCGTCATTATTTTTGTTAAAATTATATGACGTCACAGCCACTTTTTGTTCATTCGTTCATGCAATTTCAACTGAATTGCATGCGTGACGTCATTTTTCGCTCTTAGTGGAGCGAGTTTTTTTTTTGTTCATTCGCGTGATTAAATTTTTGGTCACACTTGACTTACCTCACTCTCAAAAATGACTACCTCACTTTGAAATTGACTTTTATTTACTTTAATTCAACGAAATAAGGTGAAATGGGTGTGTGCCACTCTAAATGAAGGTTATTTGAGAGCAGCTAATAGAGGCATCAATAACTTATACAGATTTTTAATCAAAATGTAACATATCGGCCTTCAATGAAAAGACAAATTTTTTTGGTCTGTCTTTTTTACTGTTTTTTTATACTGCCGATCTACAAATGTATTGCGGCTATTTTCTTGCAATCTGCCAGCTATGTTATGCAAAATTTTCGCTTGACAATTTTGACTTTTCGAGTGACTTTTACCCCCTTGACTTTTTGCGTTTCGCGTGATCTAAAATTCTCTCTCGAACACAATTCCAAGTAGCTAAACTCAATTGGCGGCAATTTAATACTAAAATTCAAATGAAAAGTGCGCCGAAACTGGTGTCATTTTTCATGCCAAAATTTTTAAAAGTGCAATTTTTTTCGATGTTTTTTGTCACTATTTTACGACTCTCTTGCTATTTGTGCGATGTGAACTGAGTGATGAATTTTCTGAGCATAACCTTACTCTAAATGATTTAATTTTATTGAGGGCACTCTAACCCCTTTAAAGGTCAATATAGGACTGCTTTATAATATAATGTTTTAAAAATACTAACGATAACGCATGGCGACCAAAATAAAACAACGAATTTATATTTTTTTGAAAAAAAATTAATTTGAAAACGTTGTAGTCTTTAAAAAATTTTAAACTGCAGCAGTGCACTTCTGTATCTCTTGCTATCTAAATGGTGCATCACTTCGCAGAAATTTCGGCAATCTGCTGGTTATGTTTTGGTCTTCTGATTTTGACCAAACTTGATAATCTGACTTCATTCGAAAAAATGTACACTTCAATAACTTATTTTTATCAACACGTCTTTCTTATTTGTAGCAACACCCATAAGCCGGCTTTTATGGCGGCCCTTTTTGAATTTTTTTAAAATTCGTCCAAAACAATTTTTCGCTTTACTACGGTAAAGCGAAATAATTTTTTTTGACTAATTTTAAAAAATCACTGCTTTCAAAGTCACTGCTTGTTCAACAGTTCGTGTGACATCCTGTTGATTTCTCTAGGCTAGTTTTCTTCTCCAATCATTCCGATCAACGTTCTTATAAACAGCACTTGCTCAGCAAAGCAATATAAAATTGAGTCATATAGACGAAATCTGGAATAGAAATGGGATGAACCCATAAAGCTCATTTTTAGATGCCCGCTACTTGAAATTGGTTCTTATACATCTTGGCTACCATCTTTAGTGCTTATTGGTGTTGAAAATGGCCTCTGTAGCCCCTCATTAATAAACAGTAGTTTGTCTAACTACGCGTTAACATCAAAGCTTTTCGAACTTTTAAAATGTTTTTACTCAAAAATAAATATTGTTGTTCTGTTTTGGGTTGTTCCGGTCGCGTTCATGGGAATCATTGGCGGCTATTTTCGGAGATCTTCTGGTTATGTTTTCAGGTTGTTTTTATAGCTGCGAAGCTGTAAACTGTGTGTACCGATTTTGCTGCGTCCGTGGTTTTGTTTTGCTTCCTCTGACGCTTTTTTAGTTTTACGTTAGTTAGCTTAAAGTTGAAGTCAAGTTTTATGAGTAACTGATTACTCTCAATAACGCCGTTTCAGTGCTTGACATCATTTTTCACTGTATCTTTCTAAAGGTTTTCTGTAGTTTGTGGGATTAGATTTTGATCAGACTGACTCAATAAAGTGTTTTTGCGAACTTACATTTAATTTGAATCAGTTTCAAGTCAAAGGAACTCATACGTGCAATGAAGGTCGCCATTCAAAGGTAAGGTTTCTGCGGATTGAATTTCATTGAGCCTTATTAATAGCCGCCTCAGCTTCTCAGCCGGCTATAATAGCGCTCCTAATTTTTTACCTCGTCGAATAAAAATTTGTTGCTTTACCTCATTTTGCCGGCTTTTCAACATTTTGAGTGAAATCTATTTGACTTCCCTAGGCTAGTTTTCCTCTTCTCTCATTATGCTAAAAGTGTTTTTAGACAGCAAAGCAATTCAAAATGAACACAGTCAGTATTAAAAAAACGAAGTCAGAAATAGAACCGGGATAAACCCATAAAGCCCAATTTTAGATGCCCGTTACTCAAACTTTGTTCTTAGTTTCCTTCTCTAACGCTTATTGGTATTGATACTAGCCCCTCTGTGGTCTCACTACGAAACAGGAGCATGTGCAGCTCCAACAATGACATCAAAATAGTTCGCACTTTACAATTGTTTGTACAAATATTATTTTTTCACGTTTTCTCTGCTTTCAATCCCAATCTTGGTTATGGGAATCAATGGCTGCTATTTTTCGGCTATCTGCCGGGTATGTTTAATTTACCTTTGAATATTTTTTACATAGTTCTTGAACTTTTGTTAACTTATATTTGTCTCTGTATCCATCTGTATTTTACAGCACGCAAATAAATTTTGCAGCTTTTCCGGCGATATACCCGCTGGCAATGTAACTTACTTGAGATGCAGTTGAATGAAGATATCCCAATTGTTTAGGTTTTAGATGATATGACTTTGCCATTGCCATTTTGTTGTAATTTTGGATATAAAAAGAATGCGGCCATACGTTTTGGCCCTATTTTTACCTGTTTTCGAGGTTTTTAATCTTACGTGGTAATCGTGGCCTAAGAACTCCAGGCCTACAATTCCAGTTAGTTCTCAAAAACAGCCGATTTAAAACGGCAGCTATCGAATGTAATGATGAAATAGCACAGCTAATATTTTCAAAAGTAAGTTTTTAAGTTGAGTTTGTTCGCCCCGCATTTCTTTCAATTTTGTTATTCATGAGTCAAACAATGGTCTATAATGGAGTTTGCCTGTTGTTATAAAACGGCTAATAGTTTTTTGTGTTCAGTAAGGAGCTATTAATTTTGCTCACTTCATCAACGCTTTTCATAAAACAATTAAAACAAGTTTCTCTTTTTAATGTCTTCAAGCTTTTGTTGAGCTTCTCTTTAATGCAAACACTTATGTTTTTCCGACAACGCATGGTTTTAGAAAATTATTGATCTTGTTGTCAGATGTGAAATCACCTTATTTCGCAACTTTTTGCCATTTCTTGCTATTCGTAATATTTGCATCAGTTTTCATTGCAACGCAGTATCACTTCCTTCTTTGCAAAAGAGTTTGATTTTTGATTTTAATGGCTGAAACAACGCTGATGTATTAAGTTTTTAATTTCGCAATTTTGCCACAATTTCTTTTGTTTTGTTGCTTTGTCATTTCGGGCTGTTGTTAACAGATGACATGAATCTTCTAGTGAAATGCAGTTCAGTGCCTTGGCTGTACAATAGCTCATGTATTATTCTTATTAGCTGTGGTGAACAGGCTGATGTTTTTTTGAATTTTATTTTTAATAGCCGCCCTCATCTTCTCAGCCGGCTATTATTGCGCTCGTATTTTTTTTTTACTTCGTCAAACTTTTTTTTACTTTACCATTTTGCCGCTTTTTCGACATTTTGCGTGAAATCTTTTTGACTTCTCTAGGCTAGTTTCTCTCTTCTCTCATTCTGCTTTAGTGAATTTGAACATCAGTTGCTCAGCAAAGCAATTCAAAATGAACAGAGTCTGTATAAAAAATTGAAGTCCGAAATAGAAACGGGATAAACCCATAAAGCCCAATTTTAGATGCCCGCTATTTGAACGTCGTTCCTATAAGTCTTAGTTACCACCTCTAATGCTTATTGGTGTTGATAGTAGCCCCTGTAGCCTCTCTCTAAGAAACAGAAGTATGTTCAACTACGAAATGCCATCAAAATAAATCGGACTTAAAAAATATTTTTGTACAAAAATCTTTTTTTTTCAATATATTCTATTCGTTCAATCCCAATCATGCTTATTGGAATCAACGGCGGCTATTTTCCGGAAATCTGCCGGGTATGTTTACCTTTGCGCGCATGTCTTGCTGTTTGTGTACTTTGCCTATTTCATTGCTCTCAAACGAAGTTCGGAGCAATTATGCTAGTCCTGTTGTCTTTTCAATGCGATTTTTTGTTTAATTGTTTTTCGTCCTCAAAAACGGGATGAACAGGTAGCGGGCATTAAGTTCTCAGATTCTTCTGATATATTAGACTCTTTGGCATACTAAATATGCGCTTTACGAGACTTTTAGAGATATAAGTTCTTTGTGTGAAGGGCGGTTCTTAAAGTTTGACGCCCCATCAGACCCCCCACCGCCCTTCTTCACCCCATCAACTTCCATCCTTGCGCATCGTGCCACCAGTAAAGTAACCCTGCTAGCTCAACCCCCGCCGCTGCGCTGAATCCATGCCCTTTCAAGTGGGCTTAAGTTATCCTCCCTGAACCGTAGCTAGCTGCTGAGCAAGCCCAAAGTCGTTTGAGAGCAATTCGTCCGCCGTTAATCCGTTATGTTTTATTATGGAATTTTCGCATGTTTTAAACATAGAAAATTTTTATTTTAAAACTTTTTTAAATTAAACTGATAAACAAACAGCAGGAAGTGCTCTCAATAGTTAGCATTTTAAAGAAAGTGCGGTGTTTGAAGATTCGTTGATTTTGTTTTACTCACTCGAGATAAAGGCTATTTCTACCCTATGATTAACTGTTTAAGTAAAAGGTCAAAACTAGCTGCGTTAAAACTGGCCTCCTTGTTTTCAAAGTTTTTTTTACTTTCCACTGATTAGTAGTCTGTTTGGCTTGGGATCAAAAATGTTTCTCCAAAGTCTATTTTTTGGCTTGGTGGGTTTCATCATTTTGACGTGACTCAAAATATACAAAAATAAGAGGTTCTCGAATGACGGAGGTATTTTTGCGCTCGATTTCTTTGACTTTTCGCGTGGCCCATGTTGCTCTAATTTAGAATTGAAAATGCTGAACTAGAACCTTAAAGGGTTGAATTTACAATTTACGTGTTTAATTTTTGCCTGTGATTTGTGTAGCTGGCTCGAAGTGATAATTTCAGGCAAATTACCCTTGGATCAGGCAGAATCTCGAATATCTGGAAAAAGTGCGAAATCAGTATCGAAAGGAGGCGTCTGCAGCTGTTAGAAGTCAGAACTTGGACAGGAGCAGGCAAACTGGAAATAGTGGCTCTGGAGGCAATTCTGCCATGGGAAACTTATCTTCTGCTACAATGGACGGAGATAGGAGAATGAAAAGAGGCAACTCTCTGGTGGCGCAGCACTACGATTATGAGGAGATTGTGGAGGAGGAAGAGAGCCAGTCTGGCCACAGTACTCCTCTCTTTGCCAAAGACACCCTGGCAGACACTGCTATCTACCTTGACACGGTACCAGATCTGCTTCATCTCTTCAACTTTTACCATTTTTACCTCACTCAATTTGTGTCAGCATGAAGGACACTTCACATAAATTGAGTTTGAATTCAACTGCAATAGATGACTGAATAGTGGTGTCTAAATTTAAGAAAATGTGTCCGCAGTTCTCTTGCAATGCTAAGTATCTTGACGTCAAAAGGATCTGTATCTACATTTAAGAAAACTGTCTTGCATAGCTCGCCTCAAAACAGCAGTTTAAAGCTGCTGCTGCTAACACTACTGAGTCTTTATACTCGAACCGCCAGAGATCTTTCTATTAAATTTTAAAAATCTACCTACTAAATTGTGATATTTTGCAGGTTTCAGCAGCAAATGCTGTTGGTGCCTCATCGTCCACGGGAGTCAAACTCAAGCAAGCGGGAACCAGAAGTGAACCGCCTTCCACTGTTCCAAGCACCACTAAGCTAAACAGCGATTTAAAGCTGGAGCTGAGCGAAATGTCAGGTTTCGAGAGTGAGTCCTCGTTCCCAGATCACCTGGCGTCTCCTTCAATGACTTCTTTGGACACGCAAAGATTGGATGAGCAAATCAAGAGTATAATGAGCGAGATAATACCGCAGATGAAAAGCCGAATGGACGAGATGTGTACTCAGTCCTTCCTCAACAGTCTCAAAAGACAAGTATTGCAACTAGCGGGTGTTCACTACGATGGCGCCGAGGAGTTTGTCCGGTTTTTCCACCAGCAGTTGTCTACGGTCTTAACGGAGGCTTTGAGCAAATTTGTCAATGTCACGTTCCGCGAGTGTGGTGAAGATCTTTTGGTTGAGATCTCAGAGGTTCTCTTTAATGAGCTAGCCTTCTTCAGAATGATGCGCAACTTCGACGGAGGAACTGGAAGCCTTAACCTAGATGGTGAAATGGAGGGAGAACCCGACTATGCTGATGACGTGGAGGAGGAAGAACTCGAAGATGAGGAAGACCAGGATGACAACGGCGATGGCGAAGAGGATGGGGAAGAACAGTCTCGGGATGAGGACACGCTTGACGAGGAGCTAGGGGAGGCATCTGAAGAAATGCAGCAAGAAACTGACCACGGTAGTTCCACTACCACCACCACGCAATCTACCGAAGCGAACTTCTTCAGACAAGAGGTTAATGTTACTGCAACAGAACTATTTATTTCGCTGCGTTCTTGGTTTTCTTTTCTCATTCAACTGCATATACAGGTCATTTTTTGCACTCAGTTGCCTTCTGTTTTTTTGGATAATTGCATATTGCATTTCTCTTAACCTTTTTTTAGTCCCGTTGGTCTTTCACATTGGTTTTTTGTCTGCTCGATTTAGCTTTTCGACGAGAATGTTCAATAAAGCAACAAAGCCTAGGGCAATAAGTCTTATATAATCTTATTAATAGCCGCCCTCATCTTCTCAGCCGGCTATTATAGCGCTCCTATTTTTTTTTTACTTCGTCGAATAAAAAAATGTTTCGCTTTACCTCATTTTGCCGCCTTTTCAACATTTTGCGTGAAATCTTTTTGACTTCTCTAGGCTAGTTTCTCTCTTCTCTCATTCTGCTCAAAGTCCTTTTAAACAGCAGCTGCTCAGCAAAGCAATTCAAAATGAACAGAGTCAGTATAAAAAATTGAAGTCAGAAATAGAAACGGGATAAACCCATAAAGCCCAATTTTAGATGCCCGCTATTTGAACGTCGGTCCTATAAGTATTAGTTACCTCTCTCTCTAATACTTATTGTTATTGATAGTAGCCCCTGAAGCCTCTCTCTAAGAAACATAAGTAGGTTCAACTACGAAATGCCATCAAAATAAATCGGACTTAAAAAAATATTTGTACAAAAATCTTTTTTTTTCAATATCTTCTGTTATTTCAATCCCAATCATGCTTATTGGAATCAACGGCGGCTATTTTCCGGCAATCTGCCGGGTATGTTTAATAGCCGCGTCAGCAATTCCAGGCGGCTATTATTGCGCTCCTGATTTTTTAAACTTCTTCCAATGGATTTTAGTTTCGTCTTACCCTGACTTCTTGGAATTGACTTTTCAATGACTTCAGTGACTTACCTCACTCAAAAAATGACTTCTGAACTTACTTATGGAACTTTAATTTTTATTAACATTTACTAATTAAAGGTCAATAGTGTGCATCGCAGTAGTGCCCAAATTATATGCCGCTATGTTTATAGCTGCGAATCTGCAAGCTGTCTTTAAGATCTGTCCACACTTTTTTGACATCCTTTTGTCAATGAGAGTTCATATTTCAAGTGATTTTTGCTACTTTTGTTCCGTGGCCTCCCAATTTTTTTTCATTGAAGCTGTTATATTCCTTCGACTGATTTTGCAACAGATGCTGAAAAGTTCAAGTTTTGGTTGCGTGTTTGTTGCCTTGAATTTGATGTCACTGGTTTTGAATGATTTCCGTAAAAATCGTTTTTATTTGCCTAATTTTTTTTGTGATATCCTTTTTTTGACTGTCTAGAAAATTGGCGTTTGCTGTCAAAACTGGCATTGTGTCAAATCTTTCGCGGTTGACGTTCATGTTAATGAAAACGTTAATAACAATATTTTTCTATAATATGAACTGAATTTGTTTTCGATTTTTTGTTTTCCGTGGAAGTTTCGGTATACGTCGTTTGTTATCGGGGGCTGTTTATTTAAGAGTTATAATTTCTGAACTGAAGACAAAAAACAACTGAAGACAAAAAAAATTAAGAGATTTTTTGTCTTCAGTTGCTTCAATTGTTTGAATTGTAATTCACGATTGTTCATGCTATTTTTTTTTGTCGTCTGACGCTCGTTTTTGTTTTGCAGTTTTTCACACAGCAAAGCTGGAATCATTTTTTTGAATGACTTCTTCCGCTGACTAAGGTCTTTTTCCCGCGTGATGTAATTTCTCACTCTCTCATTAGCCAGAGGTTTTTAGTTCATTGGCTTGCGTAGAAGTTGATACTGGGTGACTTACCTCACTCGATAAAATTACTGTTGTACTTTAAAACTTAAGTTTAATTTGAATCATTTTGAGGTCAAAGAAACTCCGATGTGTTATGAAGGTCATTGCATAAGAAGAACAAGGCTTCTGCGGAATGAATGTTAACAAGCTAAATTAATATATCGCTTAATGCTTTTTATAGTTATGGCTTTTGTTCCGTGGCCTCCCAATTTTTTTTTCATTGAAGCTGTTATATTCCTTCGACTGATTTTGCAACAGATGCTGAAAAGTTCAAGTTTTGGTTGCGTGTTTGTTGCCTTGAATTTGATGTCACTGGTTTTGAATGATTTCCGTAAAAATCGTTTTTTATTTGCCTATTTTTGTTTGTGATATCCTTTTTTTGACTGTCTAGAAAATTGGCGTTTGCTGTCAAAACTGGCATTGTGTCAAATCTTTCGCGGTTGACGTTCATGTTAATGAAAACGTTAATAACAATATTTTTCTATAATATGAACTGAATTTGTTTTTGATTTTTTGTTTTCCTTGGAAGTTTCGGTATACGTCGTTTGTTATCGGGGGCTGTTTATTTAGGAGTTACAATTTCTGAACTGAAGACAAAAAACAACTGAAGACCAAAAAAATTAAGAGATTTTTGTCTTCAGTTGCTTCAATTGTTTGAATTGTAATTCACGATTGTTCATGCTGTTTTTTTGTTTTGTCGTCTGACGCTCGTTTTTGTTTTGCAGTTTTTCACACAGCTAAGCTGGAATCATTTTTTTGAATGACTTCTTCCGCTGAATAAGGTCTTTTTCCCGCGTGATGTAATTTCTCACTCTCTCATTAGCCAGAGGTTTTTAGGTCATTGGCTTGCGTAGAAGTTGATACTGGGTGACTTACCTCACTCGATAAAATTACTGTTGTACTTTAAAACTTAAGTTTAAATTGAATCATTTTGAGGTCAAAGAAACTCCTATGTGTTATGAAGGTCATTGCATAAGAAGAACAAGGCTTCTGCGGAATGAATGTTAACAAGCTAAATTAATATATCGCTTAATGCTTTTTATAGTTTTTTTAAGCGGCGTCGGTAACTTTTCCAACTTATATCTGTATCTGTATCTATCTCTATTACACCTAACGGAAGTCTTTCTTTGGTAGCTAATCCGGCAATCTGCCGGCCATGTTTGTGGTTTTTCATTATTCGAATCAAAACGGACTTGAAGCAATTATTGTACACTTGTCTTTTTACTGCTCGAAGAGGAGTATTGGTATCCTTCAGGTTTTTTGTAGCTGAGGCAAGTTTCTTCATGGCTTGAATTTTGGTTTCTTTCTATTCGAACATTTACCTCTGTTTTTGAACGTTGACTTCTATTAATGAACATCGGACTCTAACTGTAGCTTACTATATATAGCAATTAAGGGATCCCTTCTGTTTTGTCCCCCCCCCCCCCCCAGCTGGTAATATATTCAAAGTTAAAAGGTCATTTCGGAAATTTCTGAACCCATCTAAGTCCCTCCTACCTATCTATCCTACCTCCAACTCCCCACATGCTACCCCACCACTACCATCCACCTGAACCCTGTACCTATCCTCCATGCCTACCACCCCACAACCCCCCCCCCCCAGACAACACTTAAGTCACCCCCTACCTACGTTCAGAAATTAAGTCTTGCTAAATTAAAACCGATACCGGGCGATGACTGTACATCCCCCGTGTATCGTCTTTGCACCATGAAAGTTTTTCTAGCCTATCCCCCCTTCTAAATTCTTTGCCTTCAGTCGTTTGAGATCAGTTCGTTCGACGTCAGTCAGTTGATGTTTAATTATACGCAAATGCATTAGGATGTAATTTAAAGTGAAACTGCCAAAATATGTTGACAAAAGTTATCTTTATCAGGCTGAACGACTATCGAACGAACGAGACGACCTGTTGGCGATGGGCGCTCCCTTAATTGACAATTTCGCTGTTGACCACGAGGAAGGAGAAGAGGGCGAGGACAATGACGAGGAGCAACTTTTTAGAACAAATGGAAACCAATTAGAAAATTCTAATGGACTCATGTTGGCTGCACAATTGAATTCAAGGATGGATGTTAAATCGGTGAGTGGGGGAGTTGTAATGGATGCAAAGATGATTCCGATGTTATCAATGAGTGAAACAAGAGCCCTGATTAGTTATGGATCTGGGGAAGACGACGATGAAGATGAAGTCATTTCACAGGACGAATTGTTAGCAGCTGTAGAAGAACAGACGGCTGTTGTCACTACCAGTAATCTTCAAGAGGCTAGCACCTCTACATCTACTGCCCTCTCTACGGCTGCAGGACCTTTTCCTTCTGCAAACGAAAGCAACACTGCCGACCCCTCAATCTCAGCCTTGCTCACTCCGCCGACCATTGCCATTGCTGCTCCTAAAAGAGGCGAACATGGAACTTCTGAGCTGGTTTGTTGAGTTTGTCTCCTTTTACAAACAACATAGAACTGCTGAATTTTACGACTTGAAATGCAAACAAAAAAAGTTTTACAAATTGAACCGCAATTGCGATAAGGAGATGCATCAAAATTTTAAAATTTTTGATCGCGTGAAGTCAACAAAAGCGCAAATTTCGACCAAATTAGAGATCCGCAAGGTAAATTTTGCTCTATAAATGCTCTTAGAAACTCATTTGGAGACCTGATCCCTAGTGACAAAGGGATCACAAATCTTCTATTCTATCGCTTCTTTAAACTTGACTTTTGCCGGGCTTTTGAACGGTGACGCCTTCTAGTAAATTTGCTCAAAAATCCCGGAAAAAGTTTTCTTTTAATAGCAGAAGAGTGGATATATTCAAAATCATAGCTTTGTAGATTTTATATTACAAAACATCTAAGAACGGGTTATCTAACCTACAGAACGAGCCTCATTGATAACTCATTTTAAAAATGGGTAATCATGTGTTTAGTTGCTCTCAAACGAAGTTTGTAGCAGTTGTATTAGTCCTGTCGGCCTTTTTTAATGCGATTTTTCGCTTGACCGATTTTTCGTCTGACCCTTTTGACTTTTCGTCCTCAAAAACGGGATAAACAGGTAGCACCCAGCGGGCATTAAGTGCTCTTAGAGCCTTTCAGCTCTGTTTCAGCTCAAACTGTTTTGGAGACTTAATACTTAATTCTTTGGATTGTAAATAAGGACTTGTCATTCTATGACTTTTATTTTGACTTCAAGATTTTTTTTGCAACCATATGACGTCAAGCGCAGATCAGCTCTGCTATTTGTTCATTCAGTCAAGTAATTCCGGGTGAGTTGCGTGTGTGAAACAATTTTTCTTTCTTGTACATATTGTTCTATATAGAATTACAAAATCTCAGCAATTTGTTAAAAGATATAACTGAGATTTTTTGCTTCGATCATATTTTGTTTCCCATTTAGTTCTGGAGACTGCAGGTCTGCGATGGTCTGGCAGCTCTTTTCTGGCAATCTGCTAGCTTTGCTTTGAAAATTAATTCGGTTTATGTTCATTTTGCAACCTTTATTAATTGCTCCCAAACGAAGTTTGTAGCAATTATATTAGTCCTGTCGGTCTTTTTTTATGCGATTTTTTGCTTAACCGATTTTTTGTCTGACTCTTTTGACTTGTCGTCCTCAAAAATGGGAAAAACGGGTAGCGCTTAGTGGGCATTAAGTGCTCTTAGAGCTTTTCAGTGTGAAGGGGAGACTTAAAGTGTGAAGGGCGGTTCTTAGAGGTTGACGACACCCCCACTGTTGACCCCCCCCTCCATTGCCTCCACCTCCCATCCCACTGTTGCCCAACCCCATCCCCATTAACCCCCCCCCCCCCCCTTCGCCTCCCGTGGCTACTGAAAAACAACCGATCGCTAAAAACACGCAATTTTATACTAATTTTCACAAATTTTTTTCAAGTTTTTTGAAAATTTTTGTCATTTTTTGTGTTTTTTTCAGCCCTAGGTGTCAAGAAACCTCCTCTAGGGTTTTATATTAGGTTACTGCATAGTTTCTATTGGTAGTGGAAGGGTTTCAACATTTTAACATCAAGAATTTAGCCCTTTTTTAACAAAACGTGCAAATTTTTCCAATTTTTTTGAAATTTAATTTTTTATTATCCATTTCTTGCCGGATGCAGGGACCAGAAAACGTCCTTAAGGGTTTGATAATAAGTTAATGAAACAATTTTGTTTGCCATGGAATAGCTTTCAATTTTTTAATATGACAAATTTTATCATTTTTTTTAAACTTGCATTTTTTTCAAGTTTTTGTTGGTTTTTAGGTTTCTCCAGCCTCAGGACTCGAGAAACCTCATCTAGGGCTCAAAAGTAGAAACTGTATAGTTTCTAAAAGGAATGAATTGTTTTTCCAGATTTCAACACCACGAAATTTGGCATTTTTATGACAAAACTTGCAATTTTTATTTTTTTTAACATATTGTCAGTTTATTATCGCTATTGTCAGTTTATTTGTCATTATTGTCATTTATTCAAGTTTTTCAGCCTGACAGAAAAACTACCTTAGGGTGTGATAATGAATTACTGAAAAATTTTGTTGGCCATGGATTAGTTACAACTTTTATCACGAATTTTAGCAGTTTTTTTTGCATTTTCTAATTTTTTTTGTTTTTTGAATTCTTTTGTCATTTTCTTGGTTTCTACAACCTCAACAGCCAAATAACCTCCTCTAGAGTTTGAGTTGGGGTCACTGCATAGCTTCTAGATGTAATGGAAGGCTTTTCAAGATTTTAAGGTCATCAATTTTTTAAATTATTTGCAATTTTTTCAAGTTTTTTGAATCTTTTTGAATTTTATAATTTATTCCGGCACCAGGGTCCTAGGGACCTCCTCCAAGGCTTCATGAAAAGTTGTCTCATAGTTTCTATATTCATGGAATTGTTATCAATTTTTTAACGACTCCAGCTTTAGCACTTTTTTAGTAAAATTTAATTTTTTTAATTTTTCGAAAAATTAATATCATGTTCTAAGTTTATGGACGTTTTTGAACCAGTAAAACTAATTAATACTTAATAGTGATACTGGATAGTCTCTTGAGACAATGAAATGGCTTTGAAGATTTTAATGTCTTGAGTTTTAGCAAGATTTTGTTAAAATTTGCTATTGTTTTCAAAATTTTTAAGTTTTTGTCCTTTTCTGAGTTTAACTATCATTTCTGGCCAACGAAGTTTTTCAAGTCTTGCAGATGGGTTACTTGACATAACTCAGGAGAGAAAAAATAGTTTTGAACATTTCCACTTCGAAATCTGGAAGCTTTTCTTTTAAATTTTGCAATATTTTGCAAATATCAGTTTTCTATTTGATTTGTTTACTAACAAAGCTAGAAAACTGAAATTTGAAGAGTCGAATCGTGCTAAAGCTAGCCACTGACTAGCTAGTGGATAGCTACTGACGAAGCCAACCGCTCGCCGGTCGTTTGAGAGTAATTCTCCCGACTTTAGTCGGTTATGTTGGAATTTAGTAGTGAGCAAAAATTTCATCTTCTTCCCTCGTGATTACTTGCTCGGTTTCTGATGGTTGTCAATATAAGCGAGCACTGGCCTACTACTGACAACCTAAAATTTGTCATCATCGCCAAGTCTCTAAGTATGCATTTCGATGAGACTTTTTGAAAGACAAATTCATGGTGCGAAGGGCTGTTCTTACAGTTTGACCTCTTCCCACTAAACCTCACCCCCAACCCATCTGAGCCGCCGCTAGCTACTGACAAAACCAACGGTTCGCTAGTCTTTGATGGCAATTCCCGACGTCAGTGGGCTGTCTTAAATCTAGGTATCCTGATTCTATAAGACAACCCACTGACGTCGGGAATTCCTCTCAAAGACTAGCGAACCGTTGGTTTTGTCAGTAACTAGCTGCGGCTTAGATGGGTTGGGGGTGAGGTTTAGTGGGAAAAGGTCAAACTCTAAGAACAGCCCTTCGCACCATGAATTTGTCTTTCAAACAGTCTCATCGAAATGCGTACTTAGAGACTTGGCGATGATGAAAAATTTTAGGTTGCCAGTAGTAGGCCAGTGCTCGCTTATATTGACAACCATCAGAAACCGCTAAAGCTCAATTACTTACTTCCTCAAACAGTCTCAATTTATGTCTCTCAAGCTTTTATTTCCTGACGGAATAGAACTAATTTCGCGTCTTTAGCTCTCTATGATTTAGATCGCTGCTTTAGGAGGAGAGGGCAAATCAGTATGGTGGAAATGACTTGATGGGAGAAATTGTGGAATCCATGAATATGTATGAAGAGGACGAGCAGTACTCAGCTAGAGGAGGATTAAGAGACGGAATGATCCAGCAAGACAGTCCCCCTCCTTTGCCCTAAAATCCACTCATTTCACTCTCCCACGCAGCAGCAGCACATTCGAGTATAGTTAAATTGTAACATTTGTAAATTAAGCTGTAAACACTGTTAGACAGACTCACTAATTCTACTGCTTTTATGTACTCAAATTAGTTGATAAATACATTTACCTCCATAACTTTTAACTCTTCATGACAGTTACTCTCATGTAAAGAATATTTGTAAATTAGGCTTTCTCGTATTTTGAATTGAAATATTTTCATCAACTTTCTCAAACAGAGCAGATGACTACTATCATCTCAAATTTGCCGTTTTGATTTGCAAATAGTAAACCCTGTTGAAACCAGAGAGCGTTGTTTTTTTTTAAAAAAGATCCATGCACAGTACTTTGAATTGCTCGCAAACGAAATTTGAGTGACTATTTGAGTCAGGATTATGCATTTTTTGTCTTGAGAATTTGACTTTGGTTTGTGAAATCAAGTCTTTTTGAAACTAATTTTGGCATATTTCTCAGAGCATTTTTTTGTTGAGAAGTATGGCAACATATTTTGGACTTTTTTATAGTTACAAATTGTTGTAGTTTTTAATAGCCGCCCTCATCTTCTCAGCCGGCTATCATAGCGCTCCTATTTTTTTTACAATTCAAAGAATTTGAATTGTATTGGGGCGCTGTCTTTTTTTAAAGATCTGTTCACATATTTTCATGATTTCTGAAGTCAAATTGGAGTAGTGATTTTGGTCACGCCGAAACAGGAAGTGGAGCGAAAAAGCGAGTGGTTTTGCGGCGTGAAATTTTTTCGCTCTAAATTTAAAGTAGAGTGAGAAAACGGTGTTTGAACAAAAATTAGTTTTCTCGCTAGTGGTTTCTTTGTTCACATGCGGCAATTTCACTTATGGTGTGAAGTTCGGTCTAAGAAATTTGTCTCCACCCCACCACGCCCATCACATTCCCCTCCAATCGCAACCCCTTAACATCGTTCAGGCGGTAAGGGTTTCGTGCAGCCAAAGATCCCCCTCCTACCGTAGCGCCTCCCACCACCCTCCCCCCACCTTTGTGGTGTACCACGGTGCGCTCACGTCACGCACCTTCAATTAATGTAATCCTAGCCTCACTACCTTACTAAACCGTGGCTAGCTACTGACGAAGCCAAGCATTCGCCGTTGGTTTGAGAGCAGTTCGCCCGACGTTAGTCAGTTATGTTCTAATTTTTGTTCAATTTGGAATGTTTAATTTTCTCTTTATCGAACTAATTAAGATTTTTATTTCCTTAAAGAATTCAGTAGACACGAGCTATCTCAAAGTTTTTTTTTCTGAATGGCTTTCTTTGACTCACATGCGTGTATTTGATTTATTTTTTATCTGTTTCTGAATGATTTTCTTAGTCCAATCCACCATGTTCAGTTTACAGTATAGTTGATTAAAATGTTCTGGATTTGTCCAGTTACTTTTTTTGGAGATATTTGTTACGACCGCATGAGACCGCGCTCACTTCAAATCAGCCTTTGATCATTCATTTTTAACTGTCATATCATTTTTTTCCATTAGGGGGCAAGTTTTTATCAAGCTAGTGAAAATATTTTTGGTGACATATCTAGAGCAATCACTAGAATGACTTTCCGCTCTCTCAAATTGGCATAAAATGACTTTCCCTCATCTTAAAATGGCATGGTCAACGGCGACTTACAACACTAAAAAAATTACTGTCCGGACATTCAAACTGACACAACGTCTGAAACACGACTTCAATCTGTATCAAATTGAGACATCACGGTCTGTTTTCTTTAATAGCCGCCCTCAGCCGGCTACTACAGCGCTCCTAATTTTTACAACCCGATGATGAGTAATGATGATCTATTTTTTTAAATTGTTGACTTCTATTTTAATGGGTGTGCTTTAGAGGAAGTCAAATGACACAAGCGAAAGGATGTGTTCAGGTCAATCTGCTGAACAGAAGTCAAAAGCCGACAGAAATTTTAGAGTGCTTTGCGTTCATGCATCGTTCTGAGAGTGTGCGAGAAGGTTGTGTGAAAAAAATTTGCGCATGCGAAAAGTAGTTGTGCCCCCAAAAGTTTTCTGTAACTGAAGTTGCTTAGTACATTGATCGAGCAGAAGAATTTATCAAATGCTTTTCAGACTAACAATCCAGATTTAGAACTTTAGCGTTTTTGCACAGTTAGAGGAAAACAACAAACGAGATATTTTATCAAACGCTTTTATCTGCCGAAAAAGAATTAAGTTGCCGAGAAATTCTCCGAGACTTTTTTAGTCTTTCAGTTTAGAAAGGGCAGATCTAACTTGCCTTTATTTTCAATTTGAGTGGTTTACTCGGTTAACTCATTATTTTAACTTGTATTTTAATTAACCGTAAAGACAAACTACTGTTGAAATTTGCCTTTGAATCCTTATTTCGTTGGATTTCCAATTTGGTTTCAATTGGTTAGCTCAGTAATTCCACTTTTAATTGACTGAGAAGAATAATTTAACTGAATATAATTCATAACTCAATTCCTTGACTAACACTCTAATTCTTTACCCTATTTAAATTACACTGAGTAAACGTATCAGTACCATTCTTTATTTTTGTGTTAGTTGCTGTGATTTTTGGTCGCTATTCGGCTCTCAGCCTATCAGATGCTTTCAAAAATGAAATTCACAGCTAAACTTTACATAATTTTGATCATTTCGATTTCTTCAAAGTTCTTGTCAAAAGTTTTGAAAAAGGGATTAAATTCCCTGGTTGATTACATTAGCAGTAATTGATACATTAGAACTTTTTTGTCAACTTATTTTTTGACTAATTTGTAGGAAAATTTTATTGAGCAATTTGGCAGAAAAATGTAATTATTCGAAAATTTTTACAAGCGTACGGAGCTGGCGTGCCTATCAACTACCGTGCGATCATACCACTCGAACACAAAAAATCATTCATACCTTCGCTTCAAATTTAAACAGAGTTTTGGAGAAAGTGGATTAAATCGTCTATAGTTTGACTGTCAGCAATGATCACAGTTTATCTTAACAAAATCATCAAGATAATTTAGTTTCTAGGTGCTTTATCACACACGTATTGGAATACATCATTCACTGTGTCATGAAATCTGACATTGATCTGGTCATTGGAGGCACGGTTGACCTGTGCTTTCACGTATGACTCCCCGCTAGATCCACTCGGCTCCCCAGCGTCCCAAATTGACTGGCCCAAATCGGTGTATGGAAAACTTATCCCATTTGATAGCCGTGTTATCGTTGGTTTATCGGACTTGAAGCCAACCCAAAACTCTTTGAAATCGCTTTTGTCGTCGACAAATTTCTTGGCGATTTTATTGAGCAATGCAGCGCCTGTTGCCTCGAGTAGAATGCCATTCTGATGGCTACAGTTTTTTTGAGCATCGTCAAATTTTTTGCCATTGCGACTTAGATAAATCCACTCTGTAATTCGTATGTTATCTCCATAACACCACAAGCCACCGTGTAAAGGTGTGGTGCATTCCCTAAAAGAGAAACAAAAACCAGCACTAGTGGTGTACAATCACTTTGACAATTAACAACTCTCATGATTTCATTCCTGAGACAATCTGGTTTGGTTGAAATGTGCTCTCTGAATCATAATTGTGTCGCAGGTACTTCGTAAAGTAATATTATTTCTGGATGCTTGGCTGAAAGCAGTTGGTTATCAACTGAATTGACTCTTGGAACAGAAAAAGAATATTTTTTACAATTCAAAGAATTTGAATTGTATTGGGGCGCTTTCTTTTTTTTTAAGATCTGTTCACACATTTTCACGATTTTTGAAGTCAAATTGGAGTAGTGATTTTGGTCACGCCGAAACAGGAAGTGGAGCGAAAAAACAAGTGGTTTTGCGGCGTAAAGTTTTTTTGCTCTAATTTTGAAGTAGAGTGAGAAAACGATGTTTGAACAAAAATTCGATGTCTCGCTACTGGGTTTTTGATCACATGCGCCAATTTCACTCAGTTTTTTTTTGTTTTTCGATTTTTTGGCTCTGATTTTTTAAATGGTTTTCCCAATCCATACATAGTTCATTCTAGTCCTAGTTTTTTGTTTCAACCAAATTTCCATTTTTCGCTAGTGCCTTTTTTGTCCACATGCGGCATTTTGACATTCACTTTGTTTTTTTGTTTGTTTTTTTATCTGATTTTTTTTAGAAATGGTTTTCCCAATTCACTCACAGTCCATTCTAGGTCTAGAGTTGTACGTAAGGACTTGTCCTGCTATGTTTTGTTTGTAACCACAGTCCAACAGAAATAACACCCGATACCTCAAATTTGAACAAGTGAACACAATTTACTGGCATATGTACCATCCCGTTGGAGAAAATAATTTCTACCCCAAAATGAAAGTTATATTTGTGCCAAATTGTTACGTGGACCAGCTCAAGTTAAGCAAAAACCTCGATGTTGGAAATGCAGACAAGAATTTGATGAGTACACGTGCTCTTTATTAATTTGAGCTTTATTTGCTGTAAACATCCAAACAATTTCATTCAGTTGCCGCCGTCCGCAAAAGATTAATTAGTTCGTATGTCAAAATGTGAACAATGTTGGCAAAATCATTCCAAATCAAAGCCCCTCTTGACAAATGGCACTGAAATACTGGGTACTTGTTCAGGCGTGTGTGTGTGATACTTTAAATGATGCCGTTTCTGTTAGTTGGCTACACTTAGTGACCATACAGCCTCTTGTCATGATCGAGGTGATCTAATTGGTTGCTACAATCAGGTAAGAGATTACCAGCTTGTACATCTGCTAACCCATCCGCAGCTTGAGAGCAGAAGAAGTTGCTGTCTGTGAGGAACAAAAGGCCAAGAGACATGTCCTTGACAAATTTTTGTTGCAAACGAGCCAATTAATGTTATACGCTAAAATTCCATCCGTCTGCAAAGCGGCCATGTCACAAATAGTTTCGCTCTATCAGTCGCCTAAGGTTAAAAAACGAGCAATACATTTAAAATTGGATATTCAGCTTATACCGTTGAAAATCAGGTCACCTCTGAAAAAACTTGAAGTTTTGAAAAAGAATGACAAAGAATAGAACTTTACAATCTTCATTATCCTTCCGTAGCCTTCCGCAGACCCGATCGAGTGCAGTAAATTTTTGCACTGTGTGTCAGGTACAATGACGACAGCAAAATGATATACGAATAGTATATACGAGCTTAAAACTGGATTTCACTCATATATAGGAGAACTTCCTAATTATATTGTCGCCCACAAGATTGTGGAGGTCAAACCTTAACATCTTATTAAAAGAAATAATTAATATCTCCAATGAATAAAATACAAATTACTGCACAATATATTGAATTGGAGAGGACAGACAACGGGGCTATAGACGCCCACTTTCAGACTACATCAGAATTGAGTACAAATACGACAACAATTATAATTCGAAAAGAAAAAAAATGTACAAAATTACACTGTTTGAGAGATAGGCAATGTGACACACACAAAAAAAGCAAATACAACTCTTGCGAGTTCGTGATTGCAAACTAAAAATGAACACTTCAACATATGGCAAAAAATAGCAATTTCGCCTAACGTCCTCGCTTCAAAGTCTGTAGGAATAATATCTAAGCTTTTCATTTTATTGTAAAACTTTGTTGCACGAAATTTGATTGAACAGCGTTCTATTTTTCTTTTGCATAAAGGCTGTTTGAGTAACTTAATTGCCGATCCCCTAGTTTCTCATTCTATGGTATAGGGTACTAACAGGTCATTACAAAAGTTTTCACAATGAAGTCCAAAAATTTTTTACAAAAATTTTCATTCAATGGGTGGGAATTGTTGTGAGCAGGCAACCACTTATTACTTTATTTCACCCAAAGATCAGAGAGACCGATCAATTTGGAATTCGAGATAACCGAGAAAGTTCGATTGTCATGTAAAATTAGCAAGAGATGGCGACTTTTCAGTCATTTTTGGCAACTGTGATTTTGTTTCCCAACCACACGCTGCTGGATATAGATTCAAGCGAGAGAGCGTTTTTAAAAATCAGGTAACATAAAACCGTTTTGCGGATGTTTTTAATTGCACATTAATTTTCTCATTGAATAATAGCTCTAGCTATCTAAAATGCTACAAATTAACTACCAATGACAGTATGTAGTTATTCATTCTTCTTTCTCATACTTTGTAGCAATTGAAGATGACACAGTTTTTACAGAGAGCTGTTTATATCGATTTAGACCTACCACATGCCAATTTTTTTTATCAGGACTCTGAATAAACAGCACATATTTTTAACGGTACTCTTATAATTGTTCCTTACCCTGTGAGGAGTACTGTAAGAAGAGTTTAAAAAGATGGAGAATTTTTCCATCGAAATTTGACTACTTTAGATCAGAATATAATTCTTGACTGTGTCAACTTGAAATTTTCTGTAGCGATATTGGCAACTCATTTTGTTTAACTTGACTTATTGTTGTGTTTGCTTCTCATTTCTTCTTCGCGGGAAAATCAATAACATATTACTTCCGTAAACTAAATGATAACTGAACGTATCACTAGATTTTCCAAACGTTCAAACTTTTTATCTCAAAGAATATAAAAAATTTAATATCGAGAAACACGATCAAATTAGTTTTATTGTGATCAATCAATGTAGTCCCAAAACAATTTAGTAAGCAGGAAACTTTTCAACCCGCGTAATTTTTTTGATTTATTAAAGAACTTCAGAAGAGAATGCAAACACCATTTGAATTTTTTCAATCTTAACAAACTTTTAGTTCAGTAGTTAGTCTGGATCTGATGTTTCTGAAACAAGCATTCCAAATTCGTTTTCTAATAGTTAGATTTTTGTCAGGAAAAATTGAGATCCTATGACATTGTATAAGGCAGAATCTGATTATTTTAGTTTAAATGAAAGTACCCGTTTTTTTTAAATGTTTTTAATTGATTGCAATTTGGTCATTTCTTTGACCTGAGTGTTGTATCTCAAACTTCTTTGTTAAAAATGCTTGACTGAGCAGAAGAGTTACTTTCAACTCTTTTTTCATAAGTTACCAAAAAAATTTCTGAGAAGTCACTCCGTTTGGCCGGTTTAGATAGATGGTCTAAAACTGTTAGAGAATCACTTTTTATGTCTTTTTGATTAGTGCTAAGCTTTATAACTTTTCTAACAAAACAGTACATAGTTCTGGTGGTACTCTGATTACTTAGTCGTCCTCTAAAAGCAGTATGAAAAATTTAATATCAAAGTTTGGTTACTTTAGTTAAGTAAAAAAAAATCTGATTATCGTGAAATTCTACATTTACTTGAAACTCTCAACATGCGCATTTAAATTTATCCTTTCACAGTGCTTTTGATTCCAACTTCTAGTCTTTGACTCGGAGAATTCACATAGATGTCTGAACATTTGCATTAGTTCTCTCAAATTGTAAGTTTCAAATTATAATTTGAACAAACCTCAGTTTTAAAGCACAGAAGTTATAGAATCGCTTTGTCATGCGCTAATTAGCCCAGCAGGCAGGAAATATACTTCGTTTTTAATTTTTGTCGTAGTTTTTTAAACATTGAAGTGCTATTTGAGAAAGCTATTAATTTTTCGTTATACAGTTAGCAATTAGTGCAGTGGCCTGGATCTATTTTTTTCAACCGAAGCCCAAATAAGATGCTATTTTAAAAAACAATAACACCATTGGATCAATAACTCAAGATATCATTGTAAGCTGCTAACCTTTTGATTCTTCTTCTGTGAAAAGAGTAGAGGCTATGAAGTCTATTTTGTGTTTTTTAATGCTTCGTTTACCTTCTTGCAATTAAAAGTTCTTTCGTTATTTGCTCAGATTTGTTCAATTGATTTTCTCAGAAGGTACCAGAAATTAAAGTCATGGAAGTTTCTCCGCTTTTATTATTGAGATATGTGATCTAAAATGTAGAATAGTACTTTCAATTCCTTAATTATCAGTGTCTGGTTTCGTTCCAAGTCGGATTCAACTCGTCTTAACTATGCGCGGTTCACTAATCAAATCGTGCATGCAAAAGTACTTAATCTCTATCTGTTACTGTGTTACCTCTTCTCCTCTTTTCGCCACTCAAAACCATCACTACTTGGGGTTGTCTTCCAAAATTTCCATGGTCCCCATATTCCATCCAGTCTTTTCCCATTAATTCTGCAAAAGTTTGGAATACTATCGTCACTTACAGCTCTTCTATTTCCATGTTCGTAACAGATAGGCTCAGTTGCTTTCCTCATCCCAATGTACACACATTCTTTGAAGAATTTCAAGTACCCTGTTGAAAGCGGATCATGTCTGTCGAAAGAGTTCAGCTCGCAGATGTGATTAAAAGGGCAGAAGTTGAAAGAGCGACAGTTGTAGTTTTGCAAGCACTTAAGTGAACAGAACCTCAAGTTTAAAATTGTTGACGAAATAGTGAACTTGGACAGTCTGTGGTTGGGCAAATAGTCGTCCAATGGCATAATTCTACAAAAAACACAACCACTAATGAGCTTAAAATGAACAAGAGGAACTAACAATTCATCTGATAGTTGTCGGTTGTCGTATCATAATTTTTACTTACATCTACACTGTTTGCATCAATGAGAACAATTTTTGGAAATTCTCTGGAAGATAAATTGGGTTTTCCCCTTATAGTCTCCCAGGAAACTAAATCTCCCCATTATGGTATCTTTACCCGGGTCGAGGTTTTGTCGAAAAAATAATGTAAGAATTGCGGTGAATAGCGGTTCGAGACTGAACTTCGTTGGCAAATTTTAGGAAACAAATTAAAATGCTGAAGGTGTCAAAAAGTGTAAAAATTGCGTAAGGAATGTGAGGAAATGAGAACATGAAGTGCTGAAGTTCTGTATGAATTGTGCCTAATTTTAGGAAGCGTGATGATAGCTCCTGAAAAAGATTTAAAAATGGAAAATGTTACATGATTGTCCCTTTATGCGATGAAAAGTGCTAAGTTTTTGTAAAAAGCTTCAAAAATTCAAAGCATTAAGCGGGCAATAATGAAAAATTTATCCTCTGAATTGCTGTTTCAGCAGCTGTCAGTTCTTTTCTTAATTTTTTTTGTTCTTAATTTTTTCTTTGACTAGAGAAAGTTTTGGTTGCGATGTTCCGTCCGGCCCATTAGTTTTAAAACCATCCGTGCGTAATCTCTAATTTTTCGCCATAATGTGCTCTGGCTTAATAATTTCACGCCAGACATTTGTTGAAATTGCCATAATGGGCTTTAGCTAGGCAAAAAATTATCATGCCAGATATTTGCTCTACTAAAAGTGATTTAAATTGATATAGCAAAACTCTAATCATGAGTCAGTGGCCTTTAAAAAAAGTTTTCGGGAGAAAAGAAAGCAGCGATAGCAGAACGTTTCCTGACTCGATTTTAAATTTAAGATAAAAAATCAGTTTATTTTAAAAAGGCCAAATTTTTCAGAGGGGAATGATACTCATTACTTTCTAACTTAAATGAAAAATGAAATGATGCAAAAACTATTTTTACATTGAAGCCAATGTCGATGCAAAAACTCTTCTGACCTTGAAACCATGTGCAAGAAAGGAATACCTATCCTCCTCCACATTCCTGCCAAGTTTTGGCTGAGATGGTCAGAAATGCTATCATTGAGAGTTGTGTGTGTCAAGCAAATTCCCTTGAAAATTGGAAAAAAAAGCTGTTTGCAATAAACAAGGATGTTCTGCGCATTTGCGACCGAGAAGGAAAGAAAACAAAACCACAGCGAGAATAACTTATTCAGAATAGATTTGAGCGTTGGATAAATGATGACTGTGCTGGACTATGGTTTGAAGCGGCTTCGATGAAACAGGCGAGGAAAACCAGAAATGATCCGATGGATCCACTTGCCACTTGCGCAAAATGTTTTTGCCTTCAAAGAAATTTTTGATGCAAAGCAAAATTTTTGTCATCAGGTGGAGTGGCCCCTGATAAAAAAGAACACTGAAAGAGCTGAAGAACTTGCATCCAATTAAATAAACGCAGCCAATTGCAGGATATGATTGGAGTGAGCATGCAAATTAGTTCGATGAAGCTTCTATATAACCTCAATTGCAATTTTCTCCAAATTCACAGCAGCTGGTCCCTCCAAAATTAATCTCGAGAACAGTTTACATGCGCAGTCAACGCCAGCCAAGAAAATTTATTTCAAACTTCACAATCTGGTGAACTTAGCTAGCAGAGGGCAGCTCCCCTGTTTCATTGCTCCCACCTTACGCTCTGGTAGGCTTGAGGTGCAGAAAAAGACAAGAACAGGTGCACGCCCTATTGTTCTAAAAGAAGATTTGCGACGTCTCACTGCCAAAAGCGTTGCAAAGAAGCCATCTGTGAATTTTTGGTCTGTGCTGTTGAACTGTTTCCTGGACTGTTAAACTGTTAACCCAAGGAGTGGATATTAAATGCGGAACTGAAAGCATTTTACATGCATCCTAACAAACTATTCAAAAAGGGTTTGAGAAGCAAAAAAAATGACTTCCAAATGCTTTCATTTCTGAAAAGAAGAACAGCGTTTTGAATGCAGCTCAAACACTCATTCCTGCGTTATCTTCATTCGCTTCTTGTTGCAACTCGTAGCATGGCAAACTCTTTTTCAATGCACCTTACAAAAAAACTTAGTCGGAGTCCAATAGGGAGACCTATAGGACCCTTTTTTTCAATAGTTCTTTTGCCTACTACTTAAGAACTTGACAATAAGTTGTTAAAACTTACTCAGTACTTTTTGTAATCTAGATGATAGTATCACAGCTGAGAACTCAGGAAGAGTCTTGGGAAGCACTAAATAAGAATTAAAGAAGATTCTAATTTCTTTTTGAAGAATATGGATGGTGTGTAGACAAGAACTCGGAACAGAAAAGTTCGAATTATTGTCCACCACGGAGTTGACAGCAGTTGATAGCAGGATAAACAGAAAAAGTCAATCAGTAGTCAAAATTCTAGTCGAAACAGTTGGAACACACACTTTTTCTCTTGTTTACAAAAAAGGTCAAATAAAGACGCCAAGTTATTATTAAACCTTGGCAATCTGAATTATCTTCATTGTGCACTATGATTTTTGCGTAGTGGTCTCGGAACATCCAAAATTTTGTACCCACAACCTATGCTATGGGCAAAAATTTTCTGAACAATTCAGCCTCCTCCGGCGAACAATGTCGGACAATATATTGGGCTCACTAATCCGCAATACCTCACGGGATCGTTCATGCCTTCCAATTAGCAAAAATTGTTTTTTGATATAGTTAAGCCTATTTGTATCGGCTCCTTATCTCAGTGCGCAAATTTGGTTGCAATTAATAGTGGAGTGAACCCAACAGACAAAATATACTTCACGGAATTAGTAGATTATTATTACAAAGAGTCTTTTCCTCAGTTGATCAACCAAAACTTCGGAAGTTATGACTTTATGGCTGAAAGCAACCTTCTTGACTGGTAACCGCCAGAAAAAAGCTTGAATGTTATCTTTGTCCCTAACTCAATCAAGAATCTGGTGGGTGGCCACGCAATCCTATCACTGCTATTGGTTACATCTTCAACCAAAGAATACCGAGCTGCTCTGAATTTCTGGTAAGGAGTTCCAGCATTTGACTCACTATAACGCTCAAAGTGTAAAACCGGACTATTTTACGGATAGTGCCGTTAATGTTGGGGTTGTGCCAACATCATCCCTCGTCAGGATGGTAAAAGACGCAATAATGGCAGCTTGCACATCAGCCGAGTTTTCTCTTGTTTGGGTGCAGAAGCATCTACTAATAAAAAATCCAAGACCAGCTGAAGTTCTGTATGAATTGTGCCTAATTTTAGGAAGCGTGATGATAGCTCCTGAAAAACATTTAAAAGTGGAAAATGTTACATGATTGTCCCTTTATGCGATGAAAAGTGCTAAGTTTTTGTAAAAAGCTTCAAAAATTCAAAGCATTAAGCGGGCAATAATGAAGAATTTATCCTCTCAATTGCTGTTTCAGCAGCTGTCAGTTCTTTTCTTAATTTTTTTGGTTCTTAATTTTTTCTTTGACTATAGAGAGTTTTGGTTGCGATGTTCCGTCCGGCCCATTAGTTTTAGAACCATCCGTGCGTAATCTCTAATTTTTCGCCATAATGTGCTCTGGCTTAATAATTTCACGCCAGACATTTGTTGAAATTGCCATAATGGGCTTTAGCTAGGCAAAAAATTTTCATGCCAGATATTTGCTCTACTAAAAGTGATTTAAATTGATATAGCAAAACTCTAATCATGAGTCAGTGGCCTTTAAAAAAAGTTTTCGGGAGAAAAGAAAGCAGCGATAGCAGAACTTTTCCTGACTCGATTTTAAATTTAATATAAAAAATCAGTTTATTTTAAAAAGGCCAAATTTTTCAGAGGGGAATGATACTCATTACTTTCTAACATAAATGAAAAATGAAATGATGCAAAAACTATTTTTACATTGAAGCCAATGTCGATGCAAAAACTCTTCTGACCTTGAAACCATGTGCAAGAAAGGAATACCTATCCTCCTCCACATTCCTGCCAAGTTTTGGCTGAGATGGTCAGAAATGCTATCATTGAGAGTTGTGTGTGTCAAGCAAATTCCCTTGAAAATTGGAAAAAAAAGCTGTTTGCAATAAACAAGGATGTTCTGCGCATTTGCGATCGAGAAGGAAAGAAAACAAAACCACAGCGAGAATAACTTATCCAGAATAGATTTGAGCGTTGGATAAATGATGACTGTGCTGGACTATGGTTTGAAGCGGCTTCGATGAAACAGGCGAGGAAAACCAGAAATGATCCGATGGATCCACTTGCCACTTGCGCAAAATGTTTTTGCCTTCAAAGAAATTTTTGATGCAAAGCAAAATTTTTGTCATCAGGTGCAGTGGCCCCTGATAAAAAAGAACACTGAAAGAGCTGAAGAACTTGCATCTAATTAAACAAACGCAGCCAATTGCAGGATATGGTTGGAGTGAGCATGCAAATTAGTTCGATGAAGCTTCTATGTAACCTCAATTGCAATTTTCTCCAAATTCACAGCAGCTGGTCCCTCCAAAATTAATCTCGAGAACAGTTTACATGCGCAGTCAACGCCAGCCAAGAAAAATTATTTCAAACTTCACAATCTGGTGAACTTAGCTAGCAGAGGGCAGCTCCCCTGTTTCATTGCTCCCACCTTACGCTCTGGTAGGCTTGATGTGCAGAAAAAGACAAGAACAGGTGCACGCCCTATTGTTCTAAGAGAAGATTTGCGACGTCTCACTGCCAAAAGCGTTGCAAAGAAGCCATCTGTGAATTTTTGGTCTGTGCTGTTGAACTGTTTCCTGGACTGTTAAACTGTTAACCCAAGGAGTGGATATTGAATGCGGAACTGAAAGCATTTTACATGCATCCTAAAAAACTATTCAAAAAGGGTTTGAGAAATAAAAAAAAGACTTCCAAATGCTTTCATTTCTGAAAAGAAGAACAGCGTTTTGAATGCAGCTCAAACACTCATTCCTGCGTTATCTTCATTCGCTTCTTGTTGCAACTCGTAGCATGGCAAACTCTTTTTCAATGCACCTTACAAAAAAACTTAGTCGGAGTCCAATAGGGAGACCTATAGGACCCTTTTTTTCAATAGTTCTTTTGCCTACTACTTAAGAACTTGACAATAAGTTGTTAAAACTTACTCAGTACTTTTTGTAATCTAGATGATAGTATCACAGCAGAGAACTCAAGAAGAGTCTTGGGAAGCACTAAAAAAAGAATTAAAGGAGATTCTAAATTCTTTTTAAAGAATATGGATGGTGTGTAGACAAGAACTCGGAACAGAAAAGTTCGAATTATTGTCCGCCACGGAGTTGACAGCAGTTGATAGCAGGATAAACAGAAAAAGTCAATCAGTAGTCAAAATTCTAGTCGCAGCAGTTGGAACACACACTTTTTCTCTTGTTTACAAAAAAGCGCAAATAAATACGCCAAGTTGTTATTAAACCTTGGCAATCTGAATTATCTTCATTGTGCACTATGATTTTTGCGTATTGGTCTCGGAACATCCAAAATTTTGTACCCACAACCTATGCTATGGGCAAAAATTTTCTGAACAATTCAGCCTCCTCCGGCGAGCAATGTCGGACAATATATTGGGCTCACTAATCCGCAAAACCTCACGGGATCGTTCATGCCTTCCAATTAGCAAAAATTGTTTTTTGATATAGTTAAGCCTATTTGTATCGGCTCCTTATCTCAGTGCGCAAATTTGGTTGCAATTAATAGTGTAGTGAACCCAACAGACAAAATCTACTTCACGGAATTAGTAGATTATTATTACAAAGAGTCTTTTCCTCAGTTGATCAACCAAAACTTCGGAAGTTATGACTTTATGGCTGAAAGCAACCTTCTTGACTGGTAACCGCCAGAAAAAAAGCTTGAATGTTATCTTTGTCCCTACCTCAATCAAGAATCTGGTGGGTGGCCACGCACTCCTATCACTGCTATTGGTTACATCTTCAACCAAAGAATACCAAGCTGCTCTGAATTTCTGGTAAGGAGTTCCACCATTTGACTCACTATAACGCTCAAAGTGTAAAACCGGACTATTTTACGGATAGTGGCGTTAATGTTGGGGTTGTGCCAACATCATCCCTCGTCAGGATGGTAAAAGACGCAATAATGGCAGCTTGCACATCAGCCGAGTTTTCTCCTGTTTGGGTGCAGAAGCATCTACTAATAAAAAATCCAAGACCAGCTTAAGTTCTGTATGAATTGTGCCTAATTTTAGGAAACGTGATGATAGCTCCTGAAAAACATTTAAAAGTGGAAAATGTTACATGATTGTCCCTTTATGCGATGAAAAGTGCTAAATTTTTGTTAAAAGCTTCAAAAATTCAAAGCATTAAGCGGGCAATAATGAAAAATTTATCCTCTTAATTGCTGTTTCAGCAGCTGTCAGTTCTTTCTTAATTTTTTTTGTTCTTAAATTTTTCTTTGACTAGAGAAAGTTTTGGTTGCGATGTTCCGTCCGGCCCATTAGTTTTAGAACCATCCGTGCGTAATCTCTAATTTTTCGCCATAATGTGCTCTGGCTTAATAATTTCACGCCAGACATTTGTTGAAATTGCCATAATGGGCTTTAGCTAGGCTGAAATTATCATGCCAGATATTTGCTCTACTAAAAGTGATTTAAATTGATATATCAAAACTCAAATCATGATTCAGTAGCCTTTAAAAAAAGTTTTCGGGAGAAAAGAAAGCAGCGATAGCAGAACTTTTCCTGACTCGATTTTAAATTTAAGATAAAAAATCAGTTTATTTTAAAAAGGCCAAATTTTTCAGAGGGGAATGATACTCATTACTTTCTAACATAAATGAAAAAAGAAATGATGCAAAAACTATTTTTACATTGAAGCCAATGTCAATGCAAAAACTTTTCTGACCTTGAAACCATGTGCAAGAAAGGAATACCTATCCTCCTCCACATTCCTGCCAAGTTTTGGCTGAGATGGTCAGAAATGCTATCATTGAGAGTTGTGTGTGTCAAGCAAATTCCCTTGAAAATTGGAAAAAAGCTCTTTGCAATAAACAAGGATGTTCTGCGCATTTGCGATCGAGAAGGAAAGAAAACAAAACCACAGCGAGAATAACTTATCCAGAATAGATTTGAGCGTTGGATAAATGATGACTGTGCTGGACTATGGTTTGAAGCGGCTTCGATGAAACAGGCGAGGAAAACCAGAAATGATCCGATGGATCCACTTGCCACTTGCGCAAAATGTTTTTGCCTTCAAAGAAATTTTTGATGCAAAGCAAAATTTTTGTCATCAGGTGCAGTGGCCCCTGATAAAAAAGAACACTTAAAGAGCTGAAGAACTTGCATCCAATTAAATAAACGCAGCCAATTGCAGGATATGATTGGAGTGAGCTTGCAAATTAGTTCGATGAAGCTTCTATATAACCTCAATTGCAATTTTCTCCAAATTCACAGCAGCTGGTCCCTCCAAAATTAATCTCGAGAACAGTTTACATGCGCAGTCAACGCCAGCCAAGAAAAATTATTTCAAACTTTACAAACTGGTGAACTTAGCTAGTAGAGGGCAGCTCCCCTGTTTCATTGCTCCCACCTTACGCTCTGGTAGGCTTGATGTGCAGAAAAAGACAAGAACAGGTGCACGCCCTATTGTTCTAAGAGAAGATTTGCGACGTCTCACTGCCAAAAGCGTTGCAAAGAAGCCATCTCTGAATTTTTGGTCTGTGCTGTTGAACTGTTTCCTGGACTGTTAAACTGTTAACCCAAGGAGTGGATATTGAATGCGGAACTGAAAGCATTTTACATGCATCCTAACAAACTATTCAAAAAGGGTTTGAGAAATAAAAAAGACTTCCAAATGCTTTCATTTCTGAAAAGAAGAACAGCGTTTTGAATGCAGCTCAAACACTCACTCCTGCGTTATCTTCATTCGCTTCTTGTTGCAACTCGTAGCATGGCAAACTCTTTTTCAATGCACCCTACAAAAAAACTTAGTCGGAGTCCAATAGGGAGACCTATAGGACCCTTTTTTTCAATAGTTCTTTTGCCTACTACTTAAGAACTTGACAATAAGTTGTTAAAACTTACTCAGTACTTTTTGTAATCTAGATGATAGTATCACAGCTGAGAACTCAGGAAGAGTCTTGGGAAGCACTAAATAAGAATTAAAGAAGATTCTAATTTCTTTTTGAAGAATATGGATGGTGTGTAGACAAGAACTCGGAACAGAAAAGTTCGAATTATTGTCCACCACGGAGTTGACAGCAGTTGATAGCAGGATAAACAGAAAAAGTCAATCAGTAGTCAAAATTCTAGTTGAAGCAGTTGGAACACACACTTTTTCTCTTGTTTACAAAAAAGGTCAAATAAAGACGCCAAGTTATTAGTAAACCTTGGCAATCTGAATTATCTTCATTGTGCACTATGATTTTTGCGTAGTGGTCTCGGAACATCCAAAATTTTGTACCCACAACCTATGCTATGGGCAAAAATTTTCTGAACAATTCAGCGTCCTCCGGCGAACAATGTCGGACAATATATTGGGCTCACTAATCCGCAATACCTCACGGGATCGTTCATGCCTTCCAATTAGCAAAAATTGTTTTTTGATATAGTTCAGCCTATTTGTATCGGCTCCTTATCTCAGTGCGCAAATTTGGTTGCAATTAATAGTGGAGTGAACCCAACAGACAAAATCTACTTCACAGAATTAGTAAATTATTACTACAAAGAGACTTTTCCTCAGTTGATCAACCAAAACTTCGGAAGTTATGACTTTATGGCTGAAAGCAACCTTTTTGACTGGTAACCGCCAGAAAAAAAGCTTGAATGTTATCTTTGTCCCTACCTCAATCAAGAATCTGGTGGGTGGCCACGCACTCCTATCACTGCTATTGGTTACATCTTCAACCAAAGAATACCGAGCTGCTCTGAATTTCTGGTAAGGAGTTCCACCATTTGACTCACTATAACGCTCAAAGAGTAAAACCGGACTATTTTACGGATAGTGCCGTTAATGTTGGGGTCGTGCCAACATCATCCATCGTCAGGATGGTAAAAGACGCAATAATGGCAGCTTGCACATCAGCCGAGTTTTCTCCTGTTTGGGTGCAGAAGCATCTACTAATAAAAAATCCAAGACCAGATGTAAATTTGTCCAGCGTTATTGGAGGTGAACCGCATATTTAGAAGTCGCCTTTACGTCTCCTCTGCAAGCCAGTATTGTATCAATTGCGGCGAGGAAGTCTAATTATACTTTAAGCGTAGCTGAAGACAACAAAATTGAGCAATTTTTTAAGAACTGATTCGAGATTGAATTACACTTCAAACCATTGGCGTTTGAAACATTCGGTGAACTTTCAGAAACAATTAGGAAATTATTGAAAAGAAAAGCTCTTTTCGGAAATAATAGAGGTATGCAGCCCTCAGGCCTATGAATAGCCTTCAATCGGCTCACTCAAGTGAAGTGGTGTCAATAGGCTCCTTGGAAGGCACATTCTCAATTCTGATTGCTAGCGACGCACAATTGTATTCCATGAATGAAAAGTCGACTGTGACCGGTTTAGTTTTTTATTACTATTGAAGCTGCATCGCCCAGTTAGAGTGATAAAACCCTGGATTTTTTTGTCTCACCCAATGAGCGGGGGGACCGCGTATATTTGGTTTAACTTGTTGAATATGGTCACCCAATAGGAGTTGACAGCTTTTATTATTCGATCGCGAGCAATGAATCAAGAAATAGCGAACTGGATGTAGTACGCGAATACCAAAGGAGCTGCAGTGATTGAATATTTCAATGAAATACTCAAACATTAACTTGATTTGTCGGTTGATAAATTTTTTTAAACCACATTTTGGTAGATCCACGGTTAATTTATAAATTTAGAAATAAAAAACTTTTACTATGAAGTTGGAATCTTTTTTCGCATTCATGCATTGGATTAGGAGCAAGTATAACTTTCATGACAGATTGGGTTCACACCCAGAAACATAACTGCAGTGCTTTTGGTTGTCATCTTGCGTGGTTTTGAGAGAAGCTGTGGTATAGAGTGTTGTTTGTTGTCAGGAATGCTGTCGAGGATTCCAATGTTTACTCATTATATGACTTTATTTTGTGTCGGAGAATGGCTCTATTGCTTTATACATTGCGGTAGAAAGGGTACTTTTTAGAGATTTGGTTTTTTTTACACAACATAGGAGAGATCAAACTGGAGAACATCAAGATGAAGGAAAACAATTGCTGAGCGAATGTGTGAGAGGAAGCGGATGGATAAATACGTTGATCTTGCAATGATCAGTTATTTGTAAATTACACTTTGATTCAAAAAGTTTCACCACGTTGTTGAAGAATATCAAGATCTATTCAGTTTCAAATTTTTCCATTAAGAAACTTATTAGGTAGCTATTGAACTATACTGAACGAGGTTTTTTTGGTGATAAATCGATGACTTACTTGATGTTTTTGATCACTCAAACTATGATTAAATATAGTGAAAACAACAAATATGATATAATGGACCTACCTCATAGTTTGCTTGTCCGACTGGCCGAATTTTACGATTAATATAAACGCCCAAACTGAAATTGCCATTTCAATTTTATCTCGAAGTGTATATAGACAGTTTTCCAGCGGTCAGCTCTCACAATAGATAGGAATTTTTCTGTGAAGATCAGTCATAGTGAATCGTGAATGTTAATAATCTTTTGCATCATTGAAAACTTCCAATTATAAAACAGGTGCTTAACTATTGGCAGCCAACGAAATTTCATATCCACGGGAGGACAATTTAGATACTCTATCAGGCTTTTCATTTCCAGTGTTTTCTTGAAAGAACAATAGTGTTGGCGAAAGACAATAATGTCCATGATTTTGTTTGCCTTAGAAGGAAAATAATGCATTAAGGTCAAAATGATAATTATATAGGTTTGAAAACAAATAAGCAATGGTTATCGTTACCGTATTTGTGAAATATCGAACGGTTTAATGTCAGCGCTTCCTTTTTCAATAACAACAGCAACGCTCAATTAAATTTATTGCGACTCTCCGAGCTCTGATATGGAGATCCGCTTCTTTTTTATGTTTTAATCATCCAAATTCATCCAAAGTCAAACTTAAGAACTAACGAAGTCGTAGATGTCATTACAACTAATTAAATGAATTTTGGAGTTTAAACTCACAAGGTTTCATTCCTTTTATTGTGGAAAGAGGAATTCTTTTTAATTTTAATACGGTACCAATATGAGACGAGATGTGTAGCCAACAGTGCAAAGCGGAATTGAAACGAAACACTCCTTGTTGAGCTTTTTTGCTGATAGGCTGTCAGCAAAAAAATAATTAAAACCAAAATAAATAAGTGAAAACTTCGGCTCAGTGGCGAAAACACAGCAACAGTTCCAACCCAGACGTTTCCACGACCAAAAAGTCCTCACATGCTCAAAAATGGCAGAAATTTTACAAAAAGCCGACAGGTTGCCCAAAAACTGCCACAATTGATGCGCTGTTTGGCGGGGTACAATAACTGCGAGTGAAAAAGTTCATTTTATATACTTGTTCAGTGAATCAATAGTCTAAAAGAGGAAGAGAATCAAGAGTCTAAAAGAGGAAGAGAAACAAGAGGCTAAAAGAGGAAGCGAAATAAGAGGCTAAGAGAGGAAGAGAAAAAAGAGGCTAAACGAGTAAGAGAAAAAAGAGGCTAAAAGAGGAAGAGAAACAAGTGTCTAAAAGAGGAAGAGAAACAAGTGTCTAAGAGAGAAAGAGAAACAAGAGTCTAAAAGAGGAAGAGAAACGAGAGACAAAAAGAGGAAGAGAAACAAGAGGCTAAAAGAGAAAGAGAAACAAGAGTCTAAAAGAGAAAAAGAAACAAGAGTCTAAAAGAGGAAGAGAAACAAGAGTCTAAAAGAGGAAGAGAAACAAGTGTCTAAAAGAGAAAGAGAAACAAAAGTCTAAAAGAAAAAGAGAAAGAAGAGGCTAAAAGAGGAAAAGAAACAAGAGGCTAAGAGAGGAAGATAAACAAGTGTCTAAAAGAGAAAGAGAAACAAGAGTCTAAAAGAGGAAGAGAAACAAGTGTCTAAAAGAGAAAGAGAAACAAGAGTCTAAAAGAGAAAGAGAAACAAGAGTCTAAAAGAGGAAGAGAAACAAGAGACAAAAAGAGGAAGAGAAACAATAGGCTAAACGAGTAAGTGAAAAAAGGGGCTAAAAGAGGAAGAGAAACAAGTGTCTAAAAGAGGAAGAGAAACAAGTGTCTATGAGAGAAAGAGAAACAAGAGTCTAAAAGAGGAAGAGAAACGAGAGACAAAAAGAGGAAGAGAAACAAGAGGCTAAAAGAGAAAGCGAAACAAGAGTCTAAAAGAGAAAAAGAAACAAGAGTCTAAAAGAGGAAGAGAAACAAGAGTCTAAAAGAGGAAGAGAAACAAGTGTCTAAAAGAGAAAAAGAAACAAAAGTCTAAAAGAGAAAGAGAAAGAAGAGGCTAAAAGAGGAAAAGAAACAAGAGGCTAAGAGAGGAAGAGAAATAAAAGGCTAAGAGAGGAAGAGAAACAAGTGTCTAAAAGAGAAAGAGAAACAAGAGTCTAAAAGAGGAAGAGAAACAAGTGTCTAAAAGAGAAAGAGAAACAAGAGTCTAAAAGAGAAAGAGAAACAAGAGTCTGAAAGAGGAAGGGAAACAAGAGACAAAAAGAGGAAGAGAAACAAGAGGCTAAACGAGTAAGTGAAAAAAGGGGCTAAAAGAGGAAGAGAAACAAGAGTCTAAAAGAGGAAGAGAAACAAGTTTCTAAAAGAGAAAGAGAAACAAGAGTCTAAAAGAGAAAGAGAAACAAGAGGCTAAAAGAGGAAGAGAAACAAGAGGCTAAAAGAGGAAGAGAAACAAGAGGCTCAGAGAGGAAGAGAAATAAGAGGCTAAATGATTAAGAGAAAAAAGAGGCTAAAAGGGGAAGAGAAACAAGAGTCTAAAAGAGGAAGAAAAACAAGTGTCTAAAAGAGAAAGAGAAACAAGAGTCTAAAAGAGGAAGAGAAACAATTGTCTAAAAGAGAAAGAGAAACAAGAGTCTAAATGAGAAAGAGACGCAAGAGACTAAGAGAGGAAGAGAAATAAGAGGCTAAGAGAGGAAGAAAAACAAGCGGATAAACGAGTAGGAGAAAAAAGAGGCTAAAAGAGGAGGAGAAACAAGTGTCTAAAAGAGAAAGAGAAACAAGAGTCTAAAAGAGGAAGAGAAACAAGTGTCCGAAAGAGAAAGAGAAACAAGAGTCTAAAAGAGGAAGAGAAACAAGAGACAAAAAGAGGAAGAGAAACAAGAGGCTAAAAGAGGAAGAGAAACAAGAGGCTAAAAGAGGAAGAGAAACAAGAGTCTAAAAGAGGAAGAGAAACAAGTGTCTAAAAAAGAAAGAGAAACAAGAGTCTAAACGAGAAAGAGAAACAAGAGGCTAAAAGAGGAAGAGAAACAAGAGGCTAAAAGAGGAAGAGAAACAAGAGGCTATGAGTGGAAGAGAAATAAGAGGCTAAACGATTAAGAGAAAAAAGAGGCTAAATTAGGAAGAGACCAAACAAGAGTCTAAAAGAGGAAGAGAAAAAAGTGTCTAAAAGAAAAAGAGAAACAAGAGTCTAAAAGAGAAAGAGAAACAAGAGGCTAAGAGAGGAAGAGAAACAAGAGGCTAAAAAAGGAACAGAAACAAGAGGCTAGAACAGGAAGAGAAACAAGAGGCTAAAAGATGAGGAGAAACAAGAGGCTAAAAGAGGAAGAGAAACAAGAGGCTAAAAGAGGAAGAGAAACAAGAGGCTAAAAGAGGAAGAGAAACAAGAGGCTGAGAGAGGAAGAAAAATAAGAGGCTAAACGAGTAACAGAAAAAAGAGGCTAAAAGAGGAAGAGAAACAAGAGTCTAAAAGAGGAAGAGAAACAATTGTCTAAAAGAGAAAGAGAAACACGAGTCTAGAAAAGAAAGAGAAACAACAGGCTTAAAGAGGAAGAGAAACAAGAGGCTAAAAGAGGAAGAGAAACAAGAGGCTAGAAGAGAAAGTGAAACAAGAGGCTAAAAGAGGAAGAGAAAAAAGAGGCTAAAAGAGGAAGAGAAATAAGAGGCTAGAAGAAGAAGAGAAACAAGAGGCTAAAAGAGGAAGCTAAACAAGGGGCTAAAAGAGGAAGCGAAATAAGAGGCTAAAAGAGGAAGAGAAATAAGAAGCTAAAAGAGGAAGAGAATCAAGATTCTAAAAGATGTAGAGAAGCAGGAGTCTGGAAGATGAAGAAAAACAAGACGCTAAAAGAGGAAGAGAAACAAGAGGCTGCAATAGGAAGAGAAACAAGAGGCTAAACGAGGAAGAGAAACAAGAGGCTAAAAGAGGAAGAGAAATAAGAAGTTAAAAGAGGAAGAGAAACAAGAGGCTAGAAGAGGAAGAGAAACAAGAGGCTAAAAGAGGAAGAGAAACAAGAGGCTAAGAGAGGAAGAGAAATAAGAGGCTAAACGAGTAAGAAAAACAAGAGTCTAAAAGAGGAAGAGAAACAAGAGGCTAAAAGAAGACGAGAAACAAGAGGCTACAAGAGGAAGGGAAACAAGAGGCTGAAAGCGAAGAGAAACAAGTGTCTAAAAGAGGAAGAGAAACAAGAGGCTACAAGAGGAAGAGAGACAGGAGGCTAAAAGAGGAAGAGAAACAAGAGGCTAAAAAAGAAAGAGAAACAAGAGGCTAAAAGAGGAAAAAAACAAGAGGCTAAAAGAGGACGAGAAAGAAGAGGCTACAAGAGGAAGAGAAACAAGAGGCTAAAAGAGGAAGAGAAACAAGGGGCTAAAAGAGAAAGAGAAACAAGAGGCTAAAAGAGGAAGAAAAACAAGAGGCTAAAAGAGGACGAGAAAAAAGAGGCTACAGGAGGAAGAGAAACAAGGGGCTAAAAGAGGAAGAGAAACAAAAGGCTACAAGAGGAAGAGAAACAAGAGGCTAAAAGAGGAAGAGAAACAAGAGGCTACAAGAGGAAGGGAAACAAGAGGCTAAAAGAGGAAGAGAAAAAAGAGGCTGCAAGAGGAAGAGAAACATGAGGCTAAACGAGGAAGAGAAACAAGAGGCTAAAAGAAAAAGAGAAACAAGAGGCTGCAAGAGGAAGAGAAACAAGAGACTAAACGAGGAAGAGAAACAAGAGGCTAAAAGAGAAAGAGAAACAAGAGGCCAAAAGAGGAGGAAAAACAAGAGGCTAAAAGAGGACGAGAAAGAAGAGGCTACAAGAGGAAGAGAAACAAGAGGCTAAAAAAGGAAGAGAAACAAAAGGCTACAAGAGGAAGAGAAACAAGAGGCTAAACGAGGAAGAGAAACAAGAGGCTAAAAGAAAAAGAGAAACAAGAGGCTGCAAGAGGAAGAGAAACAAGAGGCTAAACGAGGAAGAGAAACAAGAGGTTAAAAGAGAAAGAGAAACAAGAGGCTAAAAGAGGAGGAAAAACAAGAGGCTAAAAGAGGACGAGAAAGAAGAGGCTATAAGAGGAAGAGAAACAAGAGGCTAAAAGAGGAAGAGAAACAAAAGGCTACAAGAGGAAGTGAAACAAGAGGCTAAACGAGGAAGAGAAACAAGAGGCTAAAAGAGGAAGAGAAACAAGAGGCTGCAAGAGGAAGACAATCAAGAGGCTAAACGAGGAAGAGAAACTAGAGGCTAAAAAAGAAAGAGAAACAAGAGGCTAAAAGAGGAAGAAAAACAAGAGGCTAAAAGAAGACGAGAAACAAGAGGCTAAAAGAGGAAGAGAAACAAGAGATAAACGAGGAAGAGAAACAAGAGGCTAAAAGAGAAAGAGAAACAAGAGGCTAAAAGAGGAAGAAAAACAAGAGGCTATAAGAGGACGAGAAACAAGAGGCTACAAGAGGAAGAGAAACAAGAGGCTGCAAGAAGAAGAGAAACAAGAGGCTAAACGAGGAAGAGAAACAAGAGGCTAAAAGAGAACGAGAGACAAGAGGCCAAAAGAGGAAGAAAAACAAGAGGCTAAAAGAGGAAGAGAAACAAGAGGCTGCAAGAGGAAGAGAAACAAGAGGCTAAAAGAAGGCGAGAAACAAGAGGCTAAACGAGGAAAAGAAACAAGAGGCTAAAAGAGAAAGAGAAACAAGAGGCTAAAAGAGGAAGACAAACAAGAGGCAAAAAGAGGACGAGAAACAAGAGGCTACAAGAGGAAGAGAAACAAGAGGCTGCAAGAAGAAGAGAAACAAGAGGCTAAACGATGAAGAAAAACAAGAGGCTAAAAGAAGACGAGAAACAAGAGGCTACAAGAGGAAGAGAAACAAGAGGCTAAACGAGGAAGAGAAACAAGAGGCTAAAAGAGAAAGAGAAACAAGAGGCTAAAAGAGGAAGAAAAACATGAGGCTAAAAGAGGACGAGAAACAAGAGGCTACAAGAGGAAGAGAAACAAGAGGCTGCAAGAAGAAGAGAAACAAGAGGCTAAACGAGGAAGAGAAACAAGAGGCTAAACGAGGAAGAGAAACAAGAGGCTAAAAGAGAAAGAGAAACAAGAGGCTAAAAGTGGAAGAAAAACAAGAGGCTAAAAGAGGAAGAGAAACAAGAGGCTGCAAGAGGAAGAGAAACAAGAGGCTAAAAGAAGGCGAGAAACAAGAGGCTAATAGAGGAAGAGAAACAAGAGGCTAAAAGAGAAAGAGAAACAAGAGTCAAAAAGAGGAAGAAAAACAAGAGGCTAAAAGAGGACGAGAAACAAGAGGCTACAAGAGGGAGAGAAACAAGAGGCTGCAAGAAGAAGAGAAACAAGAGGCTAAACGAGGAAGAGAAACAAGAGGCTAAAAGAGGAAGAGAAACATGAGTCTAAAAGAGGAAGAGAAACAAGTGTCTAAAAGAAAAAGAGAAACAAGTGTCTAAAAGAGAAAGAGAAACAAGAGGCTACAAGAGGAAGAGAAACAAGAGGCTAAAAGGGGAAGAGAAACAAAAGGCTACAAGAGGAAGTGAAACAAGAGCCTAAAAGAGGAAGAAAAACAAGTGTCTAAAAGAGGAAGAGAAACAAGAGGCTACAAGAGGAAGAGAGACAAGAGGCTAAAAGAGGAAGAGAAACAAGAGGCTAAAAAAGAAAGAGAAACAAGAGGCTAAAAGAGGAAGAAAATCAAGAGGCTAAAAGAGGACGAGAAACAAGAGGCTACAAGAGGAAGAGAAACAAGAGGCTAAAAGAGGAAGAGAAACAAGAGGCTAAAAGAGAAAGAGAAACAAGAGGCTTAAAGAGGAAGAAAAACAAGAGGCTAAAAGAGGACGAGAAACAAGAGGCTAAAAAAGAAAGAGAAACAAGAGGATAAAAGAGGAAGAAAATCAAGAGGCTAAAAGAGGAAGAGAAACAAGAGGCTGCAAGAAGAAGAGAAACAAGAGGCTAAACGATGAAGAAAAACAAGAGGCTAAAAGAAGACGAGAAACATGAAGCTACAAGAGGAAGAGAAACAAGAGGCTAAACGAGGAAGAGAAACAAGAGGCTAAAAGAGAAAGAGAAACAAGAGGCTAAAAGAGGAAGAAAAACATGAGGCTAAAAGAGGACGAGAAACAAGAGGCTACAAGAGGAAGAGAAACAAGAAGCTGCAAGAAGAAGAGAAACAAGAGGCTAAACGAGGAAGAGAAACAAGAGGCTGCAAGAAGAAGAGAAACAAGAGGCTAAAAGAGGAAGAAAAACAAGAGGCTAAAAGAAGACGAGAAACAAGAGGCTACAAGAGGAAGAGAAACAAGAGGCTAAACGAGGAAGAGAAACAAGAGGCTAAAAGAGAAAGAGTAACAAGAGGCTAAAAGAGGAAGAAAAACAAGAGGCTAAAAGAGGACGAGAAACAAGAGGCTACAAGAGGAAGAGAAACAAGAGGCTGCAAGAAGAAGAGAAACATGAGGCTAAACGAGGAAGAGAAACAAGAGGCTAAAAGAGAAAGAGAAACAAGAGGCTAAAACTGGAAGAAAAACAAGAGGCTAAAAGAGGAAGAGAAACAAGAGGCTGCAAGAGGAAGAGAAACAAGAGGCTAAAAGAAGGCGAGAAACAAGAGGCTAAACGAGGAAGAGAAACAAGAGGCTAAAAGAGAAAGAGAAACAAGAGGCAAAAAGAGGAAGAAAAACAAGAGGCTAAAAGAGGACGAGAAACAAGAGGCTACAAGAGGGAGAGAAACAAGAGGCTGCAAGAAGAAGAGAAACAAGAGGCTAAACGAGGAAGAGAAACAAGAGGCTAAAAGAGGAAGAGAAACATGAGTCTAAAAGAGGAAGAGAAACAAGTGTCTAAAAGAGAAAGAGAAACAAGTGTCTAAAAGAGAAAGAGAAACAAGAGGCTACAAGAGGAAGAGAAACAAGAGGCTAAAAGGGGAAGAGAAACAAAAGGCTACAAGAGGAAGTGAAACATGAGGCTAAAAGAGGAAGAAAAACAAGTGTCTAAAAGAGGAAGAGAAACAAGAGGCTACAAGAGGAAGAGAGACAAGAGGCTAAAAGAGGAAGAGAAACAAGAGGCTAAAAAAGAAAGAGAAACAAGAGGCTAAAAGAGGAAGAAAATCAAGAGGCTAAAAGAGGACGAGAAACAAGAGGCTACAAGAGAAAGAGAAACAAGAGGCTAAAAGAGGAAGAGAAACAAGAGGCTAAAAGAGAAAGAGAAACAAGAGATTTATAGAGGAAGAAAAACAAGAGGCTTAAAGAGGACGAGAAAAAAGAGGCTACAAGAGGAAGAGAAACAAGAGGCTAAAAGAGGAAGAGAAACAAAAGGCTACAAGAGGATGAGAACCAAGAGGCTAAAAGAGGAAGAGAAACAAGAGGCTACAAGAGGAAGGGAAACAAGAGGCTAAAAGAGGAAGGGAAAAAAGAGGCTGCAAGAGGAAGAGAAACATGAGGCTAAACGAGGAAGAGAAACAAGAGGCTAAAAGAAAAAGAGAAACAAGAGGCTGCAAGAGGAAGAGAAACAAGAAGCTAAACGAGGAAGAGAAACAAGAGGCTAAAAGAGAAAGAGAAACAAGAGGCTAAAAGAGGAAGAAAAACAAGAGGCTAAAAGAGGACGAGAAACAAGAGGCTACAAGATGAAGAGAAACAAGAGGCTAAAAGATGAAGAGAAACAAAAGGCTACAAGAGGAAGAGAAACAAGAGGCTAACGAGGAAGAGAAACAAGAGGCTAAAAGAGGCAGAGAAACAAGAGGCTGCAAGAGGAAGAGAAACAAGAGGCTAAACGAGAAAGAGAAACAAGAGGCTAAAAAAGAAAGAGAAACAAGAGGCTAAAAGAGGAAGAAAAACAAGAGGCTAAAAGAAGACGAGAAACAAGAGGCTACAAGAGGAATAGAAACAAGAGGCTAAACGAGGAAGAGAAACAAGAGGCTAAAAGAGGAAGAGAAACATGAGTCTAAAAGAGGAAGAGAAACAAGTGTCTAAAAGAGAAAGAGAAACAAGTGTCTAAAAGAGAAAGAGAAACAAGAGGCTACAAGAGGAAGAGAAACAAGAGGCTAAAAGGGGAAGAGAAACAAAAGGCTACAAGAGGAAGTGAAACAAGTGTCTAAAAGAGGAAGAGAAACAAGAGGCTACAAGAGGAAGAGAGACAAGAGGCTAAAAGAGGAAGAGAAACAAGAGGCTAAAAAAGAAAGAGAAACAAGAGGTTAAAAGAGGAAGAAAATCAAGAGGCTAAAAGAGGACGAGAAACAAGAGGCTACAAGAGGAAGAGAAACAAGAGGCTAAAAGAGGAAGAGAAACAAGAGGCTAAAAGAGAAAGAGAAACAAGAGATTTAAAGAGAAAGAAAAACAAGAGGCTTAAAGAGGACGAGAAAAAAGAGGCTACAAGAGGAAGAGAAACAAGATGCTAAAAGAGGAAGAGAAACAAAAGGCTACAAGAGGATGAGAAACAAGAGGCTAAAAGAGGAAGAGAAACAAGAGGCTACAAGAGGAAGGGAAACAAGGGGCTAAAAGAGGAAGAGAAAAAAGAGGCTGCAAGAGGAAGAGAAACATGAGGCTAAACGAGGAAGAGAAACAAGAGGCTAAAAGAAAAAGAGAAACAAGAGGCTGCAAGAGGAAGAGAAACAAGAAGCTAAACGAGGAAGAGAAACAAGAGGCTAAAAGAGAAAGAGAAACAAGAGGCTAAAAGAGGAAGAAAAACAAGAGGCTAAAAGAGGACGAGAAACAAGAGGCTACAAGAGGAAGAGAAACAAGAGGCTAAAAGATGAAGAGAAACAAAAGGCTACAAGAGGAAGAGAAACAAGAGGCTAACGAGGAAGAGAAACAAGAGGCTAAAAGAGGCAGAGAAACAAGAGGCTGCAAGAGGAAGAGAAACAAGAGGCTAAACGAGGAAGAGAAACAAGAGGCTAAAAAAGAAAGAGAAACAAGAGGCTAAAAGAGGAAGAAAAACAAGAGGCTAAAAGACGACGAGAAACAAGAGGCTACAAGAGGAATAGAAACAAGAGGCTAAACGAGGAAGAGAAACAAGAGGCTAAAAGAGAAAGAGAAACAAGAGGCTAAAAGAGGAAGAAAAACAAGAGGCTAAAAGAGGACGAGAAACAAGAGGCTACAAGAGGAAGAGAAACAAGAGGCTGCAAGAAGAAGAGAAACAAGAGGCTAAACGAGGAAGAGAAACAAGAGGCTAAAAGAGAAAGAGAAACAAGAGGCTAAAAGAGGAAGAAAAACAAGAGGCTAAAAGAGGAAGAGAAACAAGGGGCTGCAAGAGGAAGAGAAACAAGAGGCTAAAAGAAGGCGAGAATCAAAAGGCTAAACGAGGAAGAGAAACAAGAGGCTAAAAGAGAAAGAGAAACAAGAGGCTAAAAGAGGAAGAAAAACAAGAGGCTAAAAAAAGACGAGAAACAAGAGGCTACAAGAGGAAGAGAAGCAGGAGTCTGGAAGGGGAAGAAAAACAAGACGCTAAAAGAGGAAGAGAAACGAGAGGCTGCAAAAGGAAGAGAAACAAAAGGCTGAACGAGGAAGAGAAACAAGAGGCTGCAAGAGGAAGAGAAACAAGAGGCTAAACGAGGAAGAGAAACAAGAGGCTAAAAAAGAAAGAGAAACAAGAGGCTAAAAGAGGAAGAAAAACAAGAGGCTAAAAGACGACGAGAAACAAGAGGCTACAAGAGGAATAGATACAAGAGGCTAAACGAGGAAGAGAAACAAGAGGCTAAAAGAGAAAGAGAAACAAGAGGCTAAAAGAGGAAGAAAAACAAGAGGCTAAAAGAGGACGAGAAACAAGAGGCTACAAGAGGAAGAGAAACAAGAGGCTGCAAGAAGAAGAGAAACAAGAGGCTAAACGAGGAAGAGAAACAAGAGGCTAAAAGAGAAAGAGAAACAAGAGGCTAAAAGAGGAAGAAAAACAAGAGGCTAAAAGAGGAAGAGAAACAAGGGGCTGCAAGAGGAAGAGAAACAAGAGGCTAAAAGAAGGCGAGAATCAAAAGGCTAAACGAGGAAGAGAAACAAGAGGCTAAAAGAGAAAGAGAAACAAGAGGCTAAAAGAGGAAGAGAATCAAGAGCCTAAAAGAGGAGGAGAAGCAAGAGTCTAAAAGAGGAAGAGAAACAAGAGGCTAAAAGAGGAAGAGAAACAACAGGCTAAAAGAGGAAGAGAAACAATAGGCTAAAGAGGAAGAGAATCAATAGTCTAAAAGAGGAAGAGAAACAAGAGTCTAAAAGACGACGAGAAACAAGAGGCTACAAGAGGAATAGAAACAAGAGGCTAAACGAGGAAGAGAAACAAGAGGCTAAAAGAGAAAGAGAAACAAGAGGCTAAAAGAGGAAGAAAAACAAGAGGCTAAAAGAGGACGAGAAACAAGAGGCTACAAGAGGAAGAGAAACAAGAGGCTGCAAGAAGAAGAGAAACAAGAGGCTAAACGAGGAAGAGAAACAAGAGGCTAAAAGAGAAAGAGAAACAAGAGGCTAAAAGAGGAAGAAAAACAAGAGGCTAAAAGAGGAAGAGAAACAAGGGGCTGCAAGAGGAAGAGAAACAAGAGGCTAAAAGAAGGCGAGAATCAAAAGGCTAAACGAGGAAGAGAAACAAGAGGCTAAAAGAGAAAGAGAAACAAGAGGCTAAAAGAGGAAGAAAAACAAGAGGCTAAAAAAAGACGAGAAACAAGAGGCTACAAGAGGAAGAGAAGCAGGAGTCTGGAAGGGGAAGAAAAACAAGACGCTAAAAGAGGAAGAGAAACGAGAGGCTGCAAAAGGAAGAGAAACAAAAGGCTGAACGAGGAAGAGAAACAAGAGGCTGCAAGAGGAAGAGAAACAAGAGGCTAAACGAGGAAGAGAAACAAGAGGCTAAAAAAGAAAGAGAAACAAGAGGCTAAAAGAGGAAGAAAAACAAGAGGCTAAAAGACGACGAGAAACAAGAGGCTACAAGAGGAATAGATACAAGAGGCTAAACGAGGAAGAGAAACAAGAGGCTAAAAGAGAAAGAGAAACAAGAGGCTAAAAGAGGAAGAAAAACAAGAGGCTAAAAGAGGACGAGAAACAAGAGGCTACAAGAGGAAGAGAAACAAGAGGCTGCAAGAAGAAGAGAAACAAGAGGCTAAACGAGGAAGAGAAACAAGAGGCTAAAAGAGAAAGAGAAACAAGAGGCTAAAAGAGGAAGAAAAACAAGAGGCTAAAAGAGGAAGAGAAACAAGGGGCTGCAAGAGGAAGAGAAACAAGAGGCTAAAAGAAGGCGAGAATCAAAAGGCTAAACGAGGAAGAGAAACAAGAGGCTAAAAGAGAAAGAGAAACAAGAGGCTAAAAGAGGAAGAAAAACAAGAGGCTAAAAAAAGACGAGAAACAAGAGGCTACAAGAGGAAGAGAAGCAGGAGTCTGGAAGGGGAAGAAAAACAAGACGCTAAAAGAGGAAGAGAAACGAGAGGCTGCAAAAGGAAGAGAAACAAAAGGCTGAACGAGGAAGAGAAACAAGAGGCTAAAAGAGAAAGAGAAACAAGAGGCTAAAAGAGGAAGAAAAACAAGAGGCTAAAAGAGGACGAGAAACAAGAGGCTACAAGAGGAAGAGAAGCAGGAGTCTGGAAGGGGAAGAAAAACAAGACGCTAAAAGAGAAAGAGAAACAAGAGGCTAAAACAGGAAGAAAAACAAGAGGCTAAAAGAGGACGAGAAACAAGAGGCTACAAGAGGAAGAGAGACAAGAGGCTAAAAGAGTAAAAGAAACAAAAGGCTACAAGAGGAAGAGAAACAAGAGGCTAAAAGAGGAAGAGAAACAAGAGGCTACAAGAGGAAGGGAAACAAGAGGCTAAAAGAGGAAGAGAAAAAAGAGGCTAAAAGAGGAAGAGAAACAAGTGTCTAAAAGAGAAAGAGAAACAAGAGTCCAAAAGAGGAAGAGAAACAAGAGGCTACAAGAGGAAGAGAGACAAGAGGCTAAAAGAGGAAGAAAAACAAGACGCTAAAAGAGGAAGAATAACAATAGGCTACAAGAGGAAGAGAAACAAGAAGCTAAACGAGGAAGAGAAACAAGAGTCTTGAAGAGGAAGAGAAACAAGAGGCTAAAAGAGGAAGAGAAACAAGAGGCTAGAAGAGGAAGAGAAAGAAGAGGCTAAAAGAGGAAGAGAAACAAGAGGCTAAGAGAAGAAGGGAAATAAGAGGCTAAACGAGTAAGAGAAAAAAGAGTCTAAAGGAGGAAGGGAAACAAGTGTCTAAAAGAGAAAGAGAAACAAGAGTCTAAAAGAGAAAGAGAAACAAAAGGCTAGAAGAGGAAGAGAAACAAGAGGCTAAAGGAAGAAGAGAAACAAGAGGCTAAAAGAGGAAGAGAAACAAGAGGCTAAAAGAGGAAGAGAAACAGAAACAAGTGTCTAAAAGAGAAAGAGAAACAAGTGTCTAAAAGAGAAAGGGAAACAAGAGGCTAAAAGAGGAAGAGAAACAAGAGGCTAGAAGAGAAAGAGAAACAAGACGCTAAAAGAGGAAGAGAAACAAGAGGCTAAAAGAGGAAGGGAAGCAAGAGGGTAGAAGAGGAAGAGAAACAAGAGGCTAAAAGAGGAAGAGAAACAAGTGTCTAAAAGAGAAAGAGAAACAAGGGTCTAAAAGAGAAAGAGAAACAAGAGGCTAAAAGAGGAAGAAGAACACGAGGCTAAAAGAGTAAGAGAAACAAGAGGCTAGAAGAGGAAGAGAAACAAGAGGCTAAAAGAAGAAGAGAAACAAGAGTCTAAAAGAGGAGGAGAAAAAAGAGGCTAAAAGAGGAAGAGAAGCAAGAGGCTAAAAGAGGGAGAAAAAAAAGAGGCTAAGAGAGGAAGAGAAAAAAGAGGCTAAATGAGTAAAAGTAAAAAGAGGCTAAAAGATGAAGAGAAACAAGAGACAAAAGGAGGAAGAGAAACAAGAGGCTAAAAGAGGAAGAGAAACAAGAGTCTAAAAGAGGAGGAGAATTAAGAGAATAAAAGAGGAAGAGAAACAAGAGGCTAAAAGAGGAAGAGAAACAAGAGGCTTAGAGAGGAAGAGAAATAAGAGGCTAAACGAATAAGAGAAAAAAAGCCTAAAGAGGAAGAGAAATATGAGTCTAAAAGAGGAAGAGAAACAAGTGTCTAAAAGAGAAAGAGAAACAAGAGTCTAAAAGAGAAAGAGAAACGAGTGGCTAAAAGAGGAAGAGAAACAAGAGGCTAAAAGAAGAAGAGAAACAAGAGGCTAGAAGAAGAGGCGAAACAAGAGGCAAAAAGAGGAAGAGAAACAAGAGGCTAAAAGGGGAAGAGAAGCAAGAGGCTAAAAGAGGAAGAGAAACAAGAGTCTACAAGAGGAGGAGAAACAAGAGAATAAAAGAGGAAGAGAAACAAGAGGCTAAAAGAGGAAGAGAAACAAGAGGCTTAGAGAGGAAGAGAATTAAGAGGCTAAACGAGTAAGAGAAAAAAAGAGTAAAGAGGAAGAGAAACATGAGTCTAAAAGAGGAAGAGAAACAAGTGTCTAAAAGAGAAAGAGAAACAAGAGTCTAAAAGAGAAAGAGAAACGAGAGGCTAAAAGAGGAAGAGAAACAAGAGGCTAAAAGAGGAAGAGAAAAAAGATGCTAGAAGAGGAGGAGAAACAAGAGGCAAAAAGAGGAAGAGAAACAAGAGGCTAAAATGGGAAGAGAAGCAACAGGCTAAAAGAGGAAGAGAAACAAGAGGCTAAAAGAGGAAGGGAAACAAGAGGCTAAAAGAGGAAGAGAAACAAGAGGCTAAAAGAGGAAGAGAAACAAGAGGCTAAAAGAGGAAGAGAAACAAGAGGCTAAAAGATGAAGAGAAATAAAAGTCTAAAAGAGGAAGAGAATCAAAACTCTAAAAGACATAGAGAAACAAGAGGCTAAAAGAGGAAGAGATACAAGAGTCTAAAAGAGGAAGAGAATCAAGAGTCTAAAAAAGGAAGAGAAACAAGAGGCTAAAAGAGGAAGAAAAACAAGAAGCTAAAAGAAGAAGAGAAATAAGAGGCTAAAAGAGGAAGAGAAACAAGAGACTAAAAGAGGAAGGAAAACAAGAGGCTAAACTGAGAAGAGAAACAAGATGCTGAAAGATGAAGACAATACAGAGTCTAAAAGAGGGAGAGAAACAAGAGTCTAAAAGATGAAGAGAAACAAGAGGCTAAAAGAGGAAGAAAAACAAGAGGCTAAAAGAGGAAGAGAAAAAAGAGGCCTTAAAGAGGAAGAGAAACAAGAGACTAAAAGAGGAAGAAAAACAAGAGCCTAAACGGAGAAGATAAACCAGAGGCTAAAAGATGAAGACAATCCAGAGTCTAAAAGAGGAAGAGAAACAAGAGTCTAAAAGAGGAAGAGAAACAAGAGGCTAAAAGAGCAAGAGAAACAAGAGGCTAAAAGAGGAAGAGAAACAAGAGGCTAAAAGAGGAAGAGAAACAAGAGGCTAAAAGAGGAAGAGAAACAAGAGGCTAAAAGAGGAAGAGAAACAAGAGGCTAAAAGATGAAGAGAAATAAAAGTCTAAAAGAGGAAGAGAATCAAAACTCTAAAAGACCAAGAGAAACAAGAGGCTAAAAGAGGAAGAGATACAAGAGTCTAAAAGAGGAAGAGAATCAAGAGTCTAAAAAAGGAAGAGAAACAAGAGGCTAAAAGAGAAAGAAAAACAAGAGGCTAAAAGAAGAAGAGAAATAAGAGGCTAAAAGAGGAAGAGAAACAAGAGAATAAAAGAGGAAGGAAAACAAGAGGCTAAACGGAGAAGAGAAACAAGATGCTGAAAGATGAAGACAATACAGAGTCTAAAAGAGGGAGAGAAACAAGAGTCTAAAAGAGGAAGAGCAACAAGAGGCTAAAAGAGGAAGAAAAACAAGAGGCTAGAAGAGGAAGAGAAAAAAGAGGCCTTAAAGAGGAAGAGAAACAAGAGACTAAAAGAGGAAGAAAAACAAGAGCCTAAACGGAGAAGATAAATCAGAGGCTAAAAGATGAAGACAATCCAGAGTCTAAAAGAGGAAGAGAAACAAGAGTCTAAAAGAGGAAGAGAAACAAGAGGCTAAAAGAGCAAGAGAAACAAGAGGCTAAAAGAGGAAGAGAAACAAGAGGCTAAAAGAAGAAGAGAAACAGGTGGCTAAAAGAGGAAGAGAAACAAGAGGCTAAAAGAGGATGAGAAACAAGTGTCTAAAAGAGGAAGAGAAACAAGAGTCTAAAAGAGAAAGAGAAACAAGAGGCTGAAAGAGGAAGAGAAACAAGAGGCTAAAAGAAGAAGAGAAACAAGAGGCTAGAAGAGGAAGAGAAACAAGAGGCTAAAAGAGGAAGAGAAACAAGAGACTAGAAGAGGAAGAGAAACAAGAGGCTAAAAGAGGAAGAGAAATAGGAGGCTAAAAGAGGAAGAGAAACAAAAGGCTAAAAGAGGAAGAGAAACAAAAGTCTAAAAGAGGAAGAAAATCAAGAAGCTGAAAGAGGAAGAGAAACAAGAGGCTAAAAGAGGAAGAGAAACAAGAGGCTGAAAGAGGAAGCGAAACAAGAGGCTAAAAGAGGAAGAGAAACAAGAGGCTAAAAGAAGAAGAGAAACAGGTGGCTAAAAGAGGAAGAGAAACAAGAGGCTAAAAGAGGATGAGAAACAAGAGTCTAAAAGAGAAAGAGAAACAAGAGGCTAAAAGATGAAGACAATCCAGAGTCTAAAAGAGGAAGAGAAACAAGAGTCTAAAAGAGGAAGAGAAACAAGAAGCTAAAAGAGCAAGAGAAACAAGAGGCTAAAAGAGGAAGAGAAACAAGAGGCTAAAAGAAGAAGAGAAACAGGTGGCTAAAAGAGGAAGAGAAACAAGGGGCTAAAAGAGGATGAGAAACAAGTGTCTAAAAGAGGAAGAGAAACAAGAGTCTAAAAGAGAAAGAGAAACAATAGGCTAAAAGAGGAAGAGAAACAAGAGGCTAAAAGAAGAAGAGAAACAGGTGGCTAAAAGAGGAAGAGAAACAAGAGGCTGAAAGAGGTTGAGAAACAAGTGTCTAAAAGAGGAAGAGAAACAAGAGTTTAAAAGAGAAAGAGAAACAAGAGGCTGAAAGAGGAAGAGAAACAAGAGGCTAAAAGAGGATGAGAAACAAGAGTCTAAAAGAGAAAGAGAAACAAGAGGCTAAAAGATGAAGACAATCCAGAGTCTAAAAGAGGAAGAGAAACAAGAGTCTAAAAGAGGAAGAGAAACAAGAAGCTAAAAGAGCAAGAGAAACAAGAGGCTAAAAGAGGAAGAGAAACAAGAGGCTAAAAGAAGAAGAGAAACAGGTGGCTAAAAGAGGAAGAGAAACAAGGGGCTAAAAGAGGATGAGAAACAAGTGTCTAAAAGAGGAAGAGAAACAAGAGTCTAAAAGAGAAAGAGAAACAAGAGGCTAAAAGAGGAAGAGAAACAAGAGGCTAAAAGAAGAAGAGAAACAGGTGGCTAAAAGAGGAAGAGAAACAAGAGGCTGAAAGAGGTTGAGAAACAAGTGTCTAAAAGAGGAAGAGAAACAAGAGTTTAAAAGAGAAAGAGAAACAAGAGGCTGAAAGAGGAAGAGAAACAAGAGGCTAAAAGAAGAAGAGAAAAAAGAGGCTAGAAGAGGAAGAGAAACAAGAGGCTAAAAGAGGAAGAGAAACAAGAGACTAGAAGAGGAAGAGAAACAAGAGTCTAAAAGAGGAAGAGAAACAAGAGTCTAAAAGAGGAAGAGAAACAAGAAGCTAAAAGAGCAAGAGAAACAAGAGGCTAAAAGAGGAAGAGAAACAAGAGGCTAAAAGAAGAAGAGAAACAGGTGGCTAAAAGAGGAAGAGAAACAAGGGGCTAAAAGAGGATGAGAAACAAGTGTCTAAAAGAGGAAGAGAAACAAGAGTCTAAAAGAGAAAGAGAAACAAGAGGCTAAAAGAGGAAGAGAAACAAGAGGCTAAAAGAAGAAGAGAAACAGGTGGCTAAAAGAGGAAGAGAAACAAGAGGCTGAAAGAGGTTGAGAAACAAGTGTCTAAAAGAGGAAGAGAAACAAGAGTTTAAAAGAGAAAGAGAAACAAGAGGCTGAAAGAGGAAGAGAAACAAGAGGCTAAAAGAAGAAGAGAAAAAAGAGGCTAGAAGAGGAAGAGAAACAAGAGGCTAAAAGAGGAAGAGAAACAAGAGACTAGAAGAGGAAGAGAAACAAGAGGCTAAAAGAGGAAGAGAAATAGGAGGCTAAAAGAGGAAGAGAAACAAAAGGCTAAAAGAGGAAGAGCAACAAAAGTCTAAAAGAGGAAGAAAATCAAGAGGCTGAAAGAGGAAGAGAAACAAGAGGCTAAAAGAAGAAGAGAAACAGGTGGCTAAAAGAGGAAGAGAAACAAGAGGCTAAAAGAGGTTGAGAAACAAGTGTCTAAAAGAGGAAGAGAAACAAGAGTCTAAAAGAGAAAGAGAAACAAGAGGCTGAAAGAGGAAGAGAAACAAGAGGCTAAAAGAAGAAGAGAAACAAGAGGCTAGAAGAGGAGGAGAAACAAGAGGCTAAAAGAGGAAGAGAAACAAGAGACTAGAAGAGGAAGAGAAACAAGAGGCTAAAAGAGGAAGAGAAATAGGAGGCTAAAAGAGGAAGAGAAACAAAAGGCTAAAAGAGGAAGAGAAACAAAAGTCTAAAAGAGGAAGAAAATCAAGAGGCTGAAAGAGGAAGAGAAACAAGAGGCTAAAAGAGGAAGAGAAACAAGAGGCTAAAAGAAGAAGAGAAACAGGTGGTTAAAAGAGGAAGAGAAACAAGAGGCTAAAAGAGGATGAGAAACAAGTGTCTAAAAGAGGAAGAGAAACAAGAGTCTAAAAGAGAAAGAGAAACAAGAGGCTAAAAGATGAAGACAATCCAGAGTCTAAAAGAGGAAGAGAAACAAGAGTCTAAAAGAGGAAGAGAAACAAGAAGCTAAAAGAGCAAGAGAAACAAGAGGCTAAAAGAGGAAGAGAAACAAGAGGCTAAAAGAAGAAGAGAAACAGGTGGCTAAAAGAGGAAGAGAAACAAGGGGCTAAAAGAGGATGAGAAACAAGTGTCTAAAAGAGGAAGAGAAACAATAGTCTAAAAGAGAAAGAGAAACAAGAGGCTAAAAGAGGAAGAGAAACAAGAGGCTAAAAGAAGAAGAGAAACAGGTGGCTAAAAGAGGAAGAGAAACAAGAGGCTAAAAGAGGTTGAGAAACAAGTGTCTAAAAGAGGAAGAGAAACAAGAGTCTAAAAGAGAAAGAGAAACAAGAGGCTGAAAGAGGAAGAGAAACAAGAGGCTAAAAGAAGAAGAGAAACAACAGGCTAGAAGAGGAAGAGAAACAAGAGGCTAAAAGAGGAAGAGAAAAAAGAGACTAGAAGAGGAAGAGAAACAAGGGGCTAAAAGAGGAAGAGAAATAAGAGGCTAAAAGAGGAAGAGAAAAAAAAGGCTAAAAGAGGAAGAGCAACAAAAGTCTGAAAGAGGAAGAAAATCAAGAGGCTGAAAGAGGAAGAGAAACAAGAGGCTAAAAGAGGAAGAGAAACAAGAGGCTAAAAGAAGAAGAGAAACAGGTGGCTAAAAGAGGAAGAGAAACAAGAGGCTAAAAGAGGATGAGAAACAAGTGTCTAAAAGAGGAAGAGAAACAAGAGTCTAAAAGAAAAAGAGAAACAAGAGGCTGAAAGATGAAGACAATCCAGAGTCTAAAAGAGGAAGAGAAACAAGAGTCTAAAAGAGGAAGAGAAACAAGAAGCTAAAAGAGCAAGAGAAACAAGAGGCTAAAAGAGGAAGAGAAACAAGAGGCTAAAAGAAGAAGAGAAACAGGTGGCTAAAAGAGGAAGAGAAACAAGGGGCTAAAAGAGGATGAGAAACAAGTGTCTAAAAGAGGAAGAGAAACAAGAGTCTAAAAGAGAAAGAGAAACAAGAGGCTGAAATAGGAAGAGGAACAAAAGGCTAAAAGAAGAAGAGAAACAAGAGGCTAGAAGAGGAAGAGAAACAAGAGGCTAAAAGAGGAAGAGAAACAAGAGAATAGAAGAGGAAGAGAAACAAGAGGCTAAAAGAGGAAGAGAAATAGGAGGCTAAAAGAGGAAGAGAAACAAAAGGCTAAAAGAGGAAGAGAAACAAAAGTCTAAAAGAAAAAGAGAAACAAGAGGCTGAAAGATGAAGACAATCCAGAGTCTAAAAGAGGAAGAGAAACAAATTTCTAAAAGAGGAAGAGAAACAAGAAGCTAAAAGAGCAAGAGAAACACGAGGCTAAAAGAGGAAGAGAAACAAGAGGCTAAAAGAAGAAGAGAAACAGGTGGCTAAAAGAGGAAGAGAAACAAGGGGCTAAAAGAGGATGAGAAACAAGTGTCTAAAAGAGGAAGAGAAACAAGAGTCTAAAAGAGAAAGAGAAACAAGAGGCTGAAAGAGGAAGAGGAACAAAAGGCTAAAAGAAGAAGAGAAACAAGAGGCTAGAAGAGGAAGAGAAACAAAAGGCTAAAAGAGGAAGAGAAACAAAAGTCTAAAAGATGAAGAAAATCAATAGGCTGAAAGAGGAAGAGAAACCAGAAGCTAAAAGAGGAAGAGAAGCAAGAGGCTAAAAGAAGAAGAGAAACAGGTGGCTAAAAGAGGAAGAGAAACAAGAGGCTAAAAGAGGATGAGAAACAAGTGTCTAAAAGAGGAAGAGAAACAAGAGTCTAAAAGAGAAAGAGAAACAAGAGGCTGAAAGAGGAAGAGAAACAAGAGGCTAAAAGAAGAAGAGAAACAAGAGGCTAGAAGAGGAAGAGAAACAAGAGGCTAAAAGAGGAAGAGAAACAAGAGACTAGAAGAGGAAGAGAAACAAGAGGCTAAAAGAGGAAGAGAAACAAAAGTCTAAAAGAGGAAGAGAATCAAGAGTCTAAAAGAGGAAGAGAAACAAGAGGCTAAAAGAGAAAGAGAAACAAGAGGCTGAAAGAGGAAGACAAACAAGAGGCTAAAAGAGGAAGAGAAACAAGAGACTAAAAGAAGAAGAGAAACAAGAGGCTCAACGGAGAAGAGAAACAAGAGGCTAAAAGATGAAGACAATCCAGAGTATAAAAGAGGAAGAGAAAGAAGAGGCTAAACGAGGAAGAGAATCAAGAGGCTAAAAGAGAAAGAGAAACAAGAGGCTGAAAGAGGAAGAGAAACAAAAGGCTAAAAGAGGAAGAGAAACAAGAGTCTAAATGAGAAAGAGAAACAAGAGGCTAAACGAGGAGGGGAAACAAGAGGCTAAAAGAGGAAGAGAATCCAGAGTCTAAAAGAGGAAGAGAAACAAGAGTCTAAAAGAGGAAGAGAAACAAGAAGCTAAAAGAGGAAGAGAAGAAAGAGGCTAAAACAGGAAAAGAAACAAGAGGCTAAAAGAGGAAGAAAAACAATAGGCTAAAATAGGAAGAGAAATAAGAGGCTAAAAGAGGAAGAGAAACAAGAGACTAAAAGAGGAAGGAAAACAAGAGGCTAAACGGAGAAGAGAAACAAGATGCTAAAAGATGAAGACAATACAGAGTCTAAAAGAGGGAGAAAAACAAGAGTCTAAAAGAGGAAGAGAAACAAGAGGCTAAAAGAGGAAGAAAAACAAGAGGCTAAAAGAGGAAGAGAAAAAAGAGGCTAAAAGAGGAAGAGAAACAAGAGACTAAAAGAGGAAGAAAACAAGAGGCTAAACGGAGAAGAGAAACAAGAGGCTAAAAGATGAAGACAATCCAGAGTCTAAAAGAGGAAGAGAAACAAGAGTCTAAAAGAGGAAGAGAAACAAGAGGCTAAAAGAGCAAGAGAAACAAGAGGGTAAAAGAGGAAGAGAAACAAGAGGCTAAAAGAGGAAGAGAAACAAGAGGCTAAAAGAAGAAGAGAAACAGGTGGCTAAAAGAGGAAGAGAAACAAGAGGATAAAGGAGGATGAGAAACAAGTGTCTAAAAGAGGAAGAGAAACAAGAGTCTAAAAGAGAAAGAGAAACAAGAGGCTGAAAGAGGAAGAGAAACAAGAGGCTAAAAGAAGAAGAGAAACAAGAGGCTAGAAGAGGAAGAGAAACAAGAGGCTAAAAGAGGAAGAGAAACAAGAGACTAGAAGAGGAAGAGAAACAAGTGGCTAAAAGAGGAAGAGAAATAGGAGGCTAAAAGAGGAAGAGAAACAAGAGGCTAAAAGAGGAAGAGAAACAAGAGACTAGAAAAGGAAGAGAAACAAGAGGCTAAAAGAAGAAGAGAAACAGGTGGCTAAAAGAGGAAGAGAAACAAGAGGATAAAGGAGGATGAGAAACAAGTGTCTAAAAGAGGAAGAGAAACAAGAGTCTAAAAGAGAAAGAGAAACAAGAGGCTGAAAGAGGAAGAGAAACAAGAGGCTAAAAGAAGAAGAGAAACAAGAGGCTAGAAGAGGAAGAGAAACAAGAGGCTGAAAGAGGAAGAGAAACAAGAGGCTAAAAGAAGAAGAGAAACAAGAGGCTAGACGAGGAAGAGAAACAAGAGGCTAAAAGAGGAAGAGAAACAAGAGACTAGAAGAGGAAGAAAAACAAGAGGCTAAAAGAGGAAGAGAAATAAGAGGCTAAAAGAGGAAGAGAAACAAGAGACTAAAAGAGGAACGAAAACAAGAGGCTAAACGGAGAAGAGAAACAAGATGCTAAAAGATGAAGACAATACAGAGTCTAAAAGAGGGAGAAAAACAAGAGTCTAAAAGAGGAAGAGAAACAAGAGGCTAAAAGAGGAAGAAAAACAAGAGGCTAAAAGAGGAAGAGAAAAAAGAGGCTAAAAGAGGAAGAGAAACAAGAGACTAAAAGAGGAAGAAAAACAAGAGGCTAAACGGAGAAGAGAAACAAGAGGCTAAAAGATGAAGACAATCCAGAGTCTAAAAGAGGAAGAGAAACAAGAGTCTAAAAGAGGAAGAGAAACAAGAGGCTAAAAGAGCAAGAGAAACAAGAGGCTAAAAGAAGAAGAGAAACAAGAGGCTAAAAGAGGAAGAGAAACAAGAGGCTAAAAGAAGAAGAGAAACAGGTGGCTAAAAGAGGAAGAGAAACAAGAGGGTAAAGGAGGATGAGAAACAAGTGTCTAAAAGAGGAAGAGAAACAAGAGTCTAAAAGAGAAAGAGAAACAAGAGGCTGAAAGAGGAAGAGAAACAAGAGGCTAAAAGAAGAAGAGAAACAAGAGGCTAGAAGAGGAAGAGAAACAAGAGGCTAAAAGAGGAAGAGAAACGAGAGACTAGAAGAGTAAGAGAAACAAGAGGCTGAAAGAGGAAGAGAAAAAAGAGGGTAAAGGAGGATGAGAAACAAGTGTCTAAAAGAGGAAGAGAAACAAGAGTCTAAAAGAGAAAGAGAAACAAGAGGCTAAAAGAAGAAGAGAAACAGGTGGCTAAAAGAGGAAGAGAAACAGGAGAGTAAAAGAGGAAGAGAAACAAGAGGCTAAAAGAAGAAGAGAAACAGGTGGCTAAAAGAGGAAGAGAAACAAGAGGGTAAAGGAGGATGAGAAACAAGTGTCTAAAAGAGGAAGAGAAACAAGAGTCTAAAAGAGAAAGAGAAACAAGAGGCTGAAAGAGGAAGAGAAACAAGAGACTAAAAGAAGAAGAGAAACAAGAGGCTAGACGAGGAAGAGAAACAAGAGGCTAAAAGAGGAAGAGAAACGAGAGACTAGAAGAGGAAGAGAAACAAGAGGCTGAAAGAGGAAGAGAAATAGGAGGCTAAAAGAGGAAGAGAAACAAAAAGCTAAAAGAGGAAGAGAAACAAAAGTCTAAAAGAGGAAGAGAATCAAGAGTCTAAAAGAGGAAGAGAAACAAGAGGTAAAAAGAGAATGAGAAACAAGAGGCTAAAAGAGGAAGAGAAACAAGAAGCTAGAAGAGGAGGAGAAACAAGAGGCAAAAAGAGGAAGGAAAACAAGAGGCTAAACGGAGAAGAGAAACAAGATGCTAAAAGATGAAGACAATACAGAGTCTAAAAGAGGGAGAAAAACAAGAGTCTAAAAGAGGAAGAGAAACAAGAGGCTAAAAGAGGAAGAAAAACAAGAGGCTAAAAGAGGAAGAGAAAAAAGAGGCTAAAAGAGGAAGAGAAACAAGAGACTAAAAGAGGAAGAAAAACAAGAGGCTAAACGGAGAAGAGAAACAAGAGGCTAAAAGATGAAGACAACCCAGAGTCTAAAAGAGGAAGAGAAACAAGAGGCTAAAAGAGGAAGAGAAACAAGAGACTAGAAGAGGAAGAAAAACAAGAGGCTAAAAGAGGAAGAGAAATAAGAGGCTAAAAGAGGAAGAGAAACAAGAGACTAAAAGAGGAAGGAAAACAAGAGGCTAAACGGAGAAGAGAAACAAGATGCTAAAAGATGAAGACAATACAGAGTCTAAAAGAGGGAGAAAAACAAGAGTCTAAAAGAGGAAGAGAAACAAGAGGCTAAAAGAGGAAGAAAAACAAGAGGCTAAAAGAGGAAGAGAAAAAAGAGGCTAAAAGAGGAAGAGAAACAAGAGACTAAAAGAGGAAGAAAAACAAGAGGCTAAACGGAGAAGAGAAACAAGAGGCTAAAAGATGAAGACAACCCAGAGTCTAAAAGAGGAAGAGAAACAAGAGTCTAAAAGAGGAAGAGAAACAAGAGGCTAAAAGAGCAAGAGAAACAAGAGGCTAAAAGAGGAAGAGAAACAAGAGGCTAAAAGAGGAAGAGAAACAAGAGGCTAAAAGAAGAAGAGAAACAGGTGGCTAAAAGAGGAAGAGAAACAATAGGGTAAAGGAGGATGAGAAACAAGTGTCTAAAAGAGGAAGAGAAACAAGAGTCTAAAAGAGAAAGAGAAACAAGAGGCTGAAAGAGGAAGAGAAACAAGAGGCTAAAAGAAGAAGAGAAACAAGAGGCTAGAAGAGGAAGAGAAACGAGAGGCTAAAAGAGGAAGAGAAACAAGAGGCTAAAAGAGGAAGCGAAATAGGAGGCTAAAAGAGGAAGAAAAACAAAAAGCTAAAAGAGGAAGAGAAACAAAGGTCTAAAAGAGGAAGAGAATCAAGAGTCTAAAAGAGGAAGAGAAACAAGAGGTAAAAAGAGAAAGAGAAAAAGAGGCTAAAAGAGGAAGAGAAACAAGAGGCTAGAAGAGGAGGAGAAACAAGAGGCAGAAAGAGGAAGAGAAACAAGAGGCTAAAAGAGGAAGAGAAACAAGAGACTAGAAGAGGAAGAGAAACAAGAGGCTAAAAGAGGAAGAGAAATAGGAGGCTAAAAGAGGAAGAGAAACAAAAAGCTAAAAGAGGAAGAGAAACAAAAGTCTAAAAGAGGAAGAGAATCAAGAGTCTAAAAGAGGAAGAGAAACAAGAGGTGAAAAGAGAAAGAGAAACAAGAGGCTAAAAGAGGAAGAGAAACAAGAGGCTAGAAGAGGAAGAGAAACAAGAGGCAAAAAGAGGAAGACAAACAAAAGGCTAAAACAGGAAGAGAAACAAGAGACTAAAAGAAGAAGAGAAACAAGAGGCTCAACGGAGAAGAGAAACAAGAGGCTAAAAGATGAAGACAATCCAGAGTCTAAAAGAGGAAGAGAAACAAGAGCCTAAACGAGGAAGAGAATCAAGAGGTTAAAAGAGAAAGAGAAACAAGAGGCTGAAAGAGGAAGAGAAACAAAAGGCTAAAAGAGGAAGAGAAACAAGAGTCTAAATGAGAAAGATAAACAAGAGGCTAAACGAGGAGGGGAAACAAGAGCCTAAAAGAGGAAGAGAATCCAGAGTCTAAAAGAGGAAGAGAAACAAGAGTCTAAAAGAGGAAGAGAAACAAGAAGCTAAAAGAGGAAGAGAAACAAGAGGCTAAAAGAGGAAGAGAAATAGGAGGCTAAAAGAGGAAGAGAAACAAAAAGCTAAAAGAGGAAGAGAAACAAAAGTCTAAAAGAGGAAGAGAATCAAGAGTCTAAAAGAGGAAGAGAAACAAGAGGTGAAAAGAGAAAGAGAAACAAGAGGCTAAAAGAGGAAGAGAAACAAGAGGCTAGAAGAGGAAGAGAAACAAGAGGCTAAAAGAGGAAGAGAAATAGGAGGCTAAAAGAGGAAGAGAAACAAAAAGCTAAAAGAGGAAGAGAAACAAAAGTCTAAAAGAGGAAGAGAATCAAGAGTCTAAAAGAGGAAGAGAAACAAGAGGTGAAAAGAGAAAGAGAAACAAGAGGCTAAAAGAGGAAGAGAAACAAGAGGCTAGAAGAGGAAGAGAAACAAGAGGCAAAAAGAGGAAGACAAACAAATGGCTAAAACAGGAAGAGAAACAAGAGACTAAAAGAAGAAGAGAAACAAGAGGCTCAACGGAGAAGAGAAACAAGAGGCTAAAAGATGAAGACAATCCAGAGTCTAAAAGAGGAAGAGAAACAAGAGCCTAAACGAGGAAGAGAATCAAGAGGTTAAAAGAGAAAGAGAAACAAGAGGCTGAAAGAGGAAGAGAAACAAAAGGCTAAAAGAGGAAGAGAAACAAGAGTCTAAATGAGAAAGATAAACAAGAGGCTAAACGAGGAGGGGAAACAAGAGCCTAAAAGAGGAAGAGAATCCAGAGTCTAAAAGAGGAAGAGAAACAAGAGTCTAAAAGAGGAAGAGAAACAAGAAGCTAAAAGAGGAAGAGAAGCAAGAGGCTAAAACAGGAAAAGAAACAAGAGGCTAAAATAGGAAGAGAAACAAGAGGCTAAAAGAGGAAGAGAATCCAGAGTCTAAAAGAGGAAGAGAAACAAGAGTCTAAAAGATGAAGAGAAACAATAGGCTAAATGAGGAAGAGAAGCAAGAGGCTAAACTAAGAAAAGGAACAAGAGACTAAATTAGGACGAGAAACAAGACGCTAAAAGAGGAAGAGAAAGAAGAGTCTGAAAGAGAAAAAGAAACAAGAGGCTAAAAGAGGAAGAGAAACAAGAGGCTAAAGGAAGAAGAGAAACAAGAGGCTAAACGAGGAAGATAATCAAGAGGCTAAAAGAGGAAGAGAAACAAGAGGCTAAAAGAGGAAGAGAAACAAGAGGTTAAAAGAGGAAGAGAAAAAAGAGGCTAAAACAGGAAGATAAACAAGAGGCTAAAAGATGAAGAGAAACAAGAGGCTGAAAGAGGAAGAGAAACAAGAGGCTAAAAGAGGAAGAGAAACAAGAGTCTAAAAGATGAAGAGAACAAAGAGTCTAAAAGAGAAGGAGAAACAAGAGGCTAAAAGAGGAAGAGAAACAAGAGGCTAAAAGAGGAAGAGAAATAAGAGGCTAAAAGAGGAAGAGAATCAAGTTTCTAAAAGAGGTAGAGAAGCAAGAGTCTAGAAGAGGAAGAAAACAAGACGCTGAAAGAGGAAGAGAAAGAAGAGGCTACAAGAGGAAGAGAAACAAGAGGCTAAACGAGGAAGAAAAACCAGAGGCTAAAAGAGGAAGAGAATCAAGAGCCTAAAAGAGGAGGAGAAGCAAGAGTCTAAAAGAGGAAGAGAAACAAGAGGCTAAAAGAGGAAGAGAAACAACAGGCTAAAAGAGGAAGAGAAACAATAGGCTAAAGAGGAAGAGAATCAATAGTCTAAAAGAGGAAGAGAAACAAGAGTCTAAAAGAGGAAGAGAAACAAGGGGCTAAAAGAGGAAGAGAAACAAGAGGCTAAAAGAGGAAGAGAAAGAAGAGGCTAAAAGAGGAAGAGGGTCAAAAACGGGATAATGTTAGTGAGAATGGAGACTAAGTAGGGCAAGCATTTAACAGTATGTAGGAAAACTATTTTGGCCAAAAAGATGAGTCAGTCTGAGGTAAAATTGTATTGTTATTGAGTATTTATCCAGGCGCTTTTCATTAACATATTTACAAACTAGTTGACCGGTGTCAGGACAATATACCCAATACCAAAACACCAAATTCCAAAATAACAAATGTGCAAAAGTACCTAATGCCAAACTACCCTATTTATAATTTAATAGTTATAATCTTATGATTAATGTACAATCCCACAATGGTTCCCACAGACGCCCACAACTATTTTCCAAGTCTTTCGTCTCAAAACACATCATCCGCCCTCGATTCGTTTCCCTTTCGTCTATTAAGCATTCAACAACAACTCTATGTTTGAACTGTTCAATTAAACATCTCCCTTGATGTTAAAACTGAATCAGTGACTCCATCATGCACACAAAATTATTCATAGCAGGAGTCACAGTACAGATCTTGACGTTATCTTCGATATTCGAATCCAGAACGCTGATCACCTAATTGTATAAATAAAGAACGTTTGTAGCAATTATATTGGTCCTGCTGGTCTTTTAACGGCCCGAATAGGATCATTGGCATTCTACAGGGTATTTTTAGCTGAAGGAAATTTCCGCATAACTTTAATTTTGACTTCTTTTTTCGAACATTATTACGACTCGAAGTGGAAAATTGAGATTCTGCAAGTTTTTTAATAATTCAAAGACTTTGGATTGCGTTGGTGCTCTGCCTTTCTTACGGCTCGAAGAGGGTTATTGGCAGAACGTATTTTTTATCGGTAATTTTGTTAGGGTGTGTTTAAAACAGAATGCAAAAGTCAATGCCGCAGGTGAAAACTAAGTTATTAGGTGAAACGATTGAATAAATTGAAGACCAGAGAGAAGAGAGAGCGGTTTTCTTGTCGCTTTTTTGAAAGAGAGCGAGAAAAGTAGGTGCAAAAAAAATTTTGCCAGGCGAGTGAATGTTTTTGCCACGTGCGTAATTTCCAAAGCAGTTTTATTTAGTTTTAACAGCAACATTGATTCAAACAAGTTCCTCCCTTCATCCCAATTGTCTGAAGTGGTAACAGTATGTTTAAATGTGTTTGAAAAATTTTTGCCAGTTGAAAATATTACACTTTTAGATTCAATTTTCAGTTACTTTAAAATCACTTTGCCTTCTTTTAAGCCTTTCTTAGCAGTTTTTGCGTCCTTCTTAATATTTTTGCGGAGAATTCGGATTGGAATTGTTTGATATGGCGGCTTTGGTTGTCTTTCATGTTGATTGATTTTGAGTTGTTTCGTTGAATAAAATGCAGTGAACCTGATTGAATTTTGCCGATTTTTGTCTGTTTTTTTCAGTTTTTTTGCTTGTTTTTTTCTAATTATATTCTTAGACTTAGTACTTTTATTAAATATTAATTCTTACTCATTCTATGGGTGTTGCAACTATAAAGTGACTTTTGAAAACTAAAAAAGGCACTCTGAGCTGGAAAAAAATCAACAAATTTCTACTTCTTTGAGGTTGTTTACGTTGTGTTTTCTAATTGTGTTTTTTTTACACAAATAAGGGGTAAATGTTGGGTAAGTGACTGATCTGGTAGATTATATAATAAAAAATTGTTGTCGAATAATGATTGGGAAAGCTTTTGAACGCAAGTCAAGGCACTTTGCACTGAAATTAATTTACAAATTTCTATCTATTTTTCGGGTTGTTTGTTTTTGGCAATGTTTGTTGTTTAAAATTTTTTTTACCTAATTTTGGATAACTGACTGGTGTAACTTCAGTAAATTTTATCAGAAACTATATCAATTTTTGCCAAATTATTTTCTAATAATTTTTTTTGTCGCTGTTTCAAATTGCTTATTTTAATTATGCAGTAGATGCAGTAAGTGAGGTTGGTTAGTTTTCTTCGAGTCGCTTCCGGAATTCTTTTCACCCCCATTCCGCATCTATCCCATAGATACCTCCCCAGTACAACCTACCCAACTACCTTACCTAGTTCCGTCACCCCTTTCCTAACGTGCCCCCGTACGCTCCTACATTCCTGTCTCACCTGCCCCTACATTCCTACTCACTGCTCACCAAGCTGCCACTCCCTACCTAACTACGCCCACTGACAGCTCACAGCCTTTGTCTAAAAACTTTGTCTGCTTTCTTCAAAACATTATGATTCTCTTATGCATTTATTTTTTCTCTTTGATAATTCCGATTTAGGTGGAACGCCGTGTCTTTTTCTTTGATATTTCTGCATTACAATTTTTTTTGAACAAATCTTTGGGTCGTTTCGAGTATTATACCCGCTAGGTTGTTGCATTTTAGTACATTGATTTCTGTTGAAACATTGGACTTTGACAGGAGCCTATTTTCTCATATATAGTAATTGGGAACTGCTGGATCTTTTCAAGGTCTGAGGGCCGTTTTGAGAAGTTATCTCCTTTGACAGTCCCACCTCTCCAAGTAAAACCTTCAAGTGTCAACAAGTGTTCTCATCACACATTATTAAACAGCAGCTGATTCTTAATGGGGCACCATACGACATCCAACCACACCGGAAAACAATAAGTATAAAAAGATTACCCTAGAATAATTGCTACCAAAAACTGCAGAGTTGGTTCATTTAGTTAATTAAAATTTTGCCTTCAAACCTCTATTATCTCTTTTTTTTCAATTTTTTCATGTTTTCATTTTTAATATTGTAACAGTAGTTGGTGTCCAATTTTTTTATACTTCTTCAAGTTTGAAATTCTACAGCAAAGTGTGAAGCACTTTGTCTGAATTTTTTTCGTTCAAAGTTTCTCAAGAAATTATGATCAAAAATAATTTTCCTAATTGCTACATAAAGGCTGATTTTATTGAGCAGTCTCTCTATTCATCAGAATAGGAAGACTTCGAATACTGTTGCTCCTTGACTATTTTTTTCAGAGTTCGTATATGAAAAAATAACTTAACAATTTGGCCTAAAAACGCAAAAATTTGGAGCTTTTTGTACGCTTCCAGAAAGAACATTTGCTTCCTATTAGTTATCCTGCATATGGAAATAACAACCTAGCCTCAAAAACGAGCCAAGTTTTGGTGAAAACTGTTCATGGGAACTCTCCACCTTTTCTCCAATATTCGCTTCGTTCAACTTCGTTTTGAGGTCTACAAAAACTGATTTGTGTAGCATAGATTTCTTGCTCACTTTAAGCAATCAGTATCATCAGTATATTCTAACAAAATTGTCAGAAAATAGTTTAACTTCTGGGTGTTTTATCGCACACGAATGCAAAGATAGCGTCTACATGATTATGAAATCTAACATAGATCTGATCATTATCATCACGTTTAACCAAAATTTTCACATAAAACTCATTGTTGTATCCACTTGGTTCTCCTGTGTCCCAAATTGACAAAGTGGTGTATGGAAGAATTATCCCATCTGATAACCGTGTTATTTGTTGTTTATCATATTTGTATCCAACCCAAAAATCTCTGAAATCACTTCTGTCTTCGACAAATATTTTGGCTATTTTGGTTAGGAGTTCCGAATCTTGATTTTCGATTAAAATGCCATTCTGAAGGAGACAGTGTTCTTTGGCATCGTCGAATGTGCGGCCATGGTGACTAAGAACGATCCACTCTGTAGTTTGTGTGCTCTCTCCATAACACCACAAACCACCGTGCGAAGGCGTGATGCATTCCCTAAAACAGGAACATAAACCAGCATTAGAGGTACAAAATCTGGATCTTTTCCGTTTGTGCCCCCAGCTTAGTGGGCGCGTATTATTTGCACCCCACAGACGCTCGTACCACTTTTTTACAAAATGATTTGCCATGTAATGGCACGTGCTCTGTAACTGGGGGCGCAAAACGTACGGGGGGGGGGCACAGACGGAAAAGATCCCAAAATCTGTTTAAAAAGACAAAGAGTGATTTAATTCGATGTTGACAATAATTTCTGTCAAGCTCTGTTGATGAAGTGGAATTAAACTTTGCTAATTAAGCTCTTTGAATGAGTAAAGACACATTAGTTGTGCTTTAGGAAATCGCGGAAATCGGGGCTCTTCTTAGGGGACCACCAGCTGAGTAGACGTACCCCCTCACATAAAAACGCATAAAAAACATAAATTGTATTTGTGTGTTTTTAACGGCATATAACGTCTTTCGTTGTTCGCCCAGCTGATTGTTAATGAAGTATTTGCCATAATAACGTCATCACGTTAAAAACGATGAGTAAAACCATAAGCAAAACCGGAGTTTCAGAGCAAATCCCAATAACGCCAAGGACTACAATGAGGCGGAGGCGCGAGGGAGGAAAAAAGTCCCCTAAAATACCATTTTACTAAACAATCATAAACACCCTATACCCTCCAACGTAAATATAACAAAGCCCTCAGAGACACCCTTATCTACACAACCTTAGAGACACCGAGTAGAAGGCGATAATAGAAAATACCCTCTACATAATCTTTCCATGACTAATTCTGTATACAATTACATTGCCGAATAGTGAATTATAATACTGCATTGTCTAATTCTGACTTGGCATGCAGTGTATTCTCTTTTGCAGTCCAAAGAATTGGATTGTATTGGTGTGCCGCTGTCTTTTCTATCATTCAAAGAATTCGAATTGTACTGGTGCGCTCTCGTTTTTAAGATCTGTTCACACATTGTCTTGTCAAAAAGAAGACAAATTCGAGTAGTGATTTAATCTGTTCAAATTGTTTTAAAGTGAAGTGTGACTTTGGTCATAAAACACATTTTTGTTTTTTGAACGAATTTGGATATTTTCCGTTTGTGCCCCCGACATATTGGGTGCATATTATTTCCACACCCCCGACAAACGTGCAATATTGTTACTTAAAGATTTATTATGTAATGGCACGTTCTCTGTATCAAAGGTGTATAAATTACTGGGGGCACAAATTGAACTTTTTAGATGAGGCAATTCGACTTCTGTTTTCCTTGCTTTTCTCTCTGTTCTCACTTTCTGAAGAAAAAACTTTTCAGAAATGATACATGTGATCTAAGAGCGCATAGTTGCAACTGTCTGAACAACCCAAGCAGCTACTAATTTTTTCAAGGCTTTTAGAGGCCGTTTATTTTCATGGATTTTGTGTGAATTTCAGTAGAATTTTGTAGAAGAATTCAGTAGAATTTTAGTAGAATTTGTGTGCTTTTGCATTTTTTTTGCAGTTCTGGTGCTTAGTCTCATTAATGATAGGACTCAACGGCTCTCTAAGGTGATATAATACTCTAAACACTAATTTGAAGTGAAATTGAGACTTCAATTGTTGCATGCTTTAGTTGCTACCGCTCTTACGTGGTCCTCCGTTTGTTTTCATTAAAAGTGACAGGTTTTTTCTCTATTGATAGTTCAATTGATATTGAAGAGGGGTTTTTATTGCGTGTCCGAATGGGTGTCTGATGACACTTTTTCCAGTGACATCGTAAAAAAAGGTTTTTGTCAAGCATTTGTCATATTTTATTTTGTGTGAGATAATTAAACTGTCCAAAAATCTGGACATAATTAAATCGAAAGTCATTTTTCAAGAAGGGAAATGAAATGAAAATAAACTTCGACTTTTTTATTGTTTTGTTCATTTTAGTCGACATTATAGTATTTGATTTGTGTACTACTGTAGGTTGGTCTTCTACGGAAGTTTACAGAGTAATCTGCTTTTTGTTCAAGTCTTTTATTCGCAATTCATGTTTGACCTGCTACGGATATTTCACGGATATTTTTATTCAGTTTTGATCAATTTAGCTAGCTCAATGATCGATTTAAGTTTCCAAACGCGATAGACGCTTAAAACTTGGTGGTAGTTAAATTACAGGTACGAACCCTCAGCTGATTTTAATTGAATTTGAATTGCTCTTTCTACTAAATCTGTTAGAAGTGTCTAAATTTTAGGTGAAATTCACTTTTTTGAAATTTTTATTCATAAAATTTTCCTGTTTCTCTTATTTCTTGTTTACTGCTTGAATTTTTATGGGAAGTGTTTCAATTGACGCTTACAAATGGTTGAAGCTTACAATAGTCTTCTGCAAGCTAAAAATGCATTTTAAACCTGTTTTTGATGTAGACGTTAATGTAATGCTAACTAAATTACACAATGTTGTAGTGATTTTTGCATTTTTTCATTATTTTTTGGAATTTGTTGTCATTTTTGTGTCATTCTAAATTAAAGAGCCAGTGAGTATTTTAAGGGCTTTCCTGTCAATATAAGGTATTTTTTAGGCCACAACGGGGTAGTATTGAAAACTTTAACGCCGGCAATTTTAGCGGGATTTCATTAAAATTTGCCTTTTTTCAGATTTTTATAAACTGTTTGTCTTTTGTCGATTTATTCAATCTTTAGGGGCCAATGAATATTTCAGGTCTTCAATATCAGCTACTGGATATATCTCAATGACAACGAAATAGTTTGGAGGATGTTCATATATGGCAAGTTTTTACCAAAAATTGCTATTCTTTAAAAACCTTTTTTGAATTTTTAAATCTTTTTTGAGTCTTCAATAACTGGAAGCAATTGATCGTTTTTCGGGTTGAAAAATGGGTTACTGTCTATTTGCTTGCGGCAAAATAATTTGGAAAATAGATAAGGAGTTTTTTGACATTTCTTTAAAATCTGCCAATTTTAAAATTTTGTTGAGTGTTTTTTGTACTGTCTTGTGTTACTTGATCTATGGGGTTCAATGAATCTTTTTTTGGGGTTAAAGTTGTGTTAAGAAAGATAATCAGCAGCAATTAAAAACTTTCATAGCAATTAAAAAGATACTAACTTCCAAAAAATTAGATGCTTTTCTTTTTAAAGTTTGGCTTTTTCGAGTTTTTGTAAAACTTTTTGTTACTTCTTGAGATTTGATATTTTAGGGGCAATGATTCTTTTTAGCATTTTGAAGATAATAGGATCAAGACTTTTGTTTTGGCAAATTTCCATTAAAAATTGTCGTTGTTCCAAACATTACGTTAAATTTTCTGTCTTTTCCAACGCTAAGGGGCCAAAGAAATTTTTTCTACCCTTGTGTTAGTTTTATTGGGGAGTTTTGTGGGGCCTACATCTAGTTTTAAAGACCTTGATTTAAAATGCAAAACTTCCGTATTTCTGCTTACCTTTTCAATTTTAAATATTTTTCGTTTTTTGCACGTTTTTCAAACGTGTATGATTGCAAACAGATTTCTGCTGTCTTTCATGTGGGCTACTTTGTATAATTCAGCCAGAAAAAGCATATTTTGACAACATAACCGATTAACAATGAAAATTATCCGTTAATTTTCAATTTTAAAAGAAGTTTTTCAATTTCTCTGTCGTTTTCAAATTTCCTTGAACTCATGCAGTTATTTATTTTTTATTTTGGTTATGCCTTCAATCGTCAATAATAGATTTACAACATTTGTTTTGAAGACAGTGAAATAGTGCTATGGTGAAAATTTTGTATTTGCTGCTGATTTTTTTTTTTTAATTTTGTTTTTGCCTGCACCTCCTTTTCTTAAAAACATTTTGTGAATTTTTATATCTTTTATCGAGTCCTCACTTACTAGAAGCCAATATTTATTTCTCGGGCTTGAGAATGGGCTATTGTTTATTTGTTTGCGGCAGCAAAATGGTTTTGAAAAAATATAAGGAGTTTTTTCCGACATTTCCTTAAAATCTGCCAATTTTGAAACTTTTTTGAGAGATTTTTGAACTGTGTTACTCGATCTGTGGGACCCAAAAAATCTTTTTGGGGGGCTAAAGATGTGTTAACAAATAAATTTAGCGGCAATTAAAAACTTTTCAAGATACTATCATCCAAAAAAATAGACGTTTTTCTCATTAAGTTTTGCCCTTTCGAGTTTTTGTAAAAGTTTTTTCGTTACTTTTTGAAATTTTAACTTCTAGGGGCAATGTATTTTCTTTAAGCATTTTTAAAG
>NC_134470.1:21180631-21237460 GCF_964194025.1 Convolutriloba macropyga
ATAAACCATGAATGAGTAGAAATCTTTTTCTCCAAGCTAGGCCAACTTTTTTGTCCAAATAACTGTCAGATATTATTTAAGTTTTCTTATTGAGTTTTCGCTGATTGTATGCAGACAACCTGCTAATTGCAACCATTTCTTTGAGATCTATTGCAAGACTATAGTAAACTCTCATTTGAATCTCCCAGCGTGCTTTTTTGATGACCGGATCATAAGCAATTTTGTGTGAGGATCTCGACCTGAGATTGACTCTAACTCCCACATGATCTTCAACCTAGTTTCCTGAATTCTAATTAAACTTCAAATTGTGCATCGATTAAAATTTGGTATCTTTTAGCCTTTCTTAAATTTTAAAATTTAAATGATTAAAACAGCTACAAGTTCACAGAGAGCTGTCTAGATCAATTTCAATACCTCTTCTCCTCTTTTCGCCACTCAAAATCATCACTACTTTTTGTTGTCTTCCAATATTTCCATGGTCCCCATGTTCCATCCAGTCTTTTCCCATTAATTCTGCAAATGTTTGGAATACTATCGTCACTTACAGCTCTTCCATTTCCATGTTCGTAACAGATAGGCTCAGTTGCCTTCCTCATCCCAACGTACACACATTCTTTGAAGAATTTCAAGTATCCTGTTGAAAGGGGATCATGTCTGTCCAAAGAGTTCAGCTCGGCAGATGTGATTAAAAGGACAGAAGTTGAAAGAGCGACAGTTGTAGTTTTGCAAGCACTTAAGTGAACAGAACCTCAAGTTTAAAATTGTTGACGAAATAGTGAACTTGGACAGTCTGTGGTTGGGCAAATAGTCGTCCAATGGCATAATTCTACAAAAAACACAACCACTAATGAGCTTAAAATGAACAAGAAGAACTAACAATTCATCTGATAGTTGTCGGTTGTCGTATCATAATTTTTACTTACATCTACACTGTGTGCATCAATGATAACAATTTTTAGAAAATCTCTGGAAGTTAAATTGGGTTTTCCCCTTATAGTCTCCCAGGAAACTAAAGCTCCCCATTATATTATTTTAACCCAGGTCGAGGTTTTGTCGAAAAAGTAATGTAAAATTGCGATGAATAGCTGTAAAGAAAAAATTTTCACATCTTCTTGCCGCATCTTTTTGCGATGAATGCAATGAATTTTTGTAAGATTATCGGTTTTTAGCGGTGAAATTTTTACTTTCACCGCATTCAGCGGATTTCATACAAAATAGAAACTTCCGTACACGGGTTCGAACCTCTCAACTCCTGTATGTTAACTACTTCTTATTCCACTGCGTCATCTGCCACGTACTTCAGTTTTATTTCTTGTGAATTTAAATCAGATTCAAAAAACCCTATGAAAAAAAAATGCAAAGAAGTTTAGTAAGATTTGCAGTTTTTAGCGGTGAAAAAAAAAATATTCACCGTTAACAACGGTAAGCTGTGAAAATAAAGATTTCACCGCTAAAAACCGCGAATCTTACAAAAATTCACCTCAAAAAATTTTTAGTGAATTTTAGCGGTGAATTTTTGTAACATTTAAGATTCTTAACGTTGAATTCTTTCTTTTCACCGCATTCACCGCTAATAATCTTAATTCTTACATCTTTTCACCGCGTTAACCGCAAATCTTACATTTTTTAGCAATTTTTAGCGTTGACACCTCGACCCGGGTACGGCCATTGTGGGCTATACGCTATATACCCATTAAGCCGGGCAATCATTCTACGAGTCGTGCTCTGTCAAAAAATGAGCTGCGCTTGAAATAATTAGACAGCAAAAATTCTATCAGAAAACCCTTTTGTCATCTTCCTTTTTGTTGCACAATAAAATGCGCCGATCAAAAAAATGTGTGTCTTCATAGGAATTAGTTCTTCCTCCGTCAAAAAGAGAACCTAGAAAACGGATTTCTACGGTCTATTACCAATGTTTTTTTACTCCAATTCGTTTTTTTAAATAAACGGTTTCTTGATGTATGTTAAAATAAATGATAGATGCAACAGAAAACCATTTAATATTATTGTAGTTATAATTTATCTAAAATGTAACAAAATATTTCTGCCTTTCTACAACAGTGACGACATACCCATGTTCAAACATCGAATTATGAAAAGACCTAAACCAAAAAGCTTTTGACAATTTTTTGTTCAGCTCATATGAACTGCTGAAGAATAACCGGGGTTGGGCTCCCAGCGAATCCCATCGATGTATCATAATTTTATTCAATAAACCCATCGATGGATCATTGTTATTTCATAAACCCATCGATGGATCATAGTTATTGCATAAACCCATCGATGAATCATGGTTTTTTTATGAAAATAAAGATATAATTTTTCTGGCCGAAAAATTCGAATTCAACCTTACATGCAGTCGAAATTCTGTATCGTGCCTCTTTTTTATTATGATGAGACCACTTCTAAATATGGTGACTAAAGCAGCTAAAGCGACTAAACAAAGACTAAATCCGGGGAGAAGAAGGGGGTTGGGTAAAAACCGAGCAGAACTTTTTAAAGATTTCTAACAAAATCAAAACTCTTGATAATTGAATCTGTGGGTGGGTGGGTGGGTGGGTGGGTAGGTGCGTGGTTATAACGGGACAACCAGCGCGTATGAAAAATTTTTGCCAGGATCATTTTGTTCTCTGTATTTGGAGGGACTGGTGGCGGTGGGGGGTGTGATACGTATGGATACCTAAATATATATCGAAACCTTTATGTGTACTAAATTATTTACCCTCTATATCTATAATTATATCATGTGTTTTATAACTAAAAGTTTTGACTTCTATTTATTCACCTATATTAATATTCCCGTTAGTGTACTAAATTATTTCATATTTTGTTCATGCTAGTTTATTATTAGTAATCATAATTTCATTTAGTCAATTTGAATTCAAGTTACTCTGCAAACGCTCTTCATAATCCTAAGTTAAACTTAGCAGTGGATCCGCGCCGCGTCTCCAATACTCAGAATTCGTAATACACAATCAGTTGTGTATTCGCCCTGCACTTGCTAATGCATTCTTGAGACAAAGTATTCGCAACGCGAATCCTAAACTATTCAATAAGATAAGATATAACATGGCGCAGTCAGCGACAAAGGACAGCGGCAAATCCCCACTTGGAATTCAACCCTTTTGGAAAAGGCGACACTAGAACCCCCAATTCGCTGGGAGTTTTGGAGAATACAATTGAAACTCGCAATCCTCGCCCGAGAGGGAATTGAAGTGGACCTTCTCTTGGTGGACCCTCCAGAACATGTTCTCTTACCTCCTGAACCAGCATATGAGGACGCAGTTGACAACCCGACGGCACAATCAGAGCGAGATCGACGTACCCGCAATGAGCAGGCAAAAACAGCGTGGAAAAATCAATGTCAACGTGTCATTACAGTCGGCGTACTCTGCGGTGACAAACCGTGGAAGTTATGTGATCGAAAAGCATCTTCTTTGATGTACTTGAGCTTAGGCATGGAAGGGCGGCGCGTATTTAACTCAAAGAAATCAACCATCAACCTCGAAACAATCTCAACGAAGGATCTTTGGGTTGTTCTAAATACAACTTTCAATCGGATCCATAATATAATCTTCGATAGATACCTCTTCCTCACACGAAAACAGCAAAAGGGAGAACCTATTGAGAAGTTCTATGAACATCTCAAAGAATTTTCGGAAAACTGTGATCTAGGAGATAAAGGAGACACTATCATCCGGGACGTCTTTATCGCGAATATGCAAAATGAAGACATTCAAAAGAAAATTCTTAAAGAAACAGTAGACCCGGAAAAAGCATTGGCAATAGCAATTAATATCGAGATGGGTACGCTCAACCAACTAAAAATGAATGCAAGCAAAACCGAGTCACAGTCAACTGTTAACCAAGTACAACGGACGCGTATCGCGAATGCTACCCCTTTCTCCAATATGAATACAACAGCACGGAAAAAGCCTACATCCTGTCATTTCTGTGGATCTAGTTGGACTTCCGATCACCGTAATAAATGTCCCGCTCGGGGAAGAAGATGCAATAACTGTGGTATTGAAAACTACTTCGCAAAGGTTTTTCGCAAACCTAAAGATCCCAATTCGTACCCAAAACCCAAGCCGCGGGTCAATAACGTAGAAAAAGACGATCAAACAGAAGACGTCAATCAAATTTCGGCCAATTTTGATCCTGATTTGGAGTCAAACTATTCTTCAGATAAAGATAACTGTGTAGCAGTAATATCTTCAACAGATTCCGCAACTTCGGTGGACGCAACCAATCTTCCTGTAACTCTCGGCAATACATCAACAAATGTTTTGGTGGATTCGGGCAGCGTATGTACAATAATAAATGAATCCTTGGCGAACTCAATCATTTCCCATGACCCAAAATCGAAGTGGATACGCGAAGCGAATCCTAAACAATTGAAAACATTTTCAAATGAACCTATTCATACGGTGGGCATTCTCCAAACTTCAATTCAAAGCAGCAATTGGTACGCGAATCCAATAGAAATTCAAGTAGTGGCGGATGGACATCGTTCTCTATTGGGTAGAGATTTGTTTCCAGCTCTTGGACTTTCAATACATCAATCAAGTAATCATGTAACAATCAATCAGGTAGATCAAGAATATTGCCCAATCAAAAAACAGATTGCTATTGATTATCCCGACCTAATCTCCAGAATTGGTGAGTCCAAAGTACATACAGTTCGTTCAAAATTCCACAAACATTATACCCCATCACACCAAAAAGGCCGCCGTGTTCCTATAAACTTATTAGACAAAGTATCCGCTGAGCTAAAGAAACTTTCTGAACAAGGACACATTGAAAAATTACAAGAATGTTCGGATAAAAACTTCATTTCTCCCATTGTAATTACGGTCAAAAAGGACAAATCTGTAAAATTAGCTCTTGATTCGAAAATATTAAACAAAGCGATCCACAAAAACAAGTATCAAATGCCAAATATAGATAGTCTCATCGATTCAATTTCACAACATATTAATAATTCAAATCTGGGAGATAATGTCTATTTTTCAACAATCGATCTAAAATACGCCTATAGCCAACTAAAGCTGCATCCGGATACCGCACGTCATTGTAATTTTAATATCATTTGCGGCGAAGCAACAGGTACGTATCGTTTTAAAACGGGATTTTACGGCCTTACGGATATGCCGGCCGAGTTTCAAAAGGCAATGGATTACACATTGGTTGGGCTGACTAACACATACTGTTTTCTGGATGACATAATTGTAGTTAGCAAAGGCACCCAGGAACCGCACCTCAAATACGTATACAAATGTCTCCAAAAACATGAAGCGGATAACCTTAGAATTAATTTAAGCAAATGCCACTTCGCAAAACATCAAATAAATTGGCTTGGCTTCACATTCTCACAAAGTGGTGTTAAACCTATCGAATCTAAAACAGCGGCAATTGCGGAAATCAAAGCCCCAAAAACATTGAAACAATTACGGTCATTCTTAGGTAGCGTTCACCATCTAAGCAAGTTTATACCTAATCTTGCCAAAATATGCCACCCTCTTCGACCTTTATTAAAGAAAAACGAAAAATTTATTTGGAATGAGAATCATCAATTATACTTTGAACACATCAAAACTGTTATTGCAAACGCTACAGAAAATACTCATTTTAACCCAACACTGGAAACGCGCATCAAATGCGATGCATCCCGCCAAGGCTTAGGCGCTGCGCTTGAACAATAAGATTGTGAAGGGTGGAAAACAATAGCTTTTGCATCTCGTTTTCTTAATAGCAATGAAGAACGCTATAGTGTAAATGAACTCGAATTACTTGGGGTGGTTTGGGCCATTGATTATTTTAAATATTATCTATTTGGGAAAACTTTCACAGTTTTAACAGATCACAAAGCACTTCTTTCAGTCTTAAAATCACACCGCTCTAATAAATCCTACAACAGTAGATTAACACGATGGATTGACCGTTTGTTACCATTTGATTTTAACATCGAACATATTCCTGGTACCAGAATGGGCTTGGTTGATTATATTTCGCAACAACCAAATCAGAACGCTAAAAGTGTCAATCAATGCGAAGAGGAATTAATGGTAGCAACAATTTCCCGTATCCGCGACGCAATTACATCTTTATTTAGTCACGCGAATAAAATTCCTTTCCAAAAGCGGCACATAACTAGTAATTATAAGCAACAAGTACAACCGACGCGCGTCCACTTTTGCAAACCTGCTAAAATTAGCACGCATAATTCAAATGCCTCAATTAATCCATTCATTCCTCGAGCACAAGTAAACAATTACAATTCTGAATTCATTTCTAACTTTAATTGCCGTGCAAATCAATTGCTTAAATCTGATACCACACTCGCATCGCGAATCCAGTCGCAAAATTCTACTTGCCATTTGATAGCTAGCTCCACACAGCAAATACTTCACATCAAAATGTCAGCAAAAGAGGCACCACAAAACAATCCACCGACTTCACCACACACCCCAAGAGTGACATTCCGTACCCAATCTACCCCCATCTCATCTACAAGAGCCGAACCCAGCAACACCCAAGCATCATCATCACCCGAGGAATATGACATCGAGCTCTCCCGGGAAGAGGTATTTGAAGATAACCTCAACCAGCTCTTCACCAAATCTTTCCTGGCGGTCCTCACTAGCAAAGACGCGGTGTTGAAAGAGATCCGCGATTGTGTACTGCAGGATGATGAGGCCCGTTGTAAAGAAATGAGCACATACATCCACTCTTTTTGGAAAAGACTTACATGTGAAATCTGGGTGTCTGTGTGTTGATCAACGCGTGGCCATTCCAAACTCTATTAAGGTGGCGGTGCTCGAATCCATCCACATGACGCACCCGGGTAGTTGGGGGATGATCTCTCTCTCTCTCTCAATATGCATGGTGGCCCTACATGCAAAGGGAAATTTTAGCAAAAACATCTGATTGCGTCCCGTGTACAGATATTGGTAAGAATCTGAAACCTATCATACCAAAATCTAAATGGCACCCACACAAAGCTTGTCAAGAACCAAACGAAGAAATACATATTGATTTTGGGGGTCCGATAATTAATGATAAAGATAAAGACATTTATTTCTTAACATGTATTGACCGTTATTCAAAATATCCAACCGTTAGAATATTCGACAATGCTAATGGGGTAAACGTAGTAAAATTTCTTCGTGATTATGCATATACTCATGGAATTCCGCGAACAATACGCTTAGACCAAGCAACTTGTCTTGTAGGTAAACAAGTTACAAACTATTGTAACGAAAATAATATCGACATTCTTGACGCTCCGGTCGGTGATCATAGAGCTATTGGATTGGTGGAGCGAATGATCCAAACAATAAAAAGACGTTTATCTTGCATGAAAGCCGAAAATAAAGATACATTTTCCACAGCTAAAGCAATAAAACGAATAGTCTCTGATTTACGATTAACTAAACGGAAAACAACAAAGATAACACCTTTTGAAGCTCATTTCGGTCGTCCTGCAAATACGCCTTTAAGGAATATTAGCACACTTCCATCAAGTCAAAATCTAACTTATGAAAAAATTGTTAATCACTATTTAGATGCTGAAACAGTTTGTGCGGAGGACTTGCTGGACGAAAATGGACGGATCAGTGCCAACAGAAGTGACATTGAAATTGAGCAAAAGATGTGTCAGGCCTCCTTAGATGCAGGTCAGCGCTATCGGGAATCCGACAACAAAGAGTCCCGTTTCATTACTCATCCGCAGATTACGGACCCTATACCAAGGACAGAACAGTCCCTTAATGTCAAACTGGCCCGAAGACTACCACAAAAGAAACGAGCAAAAAGACAATTGGCGGGTCTGTACGAAGTACTAAAGCATGGATCCTTCGTCACAAAGTCGTCACCAACAACGACGATCATCAACGAGCCTGGCAGAGCCCCAGTAAAGGTCCGAGATAGTGATCTCGCAAAAATTGGAACTAAAGCTGAAAGATCCACCAACTTGTGGGTATATGCCCAGCGACGCCCTGCTCCCTACGAAAAGACCACAGAATTTAAGATCGCGAAACATAGTAACGATCTTAAGAAACAGAAGAGGGGCGAAATAAAAATCAGACATCGCCAACGGGGCACTACATCGGTAGTATCATCTGTAAACTCGAATGTATCGCGTGCGCTAACGGTACGCAAACCGGCCAAACCACAGTTCAAAAGACGCCATAATGTTCTCACAGATAATATACACGAAGATGTACCAGCTCAAGACCAGCCCCTAATTTCGATTGTACCGGCTCCACCTACACCTGCATCACAAGTACCCCCCGCACAGGCACAGGACGACCAAACAAAAGGCCGCAAGCGCAATCGACCCCAATTTTATGGCTTCACAGATGCCGACATTTCCTAATCAAGTTCCCTGGCTTCATCAAGTTCTGCTCAACCAAAGAAGCGCAAGAATAAAAAAGAGAAGAAAAGATCAAAACAGACAGATTCGGTGGTAGCTCTTATCCAAACGGCCGAACAATCAAGAATTCCGTCACCACCCCGACCCGACTTACAATTGGGGCAAGTTTCACCACCGGACCCTAGAGTTAGATATTTTGAATATGAGCAAGAGCGGGAAATGTCGGTTTGGGATGCAGAGAATGAAATTCGGGGAAAAAGATTCGGGGAAAAAGATGCAATAACTGTGGTATTGAAAACCACTTCGCAAAGGTTTGTCGCAAACCTAAAGATCCCAATTCGTACCCAAAACCCAAACCGCGGGTCAATAACGTAGAAAAAGACGATCAAACTGAAGACGTCAATCAAATTTCGGCCAATTTTGATCCTGATTTGGAGTCAAACTATTCTTCAGATGAAGATAACTGTGTAGCAGTAATATCTTCAACAGATTCCGCAACTTCGGTGGACGCAACCAATCTTCCTGTAACTCTCGGCAATACATCAACAAATGTTTTGGTGGATTCGGGCAGCGTATGTACAATAATAAATGAATCCTTGGCGAACTCAATTATTTCCCATGACCCAAAATCGAAGTGGATACGCGAAGCGAATCCTAATCAATTGAAAACATTTTCAAATGAACCTATTCATACGGTGGGCATTCTCCAAACTTCAATTCAAAGCAGCAATTGGTACGCGAATCCAATAGAAATTCAAGTAGTGGCGGATGGACATCGTTCTCTATTGGGTAGAGATTTGTTTCCAGCTCTTGGACTTTCAATACATCAATCAAGTAATCATGTAACAATCAATCAGGTAGATCAAGAATATTGCCCAATCAAAAAACAGATTGCTATTGATTATCCCGACCTAATCTCCAGAATTGGTAAGTCCAAAGTACATACAGTTCGTTCAAAATTCCACAAACATTATACCCCATCACACCAAAAAGGCCGCCGTGTTCCTATAAACTTATTAGACAAAGTATCCGCTGAGCTAAAGAAACTCTCTGAACAAGGACACATTGAAAAATTACAAGAATGTTCGGATAAAAACTTCATTTCTCCCATTGTAATTACGGTCAAAAAGTACAAATCTGTAAAATTAGCTCTTGATTCGAAAATATTAAACAAAGCGATCCACAAAAACAAGTATCAAATGCCAAATATAGATAGTCTCATCGATTCAATTTCACAACATATTAATAATTCAAATCTGGGAGATAATGTCTATTTTTCAACAATCGATCTAAAATACGCCTATAGCCAACTAAAGCTGCATCCGGATACCGCACGTCATTGTAATTTTAATATCATTTGCGGCGAAGCAACAGGTACGTATCGTTTTAAAACGGGATTTTAAGGCCTTACGGATATGCCGGCCGATATTCAAAAGGCAATGGATTACACATTGGTTGGGCTGACTAACACATACTGTTTTCTGGATGACATAATTGTAGTTAGCAAAGGCACCCAGGAACCGCACCTCAAATACGTATACAAATGTCTCCAAAAACATGAAGCGGATAACCTTAGAATTAATTTAAGCAAATGCCACTTCGCAAAACATCAAATAAATTGGCTTGGCTTCACATTCTCACAAAGTGGTGTTAAACCTATCGAATCTAAAACAGCGGCAATTGCGGAAATCAAAGCCCCAAAAACATTGAAACAATTACGGTCATTCTTAGGTAGCGTTCACCATCTAAGCAAATTTATACCTAATCTTGCCAAAATATGCCACCCTCTTCGACCTTTATTAAAGAAAAACGAAAAATTTATTTGGAATGAGAATCATCAATTATACTTTGAACACATCAAAACTGTTATTGCAAACGCTAGAGAAAATACTCATTTTAACCCAACACTGGAAACGCGCATCAAATGCGATGCATCCCGCCAAGGCTTAGGCGCTGCGCTTGAACAATTAGATTGTGAAGGGTGGAAAACAATAGCTTTTGCATCTCGTTTTCTTAATAGCAATGAAGAACGCTATAGTGTAAATGAACTCGAATTACTTGGGGTGGTTTGGGCCATTGAATATTTTAAATATTATCTATTTGGGAAAACTTTCACAGTTTTAACAGATCACAAAGCACTTCTTTCAGTCTTAAAATCACACCGCTCTAATAAATCCTACAACAGTAGATTAACACGATGGATTGACCGTTTGTTACCATTTGATTTTAACATCGAACATATTCCTGGTACCAGAATGGGCTTGGTTGATTATATTTCGCGACAACCAAATCAGAACGCTAAAAGTGTCAATCAATGCGATGAGGAATTAATGGTAGCAACAATTTCCCGTATCCGCGACGCAATTACATCTTTATTTAGTCACGCGAATAAAATTCCTTTCCAAAAGCGGCACATAACTAGTAATTATAAGCAACAAGTACACCCGACGCGCGTCCACTTTTGCAAACCTGCTAAAATTAGCACGCATAATTCAAATGCCTCAATTAATCCATTCATTCCTCGAGCACAAGTAAACAATTACAATTCTGAATTCATTTCTAACTTTAATTGCCGTGCAAATCAATTGCTTAAATCTGATACCACACTCGCATCGCGAATCCAGTCGCAAAATTCTACTTGCCATTTGATAGCTAGCTCCACACAGCAAATACTTCACATCAAAATGTCAGCAAAAGAGGCACCACAAAACAATCCACCGACTTCACCACACACCCCAAGAGTGACATTCCGTACCCAATCTACCCCCATCTCATCTACAAGAGCCGAACCCAGCAACACCCAAGCATCATCATCACCCGAGGAATATGACATCGAGCTCTCCCGGGAAGAGGTATTTGAAGATAACCTCAACCAGCTCTTCACCAAATCTTTCCTGGCGGTCCTCACTAGCAAAGACGCGGTGTTGAAAGAGATCCGCGATTGTGTACTGCAGGATGATGAGGCCCGTTGTAAAGAAATGAGCACATACATCCACTCTTTTTGGAAAAGACTTACATGTGAAATCTGGGTGTCTGTGTGTTGATCAACGCGTGGCCATTCCAAACTCTATTAAGGTGGCGGTGCTCGAATCCATCCACATGACGCACCCGGGTAGTTGGGGGATGATCTCTCTCTCTCAATATGCATGGTGGCCCTACATGCAAAGGGAAATTTTAGCAAAAACATCTGATTGCGTCCCGTGTACAGATATTGGTAAGAATCTGAAACCTATCATACCAAAATCTAAATGGCACCCACACAAAGCTTGTCAAGAACCAAACGAAGAAATACATATTGATTTTGGGGGTCCGATAATAAATGATAAAGATAAAGACATTTATTTCTTAGCATGTATTGACCGTTATTCAAAATATCCAACCGTTAGAATATTCGACAATGCTAATGGGGTAAACGTAGTAAAATTTCTTCGTGATTATGCATATACTCATGGAATTCCGCGAACAATACGCTTAGACCAAGCAACTTGTCTTGTAGGTAAACAAGTTACAAACTATTGTAACGAAAATAATATCGACATTCTCGACGCTCCGGTCGGTGATCATAGAGCTATTGGATTGGTGGAGCGAATGATCCAAACAATAAAAAGACGTTTATCTTGCATGAAAGCCGAAAATAAAGATACATTTTCCACAGCTAAAGCAATAAAACGAATAGTCTCTGATTTACGATTAACTAAACAGAAAACAACAAAGATAACACCTTTTGAAGCTCATTTCGGTCGTCCTGCAAATACGCCTTTAAGGAATATTAGCACACTTCCATCAAGTCAAAATCTAACTTATGAAAAAATTGCTAATCACTATTTAGATGCTGAAACAGTTTCTGCGGAGGACTTGCTGGACGAAAATGGATGGATCAGTGCCAACAGAAGTGACATTGAAATTGAGCAAAAGATGTGTCAGGCCTCCTTAGATGCAGGTCAGCGCTATCGGGAATCCGACAACAAAGAGTCCCGTTTCATTACTCATCCGCAGATTACGGACCCTATACCAAGGACAGAACAGTCCCTTAATGTCAAACTGGCCCGAAGACTACCACAAAAGAAACGAGCAAAAAGACAATTGGCGGGTCTGTACGAAGTACTAAAGCATGGATCCTTCGTCACAAAGTCGTCACCAACAACGACGATCATCAACGAGCCTGGCAGAGCCCCAGTAAAGGTCCGAGATAGTGATCTCGCAAAAATTGGAACTAATGCTGAAAGATCCACCAACTTGTGGGTATATGCCCAGCGACGCCCTGCTCCCTACGAAAAGACCACAGAATTTAAGATCGCGAAACATAGTAACGATCTTAAGAAACAGAAGAGGGGCGAAATAAAAATCAGACATCGCCAACGGGACACTACATCGGTAGTATCATCTGTAAACTCGAATGTATCGCGTGCGCTAACGGTACGCAAACCGGCCAAACCACAGTTCAAAAGACGCCATAATGTTCTCACAGATAATATACACGAAGATGTACCAGCTCAAGACCAGCCCCTAATTTCGATTGTACCGGCTCCACCTACACCTGCATCACAAGTACCCCCCGCACAGGCACAGGACGACCAAACAAAAGGCCGCAAGCGCAATCGACCCCAATTTTATGGCTTCACAGATGCCGACATTTCCCCAACAAGTTCCCTGGCTTCATCAAGTTCTGCTCAACCAAAGAAGCGCAAGAATAAAAAAGAGAAGAAAAGATCAAAACAGACAGATTCGGTGGTAGCTCTTATCCAAACGGCCGAACAATCAAGAATTCCGTCACCACCCCGACCCGACTTACAATTGGGGCAAGTTTCACCACCGGACCCTAGAGTTAGATATTTTGAATATGAGCAAGAACGGGAATTGTCGGTTTGGGATGCAGAGAATGAAATTTAAGTCCAAAAACTAAGCAAAACTGTCCTAAACTACAATCATTTATTTAGTCTTGTTCCCGCCCCTCTGATCCAAATTTAATGTTAATTTTACTTCTAATTTATTACAGTTCATCTTCAATTGTTAAAAAAACGGTTTGTTTATGTTTGTTAAAATAAATGATAGATGCAACAGAAAACCATTTAATATTATTGTAGTTATAATTTATCTAAAATGTAACAAAATATTTCTGCCTTTCTACAACAGTGACGACATACCCATGTTCAAACATCGAATTATGAAAAGACCTAAACCAAAAAGCTTTTGACAATTTTTTGTTCAGCTCATATGAACTGCTGAAGAATAACCGGGGTTGGGCTCCCAGCGAATCCCATCGATGTATCATAATTTTATTCAATAAACCCATCGATGGATCATTGTTATTTCATAAACCCATCGATGGATCATAGTTATTGCATAAACCCATCGATGAATCATGGTTTTTTTATGAAAATAAAGATATAATTTTTCTGGCCGAAAAATTCGAATTCAACCTTACATGCAGTCGAAATTCTGTATCGTACCTATTTTTTATTATGATGAGAGCACTTCTAAATATGGTGACTAAAGCAGCTAAAGCGACTAAACAAAGACTAAATCCGGGGAGAAGAAGGGGGTTGGGTAAAAACCGAGCAGAACTTTTTAAAGATTTCTAACAAAATCAAAACTCTTGATAATTGAATCTGTGGGTGGGTGGGTGGGTGGGTGGGTGGGTGGGTGCGTGGTTATAACGGGACAACCAGCGCGTAAGAAAAATTTTTGCCAGGATCATTTTTTTCTCTGTATTTGGAGGGACTGGTGGCGGTGGGGGGGTGTGATACGTATGGATACCTAAATATATATCGAAACCTTTATGTGTACTAAATTATTTACCCTCTATATCTATAATTATATCATGTGTTTTATAACTAAAAGTTTTGACTTCTATTTATTCACCTATATTAATATTCCCGTTAGTGTACTAAATTATTTCATATTTTGTTCATGCTAGTTTATTATTAGTAATCATAATTTCATTTAGTCAATCTGAATTCAAGTTACTCTGCAAACGCTCTTCATAATCCTAAGTTAAACTTAGCAGTGGATCCGCGCCGCATTTCCAATACTCAGAATTCGTAATACACAATCAGTTGTGTATTCGCCCTGCACTTGCTAATACATTCTTGAGACAAAGTGTTCGCAACGCGAACCCTAAACTATTCAATAAGATAAGATATAACAGGGGGATTGGTTGTGGTGGGAGGTTTGGTTGCGGTGGTGGGGGGGGGGGGGGAGATTTCAACTTTGGGGTGGGGGTTTGACATAGAGTTACCAATACATGTTGCCAGGACATAGAGTTGCAGAACCTTTTTTTCAGATAGTTGAGAATGACTTTATCGAAGTTCAGAGAGCAAAAATCAAGGGTGATTTCGGAAATGGACTGGAAGTCTGACAACAAAGTAAGCAATTTAGAGTGTATGTTACATTTGCCATTGTCAGTTTTCTTTTTACATCAGGTAAACTAATTAACTAACTGTTATTAATTACTCTCAAAGGACGTTAGTAGCAATTATATTGGTCCTGATGGTCTTTTTATGCGATCAGCCCCCTCCTCCTCCCAATCCCCACCACTGCACTTCGTTCAGGCCGTAAGGGCCCGTGCAGCCAAAGATCCCCCTCCCACTGTTGCTATGTACTTATTGGAAAGGACTTCGGATACTACGGACTTCGGATTCTACTAACCAAAATGTCTCATATCTATCTGTTCGACATCTATTTCCTGATTATACTTTCTTATTAATTTATATCTCACTTAAGTGTTTTATAAATAGTCTTTCTGGTCATTTCAAAATTATGAAGAAATATTAGGTATAATGGCTTTGGGTATTTGCTGTTATTTTCCATGCCCAGTGAAATTCCATCGATGGATTTGCTATGATCCAGTGAAAATCAAAGTTTTCCAATCGATGGATTTTCTATGACCCAGTGAAATCCCAGCGATGGAATTTCTATGATCAGAAAAAAAGTGGTATTGATCCATCGACGAGCTACCGATGGACTTTTTATGAAATTTCTATGATCCATCGATGGGATTCACTGGGAGCCCAAGCCGGGTTGTTAAACATTAGATTTTCTCAAACATTCCAATCTGTACTTTGACTGGTAAAATACAATATCGTCATATAAAAGTTTTTCTCCACCAAAGCTGTAGTTTTAGTAAAAAATAATAGTTGAAAATAGTTTGCATAAAATTTATGAGAAAGAGCTGAAGTAATGAAAACAAAGTTTTCTATACAAAGAGTAATTGTTGACAAAAATTAATTTTTGTCGAACGGGAAATGCTTTTTGTTTTCTAAAATAGAGGAAGGTAAAGATAGCCAGCGTATTATATTTGGAGCACGCATAACTGGCAGGTTGCACGTTCATGGCAGGTTGCTTAAAACCAGCAGACGCAATTGAAATCGGCTTTGACTCCATTTGACGTAGATTCGGAGGAATTTGTTGCATTTAATGTCTGTTTTAGAAAAAGAAATGCCACTTTGAAGCTACATTACACCGCAAAGGCAGATCTCTATTGTATCACTCAATTTTGAACAAGAACTTGTAGCTCAATTATGTTTTATCATGTTGATACATGACATTTACGTGAAGTTTGCAGAAATACTCGAAGCAGAATTGCAGGATTAAGCTAAGCCAATTTGAAGAAAAATTTGTAACCGCATTCCGCAGAATTAGCTAATTCAAGAGTCCCGGATTCCAGGCTACAAACCTCGTAAAATGGATTCGTATTTGAAAATAATTGAATACTGGATTGAATTTGAAATTAACCAGAACAGCAAAATAAATATGTAAAATAATAGATGTTACTGCTTGGCGGGCATCCCAAAGAGACATATGTCTCATCGAGTGGGTAGCCAAGAAATATATTGGAGGAGGCCAAACGCACGTCAAAAAAACATATCTAATAATTTTTGATTTTCAAAAAGGTAAGGGAAAGTAAAATTTTTTGTCAAAAAACTTCACTGATGGCAATTCATTTTGGCTATATTTTCTGGGATTAGGTTGCTTTCAGTGGCATAATTGTGAGCCAATCTGGGCTGTCGTTGTGAAGACTTTTTGCCTGTTTTCTTATGATATCGTTTCCTGGGTAAATTCCTTCATTTGTATTCCAAGTTACTCGTCAAGCAAGAAGATCTTTCTCAATTGAAAATCTCGGTATTGAAGTTCAATTCGACGGATTTGTTGTCAGTAAAAAATTCACTGAACGTAGAAACAAGGCTTTTGTTCGTTTAGTCTTTCTTCTTAGTAAGATTATCAAATTAGTTCAAACGTGCATTTTTGATAGCTCAGGTTGCAAGGTTGCGTTGTTGCCAATACTTTTTATGGTTTTCATCAGAAGGATTTTCCAACCATTTTTTGAAACCATTGTTTTTCATTTTGATCATGTTTTTCAATTAATTGGTCATCCATTGAGATTTGCAGTCATTTCTCAAGGTTCCTGAAAGTGCAAATCTTTCAAAACAATCAAGAATAATATCTGTTAATTCTTCGATCTGTACATCTACATTGTTTGATTTCCAAATTTTTTATATTTCATGATTAAAGAGAAACCAATAGTTAAAAACTTTTTTATTTCTGCCAATTTATTAAGTTTCGGTACAAAATTTTTGCGACACAAGTCTTCTGAGTACTGTTGTTAGTTCTGACAAAAAAAAGCAAAATGGTCTGAAAAATCAGTTCTAACCGTGTTGCAAGTAAAAAACTTATCACTGAAAAATGACCAATACAATTTCACTGTTTATGGATACGCAAGTTGCAAAATGGTTGAAGAGGTTAAACTGAAAGACTTTAGCAGATTAAAAAATCTGCCCTAGTGTGAACCCAAAAAGTTAATGTTGAAATCTCTGCAGATAATGTAATCTCCTTCCAGATGATGAATAGTAGTCCAGGATGGCGGGCATCCCATAGAGACTTATGTCTCATCGAGTGGGTAGCCAAGAAATATATTGGAAGAGGCCTAACGCACGTCAAAAAAACATATCTAATAATTTCTGATTTGCAAAAAGGTAAGAGAAATTAAAATTTTTTGTCAAAAAACTTAACTGATGGCAGTTCATTTTGGCTATATTTTCTGGGATTAGGTTGTTTTCAGTGGCATAATTGTGAGCCAATCTGGGCTGCCAATGTGAAGATTTTTTGCCTGTTTTCTTATGATATCGTTTCCTGGGTAAAACTCCTTCAGTTGTATTCCAAGTTACTCGTCAAGCAAGAAGATCTTTCTTAATTGAAAATCTCGGTATTGAAGTTCAATTCGACGGATTTGTTGTCAGTAAAAAATTCACTGAACGTAGAAACAAGGCTTTTGTTCGTTTTGTCTTTCTTCTTAGTAAGAATATCAAATTAGTTCAAACGTGCATTTTTGATAGCTCAGGTTGCAAGGTTGCGTTGTTGCCGATACTTTTTATGGTTTTCATCAGAAGGATTTTCCAACCATTTTTTAAAGCCATTGTTTTTCATTTTGATCATGTTTTTCAATTAATTGGTCATCCATTGAGATTTGCAGTCATTTCTCAAGGTTCCTAAAATTGCAAATCTTTCAAAACAATCAAGAATAATATCTGTTAATTCTTCGATCTGTCCATCTACATTTTTTGATTTCCAAATTTTTTATATTTCATGATTAAAGAGAAAACAATAGTTAAAAACTTTTTCATTTCTGCCTATTGATTAAGTTTCGGTACAAAATTTTTGCGACACAAGTCTTCTGAGTACTGTTGTTAGTTCTGATCAAAAAAAAAAGCAAATTGGTCTGAAAAATCAGTTCTAACCGTGTTGAAAGTAAAACAATTATCACTGAAAAAATGATCAATACAATTTCACTGTTTATGGATACGCAAGTTGCAAAATGGTTCAAGAGGTTAAACTGAAAGACTTCAGCAGATTAAAAAATCTGACCTTGTGTGAATCCAAATAGTTAATGTTGAAATCTCTGCAGATAATGTGATCTCCTTCCAGATGATGAATAGTAGTCCAGCAATTTTTGAAAAGATCTAAGAAACTTGAGATACCAAATGTTAGTGAGCGCTAAAGACACTTATTGTTTGTAGCTCATGTTTTAAATTAATTGTAATTTTTAAGTTTTCTATTTGGTCACTGAGACGTTTAACACTAAAATCAACATTTTCATTTACAAAATATGCGCATCCTTCACCTTTTTGGCCGCTTCTATTATGCTTTTCTATTTTAGAAAAACCAATGATTTTATTAAGTGAGGTCGAGTTGTTGTCTGTTAACCATGCCTCAAAGAGTGCAAATACTAATGGTTTGATTAGTACCGCTCTATGAAAGCGTTCAACTGGTCATGATGGCATCGCAACGTTCGTATATTGAAAAAAAAATTTTAAAAAAGCGTCATTTGCTTTTCCAAGCTTGTTCTCCTCCATATATATGCCGTTATGCGCTCTCATTACCACTGCCAAAGCTAGAAAAAAAAATTGGGGCAAAAAGGATTGATTGTTAACAGTTTCAAGCATCACTCATCCCTCGCCATCAACATGAAAATCAAAAATCGTTTTGAAATTCATTTCGCTGAATTTTGTTGCTGTCGTCTTTCGATGCAGTCAAAAACTTTTTAAGTTAATCCATTAATTTGTCACTGTCATCTGACAACAGGTAAAGTTGTTGAATAAAAGCATTATCTGATACAGGACTTATTTGGGTTCATTTTCGTGCTGGTGTAGGCGGTGGTCTCTCCCTTAATTCGTAGTTTGCAGGAAACCGAAAAAATTTTTTCGGGATAAAATTTTCTCGTTGTAAATGTTTTTCCTGAGTGCTGAGTATACACTTTCCTGTTTTCAAGTAATAATCAACACCTCGCTTAAAATTTAGTTTAATTGGTCGTACTTTCTCACCAACTTTTATCAAAACTTGTGGTTGACTGTTTGTCTGCGTTCTGAGACTTTTTTCAAAAGCAAAAACTGATAGAACGTTATCAGCTTTCGTTTGCATCTCCATCTGCACATTTTTCTCGTTCAAAAGATTTACAAAACCAGCAAGAAGTTTTTTCTTTCCCCAAATTCGATTTGTTTCGACCGAAATATGGAAAATTAGCTATGATTGAGGAGAGCCCGTTGATGTCCACTATCCGTCCTAGTTCATGACAGGCCTCTAGGTCCCCTGATGTAACTTCCACATGTAGCACATTTTTTATGAATTCGTTAAATTTCGTGGTAACGTACTTGTTCGACAATGAGGTATATTTTGAAAAATAACAGTATCTTCCGAAGTATATCTTTAGACATCCTTTTCTTTTTCATTGAATTGTTCAATCTCATTTTTAGTCGAAATAACTTCCCGTCTTTAGTTTTTAAGTTTTTTAATATCAAGGACTGAAAATCATTTAATTTGAGTCAATGTTAGAACTCAATATTTTATCCGTTAAAAGAGCAGTCGAAGTTACAAAGTTGTTCATTTTAATTTTGTAACACAGATTCATTAACAAGAGAGAGAGAGAGAGAAGCGACTGGCCTTCAGCTTTGCATACTGTTTCATGATTAGCTGCATTTTGCACCCCTTTTTAATATAAATGTATTTACGTCAAGACGAAAGGTTATTTCCCTAATTATCCGCCTTAGTAAAGGTTGCGCGAAAAATAGAAAGTTAAAAAGAACAAAATTAGGAGACAAGCATTTTTTTTTTATTTGTCGCAAAAGGGGATAAGCTATTTCTGCAAAATTGAGACACTTTATTTTTGTAAAATAGGTGACCAGTCTTGTACCACGTTTCCGCCCATTCTAGGAGCTGTTTTTTCAATTTAATTTAGTCTCTAATTCGCAATTGAGCCTAATTAAAAGCGCGCCTTCGAGCATAAATTAAATTGAAGCTTTTAAGATGATTTGCAGTTAGAATTAATGATGCGACAAAAGATATTCGTTTATAACTTTGGGTTTTAATATTTTTTAGGTGAAGTCATATCATATGTGATATCCACCCTTTTCATTTCCATTACCATTGCAGCAGATACACCATCAGGGCGGAATCTTTAAAAAGATAAGACACTTGTAAACCTGTAAATAGACGCAAAAAAATTATAGACACCTATAAACCTGTAAATGGGCGAAAAAATGATCGTTCAAAAAGTAATGGACCCCCGCAAACCTGTAAAAGGACGCCAAAAGCGGTTGAGCAATGAAGGAATTTTTCACAAAAAATAGACATCCATAACAGACGCAGAATTCAGGGATTGTTCAGGAAAAATAGTAGATACCAGTAACCCTGTAAGCGGACGCAAGTATACTCAACAAAATCAATTTAAAAATTCCTTTGCTGAGTTCAAATGCAAATCATTCATTAAATCAAATTTGGCGGGAAAAAAGTAGTAAATTCACATTGTGTTTTTTTACCGAAATGTCCCTCTGCCCAATTTTGTCTTGATATGGACAAATAAGAGAAGTTATTAAGTTAGCACAGGGCATAACTTCGTTCTATTAATAGAAAAAATAAATAAGTGCTGGGTTTTCTTGATGGAATAGCCAACTAAATCACAGAGATTAAAAAAGAAAAATTCGAAACTGAGGGACTTTTTAGAAAATAATTTATTTGTCATTTTAGCTAAATATATGGTGCACAATAATGATGCTTAAGTACAAGTAGAAGCATGAAAAACCATGAAAAAATAGTGAGGCGACGATCAATAACATCAGCTGATCTTATTTTCATTTTCCATCACCCTGGAAAAAAAACAAGTATTTTTCAGAAACAAATATATTTGTCAATTTTTCTGCAAAATTCCCAAAAAAGGCTTTCGGTGATGCTAATTTCATTTTTCGACCTACAACTCACATCAAATAAAAATATTTTGATAACTTCGAGCCCAATACTGTATTTTATTAACCTGTAAACCACCTTTAATCACTTAATTCTTTTAAATTAATACATGCGCATTAAATTAGGTTTAATTGATTGTTATAGATACACTCAGTGCAAAATTAAGTATATTCAATGCGAAATAGAGTTATCTTGCGTGCGAAAAAGAGATACATAAATCGAGCAGATTCGTGTTACGTAGCGCGCGAAAAATAGGATACACTGCTTGTTTCTCAAATTCTCGGTCAAAATTTGGGCTCTTTTGCGAACACTAGTTGAGACATTCCCTTCAGTTTTGCCTGTTTTTGCAAAATTATCTATTTGTGTTGCAATATTGTTGCCTTTTCAATTTTTTAACAAAAGAAAAACGATTAAAAGATAAACAAATGGGGCAAATTTGCCCGTGACGATTGGGGTATACCTCTGCGGCATAATGTACCAAAACATCACGCAGGCTGAAGTTATACAAATTTTAAAGGCACTAATCCAAATTTAAGCATATGTTTAAAAACATACGTTTTCTACACTTTAGTTCGATTGCAATTAAGTGCACTTAATTGTTTATTTAGATTCAAAGCCTTTAATCTGATTTACACGCCAAGTGCATGTTATTTGCCCTCTTTGGGGACCTTATTTACCCAAATTAGGGAATTCAGTCAGCAGATAGAGAAACCAGAATCGTTTTTGAAAATCGGTAAATCCATTTTTTGCGGAATTTAGGCTAGAAAGGTTGTAGCCGAACTTAACAATTGAACTAAACCATTTTTCGCGAGGGAAAATGGGCCAAATTCGATTCAAGTCTGCCTTTGCGGTGTAACATAAACATTGGTTCGGCGGTAGATAATAGGGCTGTTATAGTACACACACCAATAAAAAATGATACGAAAAAAGCTCCGTCATGTCAAGCCAACTGCAGCACTTACTATGTATCTGTTACAGACAATTTCCGGTTATTTGCAGTTATTGAGCTGGAGACCCACTTTCGTGGAATCTAGTTTAATTTGCTTGGCGCCCGACTCCAAAAAATGGCTGTAACAAATTATGTCGAGTCGGAGCGAGTCAAAGTGAGTTTAAATCTGGGAAAAATTTTAAATCTTTTTTCGAAGTTGAAAAATTTTCAAAGAAAAAATAATTATGAATTTGAAAAACTCGAAGATTGTGTTTCGTATTTCTCCAATTAGTTAAATCCATTATTTCTCCTATTGTTTTAAAACCAATTATCACATTTCAAACCCATTGCTGAACTTGTTGTGAATAACTAACGCAAAAGTAGTGTAATTGAAAAAAAAAGAAGACAGAAAAGAACAAAAACGAACAAAATTTTACTCTAAAAGTGCATTCCCTAAATTTCTTCCTAATACATTATACGGTTAGAGTTAGGCGTAAAGGAAGGTGTTTTCGCTGTAATTTTCACAGATTTCAACGTCATTACTTTTTAATCAAGAGGAAAAGCTGAAATTTTTGCCTTTTTTTTACAAATAATGCAATATATATGAAAATTGTTAGAATTCTTTCATATTTTTTGTTCAAACAGCAGAATTGTATATTCGTAAAGCCTTATAATCCAGAACAGAAAACAGCAACAAATTTAATTAGCCTAAAAGTTCTCATAGTCCTGGAAAAGCACGTTTAGGTATGAAAAACAAGTCAATCTTCTAGTCTGTTCAACACATTTGATTAAAACGCCTTCACGCTCGACAGAACAATTTTTTAGTAAAAATCTATGATATAACAAAACGACAGTCAGTTTATTAAAACATCAGGTTCCTCGTTAAACTTCAAACGAAATTTCACAATAAAACTACCGTAGCTCCCGTCATCAAATCCGATTGCAAATGATAGAGATATACCAAAAAAGTAAACCTTACGTCAACCGAAATTCCTAACAGTGTAAGAGCGATAATCCATCAAAAGATCAGAGTGTTTTACAAAAAATCAAAGTAATCAGCTGGTTAGAAATGGCAATTTTTTTTTAAAAAAGAGCAGTTGCAATTGCTTTTGTCTCAGCTCTCCGAGCAACCATTGCGATATTGATTGCAATATTCTGAGGCTTTCAAAGAACTAAGCAAATTATTTTTGTTGTTCAATCAACTCAATCAATACATTTCTTTTAAATGCCCACCCTAAATATTAAATAAGGTGAAGACACCCAACACTTTCTTCAACTACCAAATGTTGATTGAAACAGCCATCAGATTAAAGTGAACTCACAAGTTTCCTTTTGGATTAGATCCTTGCCTTCAACTTATCTTTATCCGAAACCCAACAGTTGTACCTCATGATATAAAACAATATGCTGCCACTGATGTCAATAATAATTATCTGCAACACAAAACCGTCACGCAATCTTGAGCTACCAATATTATAACACCACAGAAAATTTCTGGTTTCAAGGAAGCACACATGCCTCAGCTAAATCCATCGTATTCAATAGGCTAATTTGCAAAATTACCTAACCATTCGCTCAATTCACTTGTTTCAAAGCCCAATCAGGCTTGTTGCAATTAATATTACACGCATAGACCAAACCCGACCAAAGAAGATTAGTCAATTTGTTGATTCATGTGGTTAAAAAACAAAACTGTATTTTTTGCCAAAATCGTTTCACAAGGTTGAGATTTGGACCTAATTGTCCACCATCTTGTTTTTAATACGCCTGAAATCACTCTGTCAAAGGTGAGAATCAGATCTTCGCAGATGTTTTTAAAAATTTCAAAAATCAATTTCACATGGATGATTGCATTCAGTCACACGCAACAGAAGAAACCGCAACAAAAGTAGTTTTCGACAACAAAAGAAGTCTTTTCTGAGAACATTTGATGAAATACTAGCGAACGTCAGAGGAGAACTTTCATAAATTGTTCTCTTTCTTGGTATCTTCTGGTTACTCACAAACATTCTGTTATGCAATCAATTCAGGACTTCCCACCAAGATGCAGCACAATGTACACAAATGAAGTTACTTAGTTTTGGTTGATCAATCTTATACACTCTAAAGAATGTCGAGGTAGACTTACCTGCACTGTTTGCAGGTACACTCTAAAAATCTCTCGTGTGAAATCACACGATTTTTTCTCGTGTGATGAAAAATCACACGATTTTTCGTGTGAAAAATGCGTCTCGTGTGATTTCACACGAGAAAATTTTCTTCGTGTGATGAAAAATTACACGATTTTTCGTGTGAATGAATGTATGATGAAATGAAGCAATTTTTATAAAAAATTCAGATTTTTTCCTCGTCCTAATTTCCTTTAGAACAGACGGCTGAGCTATCCATGATAATTTCATGCTACATTGGGCTCTTTTTAGTGATTAAAGCCAGAGATAATACTTTAAATTGAAAAAGTTGGGTATAAAGTGCATTTTTTTCTTTGTTTTGTCATTTCAAAACGGAATCTGGTTATTTCAATGTACTATACGTGAAATCAATGGTGATTTCAATGGACTAAACACCCAACAAAAAGAGCCCAATAAAAAGATTTTAAAAACTCAAGGCATAATGTATTCAACGTAGATGTAGCGCACTCAAGAGTTATAGGTTCAAAAAGCTTCTTGAATAATGCATTCTCAAAGGGTATTTTACTCATCCCAATTTCTTTTAGAACACAAGAATGTTCTCTCAATTGGATTCTCATACTATTTTGGGCTTTTTTCAGTGATAAAAACAAAAGATAAAACTTTAAAATGATAAAAATGTGGTAAAGTGGGCCACCTGAATTTTTCCCGCAAAACCCTTTTTTCCAACGCTGATTTTGAGTGACTGTCAAGTATAATTTGTAGAAAATCTCATTTTTAAAATCAAAATCAGTGTTTGTTTGCGCAAAAAACTCATAGCTGGAGAATATAAGAGAATCTAACACGTTACCGAGGAAACTGTTTTGTGAGGTTTGTACATTTTTTTCTTTGTTTTTGTCATTTAAAAGACAGTCTGGTAAGCTCAAAGGACCATACGTTGGTTGTCAGGATTGGAAATTTATGCGGTGGTTGATAAACACCTTAAAAAAGAACCCCATTCAAAATGATTTAAAATTTTTATGGATATTGTGTTCAAAGTAGATATAGCGCACTCAAGAGTTATAGGCTCAAAATGCTTCTTGAATATTGCAAACTCTGTGGGTCGTTGACTTGCTTCTTCTAAGTGAATTCACACAAATGTACGGATAAATTGAATAAAATCGTTTTTTGACAAGTTTTTGACAGAATTTTTATGGAGAACCTGCTAAAACATATTGAACTACAACCCAGACTGAAAAGCCGAAATAGCCACATCAGCAAATGTTGCTCTAAGATGACTTACAACGGCTAACTCTTTAGCTGTGATTCATAACGAGCTGCCATTCTTGATTTGGTCATCTTTTAACCCTTTTTCAAGGAATAGATGGAGAGAAAACACAATGAATCGCAAAAAGTGGGGTAAAGTGGGCCACCTAAAAGATCCTCTCACAAAAAGTGTTTTTATCCTTATGTGTTGACTGTAGTTTGTCAGTCAAGCTGAATATTAGCAGTTATTGGCCTTTGAGCCTTATATTTATGAATAACTCTGACCGGAGCCACGACCTGACGTTTTTATTGGATAAAGAGGAATCACTTCTTTCTGTTTTGACAATAGTATTTATTTTTGAGTTTCATAACCGGAAAAGCGAAGAAAAAATTCTTCTAGCGTTTTAACTTGCTCCTCCTAAGTGAATTCACACAATTGTATGGATAAATTGAATAAAATCTTCTTTTGACAAGTTTTTGACAGAATTTTTACGGAGAACCTGCTAAAACATATTGAATTACAACCCAGACTGAAAAGCCGAAATATCCACATCAACAAATGTTGCTCTAAGATGACTTACAACGGCTAACTCCTTAGCTGTGATTCAAAACGAGCTGCCATTCTTGATTTGAACATCTTTTAACCCTTTTGAAAGGAATAGTTGAAGAGAAAACAGATTGAATCGCAAAAAGTGGGGTAAAGTGGGCCACCTTAAAGATCCTCTCACAAAAACTATTTTTATTCTTATGTGTTGACTGTAGTTTGTCAGTCAAGCTGAATATTAGCAGTTAATGGCATATGAGCCTTATAATTATGAATAACTCTGACCGGAGCCACGACCTGACGTTTTTATTTGATAAAGAGGAATCACTTCTTTCTGTTTTGACAATAGTATTTATTTTTGAGTTTCATAACTGGAAAAGCAAAGAATAAGTTCTTCTAGCGTTTTGTCTTGCTTCTCCTAAGTGAATTCACACAAATGTACGGATAAATTGAAAAAAAATCTTTTTTTGACAAGTTTTTGACAGAATTTTTACGGAGAAACTGCTAAAACATATTGAATTACAACCCAGACTGAAAAGCCGAAATAGCCACATCAACAAATGTTGCTCTAAGATGAATTACAACGGCTAACTCTTTAGCTGTGATTCATAACGAGCTGCCATTCTTGATTTGGTCATCTTTTAACCCTTTTTCAAGGAATAGCTGGAGAGAAAACACAATGAATCGCAAAAAGTGGGGTAAAGTGGGCCACCTAAAAGATCCTCTCACAAAAACTGTTTTTATCCTTATGTGTTGACTGTAGTTTGTCAGTCAAGCTGAATATTAGCAGTTAGGGGCATTTGAGCTTTATATTTATGAATAACTCTGACCGGAGCCACGACCTGACGTTTTTATTTGATAAAGAGGAATCACTTCTTTCTGTTTTGACAATAGTATTTTTTTTGAGTTTCATAACCTGAAAAAAGGAAAAAGTTCTTCTAGCGTTTTAACTTGCTTCCCCTAAGTGAATTCACACAAATGTATGGATAAATTGACAAAAAATCTTTTTTTGACAAGTTTTTGACAGAATTTTTACGGAGAACCTGCTAAAACGTATTGAATTACAACCCAGACTGAAAAGCCGAAATAGCCACATCAACAAATGTTGCTCTAAGATGACTTACAACGGCTAACTCTTTAGCTGTGATTCATAACGAGCTGCCATTCTTGATTTGGTCATCTTTTAACTCTTTTTCAAGGAATAGTTGGAGAGAAAACACAATGAATCGCAAAAAGTGGGGTAAAGTGGGCCACCTAAAAGATCCTCTCACAAAAACTGTTTTTATTTTTATGTGTTGACTGTAAATTGTCAGTCAAGCTGAATATTAGCAGTTAGGGGCATTTGAGCTTTATATTTATGAATAACTCTGACCGGAGCCACGACCTGACGTTTTTATTTCATAAAGAGGAATCACTTCTTTCTGTTTTGACAATAGTATTTTTTTTGAGTTTCATAACCTGAAAAAAGGAAAAAGTTCTTCTAGCGTTTTAACTTGCTTCCCCTAAGTGAATTCACACCAATGTATGGATAAATTGACAAAAAATCTTTTTTTGACAAGTTTTTGACAGAATTTTTACGGAGAACCTGCTAAAACGTATTGAATTACAACCCAGACTGAAAAGCCGAAATAGCCACATCAACAAATGTTGCTCTAAGATGACTTACAACGGCTAACTGTTTAGCTGTGATTCATAACGAGCTGCCATTCTTGATTTGGTCATCTTTTAACTCTTTTTCAAGGAATAGTTGGAGCGAAAACACAATGAATCGCAAAAAGTGGGGTAAAGTGGGCCACCTAAAAGATCCTCTCACAAAAACTGTTTTTATTTTTATGTGTTGACTGTAAATTGTCAGTCAAGCTGAATATTAGCAGTTAATGGCCTATGAGCCTTATAACTATGAATAACTCTGACCGGAGCCACGACCTGAAGTTTTTATTTGATAAAGAGGAATCATTTCTTTCTGTTTTGACAATAGTATTTATTTTTGAGTTTCATTACAGGAAAAGCAAAGAAAAAGTTCTTCTAGCGTTTTAACTTGCTTCTCCTAATTAAATTCATACAAATGTACGGATAAATTGAATAAAATCGTTTTTTGAGAATTTTTTGACAGAATTTTTACGGAGAACCTGCTAAAACATATTGAACTACAACCCAGACTGAAAAGCCGAAATAGCCACATCAGCAAATGTTGCTCTAAGATGACTTACAACGACTAACTCTTTAGCTTTGATTCATAACGAGCTGCTATTCTTGATTCGCTCATCTTTTAACCCTTTTTCAAGGAATAGTTGGAGAGAAAACACAATGAATCGCAAAAAAGTGGGGTAAAGTGGGCCACCTAAAAGATCCTCTCACAAAAACTGTTTTTATCCTTATGTGTTGACTGTAGTCTGTCAGTCAAGCTGAGTATTAGCAGTTAATGGCTTTTGAGCCTTATTTTTATGAAAAACTCTGACCTGAGCCACGACCTGACGTTTTTATTTGATAAAGAGGAATCACTTCTTTCTGTTTTGACAATAGTATTTATTTTTGAGTTTCATAACCGAAAAAGCAAGGAAAAAGTTCTTCTAGCGTTTTGACTTGCTTCTCCTAAGTGAATTCACACAAATGTACGGATAAGTTGAAAAAAAATCTTTTTTTGACAAGTTTTTGACAGAATTTTTACGGAGAACCTGCTAAAATATATTGAATTACAACCCAGACTGAAAAGCCGAAATATCCACATCAACAAATGTTGCTCTAAGATGACTTACAACGGCTAACTCCTTAGCTGTGATTCATAACGAGCTGCCATTCTTGATTTGGTCATCTTTTAACCCTTTTTCAAGGAATAGTTGGAGAGAAAACACAATGAATCGCAAAAAGTGGGGTAAAGTGGGCCACCTAAAAGATCCTCTCACAAAAACTGTTTTTATCCTTATGTGTTGACTGTACTTTGTCAGTCAAGCTGAATATTAGCAGTTAATTGTCTTTGAGCCTTATATTTATGAATAACTCTGACCGGAGCCACGACCTGACGTTTTTATTTGATAAAGAGGAATCACTTCTTTCTGTTTTGACAATAGTATTTGTTTTTGAGTTTCATAACCGGAAAAGCAAGGAAAAAGTTCTCCTAGCTTTTTGACTTGCTTTTCCTACGTGAATTCACACAAATGTGCGGATAAATTGAATACAACTTTTTTTGACAAGTTTTTGACAGAGTTTTTACGGAAAACCTGCTAAAACATATTGAATTACAACCCAGACTGAAAAGCCGAAATAGCCACATCAACAAATGTTGCTCTAAGATGACTTACAACGGCTAAATGTTTAGCTATGATTCTTAACGAGCTGCCATACTTGATTTGGTCATCTTTTAACCCTTTTTCAAGGAATAGATGGAGAGAAAACACAATGAATCGCAAAAAGTGGGGTAAAGTGGGCCACCTAAAAGATCCTCTCACAAAAACTGTTTTTACCCTTATGTGTTGACTGTAGTTTGTCAGTCAAGCTGAATATTAGCAGTTAATGGCCTTTGAGACTTATTTTTATGAAAAACTCTGACCTGAGCCACGACCTGACGTTTTTATTTGATAAAGAGGAATCACTTCTTTCTGTTTTGACAATAGTATTTATTTTTGAGTTTCATAACCGGAAAAGCAAGGAATAAGTTCTTCTAGCGTTTTGACTTGCTTCTCCTAAGTGAATTCACACAAATGTAGGGATAAATTGAAAAAAATCGTTTTTTGACTAGTTTTTGACAGAATTTTTACGGAGAACCTGCTAAAACATATTGAACTACAACCCAGACTGAAAAGCCGAAATAGCCACATCAGCAAATGTTGCTCTAAGATGACTTACAACGGCTATCTCTTGAGCTGTGATTCATAACGAGCTGCCATTGTCGATTTGGTCATCTTTTAACCCTTTTTCAAGGAATAGTTGAAGAGAAAACACAATGAATCCCAAAAAGTGGGGTAAAGTGGGCCACCTAAAAGATCCTCTCACAAAAACTGTTTTTATCCTTATTTGTTGACTGTAGTTTGTCAGTCAAGCTGAACATTAGCAGTGAATGGCCTTGGAGCCTTATATTTATTAATAACTCTGACCAGAGTCACGACCTGACGTTTTTATTCAATAAAGAGGAATCACTTCTTTCTGTTTTGACAATAGTATTTTTTTTGAGTTTCATAACCGGAAAAGCAAGGAATAAGTTCTTCTAGCGTTTTGACTTGCATCTCCTAAGTGAATTCACACAAATGTAGGGATAAATTGAAAAAAATCGTTTTTTGACAAGTTTTTGACAGAATTTTTACGGAGAACCTGCTAAAACATATTGAACTACAACCCAGACTGAAAAGCCGAAATAGCCACATCAGCAAATGTTGCTCTAAGATGACTTACAACGGCTATCTCTTGAGCTGTGATTCATAACGAGCTGCCATTGTTGATTTGGTCATCTTTTAACCCTTTTTCAAGGAATAGTTGAAGAGAAAACACAATGAATCCCAAAAAGTGGGGTAAAGTGGGCCACCTAAAAGATCCTCTCACAAAAACTGTTTTTATCCTTATGTGTTGACTGTAGTTTGTCAGTCAAGCTGAATATTAGCAGTGAATGGCCTTTGAGCCTTATATTTATGAATAACTCTGACCGGAGCCACGACCTGACGTTTTTATTTGATAAAGAGGAATCACTTCTTTCTGTTTTGACAATAGTATTTATTTTTGAGTTTCATAACTGGAAAAGCAAAGAATAAGTTCTTCTAGCGTTTTGTCTTGCTTATCCTAAGTGAATTCACACAAATGTACGGATAAATTGAATGAAATCTTTTTTGACAAGTTTTTGACAGAATTTTTACGGAGAACCTGCTAAAACATATTGAAATACAACCCAGACTGAAAAGCCGAAATAGCCACATCAGCAAATATTGCTCTAAGATTACTTACAACGGCTAACTCTTTGAGTGTGATTCATAACGAGCTGCCATTCTTGATTTGGCCATCTTTCAAACCTTTTTCAAGGAATAGTTGAAGAGAAAACACAATGAATCGCAAAAAATGGGGTAAAGTGGGCCACCTAAAAGATCCTCTCACAAAAACTGTTTTTATCCTTATGTGTTGACTGTAGTCTGTCAGTCAAGCTGAGTATTAGCAGTTAATGGCTTTTGAGCCTTATTTTTATGAAAAACTCTGACCTGAGCCACGACCTGACGTTTTTATTTGATAAAGAGGAATCACTTCTTTCTGTTTTGACAATAGTATTTATTTTTGAGTTTCATAACCGGAAAAGCAAGGAATAAGTTCTTCTAGCATTTTGACTTGCTTCTTCTAAGTGAATTCAGACAAATGTACGGAAAAATTGAATAAAATCTTTTTTGACAAGTTTTTGACAGAATTTTTACGGAGAACCTGCTAAAACATATTGAATTACAACCCAGACTGAAAAGCCGAAATAGCCACATCAGCAAATGTTGCTCTAAGATGACTTATAACGGCTAACTATTTAGCTGTGATTCATAACAAGCTGCCATTCTTGATTTGGTCATCTTTTAAAACTTTTTCAAGGCATTGTTGTAGAAAAAAAACAATGAATCGCAAAAAGTGGGGTAAAGTGGGCCACAAAAAAGATCCTCTCACAAAAACTGTTTTTATCCCTACGTGTTGACTGTAGTTTGTTTCCCTCGGTAGTGGACTAAACATGCGTCCAGAAACACTCGGCAAGTGATGTTTCAAGCCGCTTTGCGCATTCTTATCAAGAACTCGGGCTTTGCTTATAGCGAAAAAATAGGGTACACTTAGGAGCTTTGCTGATTTCTCAAAAACTACTGTACCAAATTTAACGGGCATAGGCGCGTTTTGTTGCTACTGAAACTCTCTTGATTGATGTTTTTAGTTGTATTTCTGAATCAATAACCGCAAAAAGTTATCTATGTCCAAATTTTGAAAAAAATTGCAATTTTTGTTCATTTGGGGTCAATTTTGGTCATTTTCGAATTTCTCATTCAATTTTTGACCAAAACGAGTAATTAGTGGCTTAATCTGTTGCTGTTAAGACTTTCTTCTCTGGAATGGCTAGTCACATTCCGGAAAATTTTCTTTAGAACACTCATTTAATGATGAATTCAGAAAATTAAAATCCTTTCTCAATTTTATGGCTAAGTGGTGTTATGCGCAATTGCACAAGTTTTTCGGCGTGTGTTTTGTGTTTTCTAGAGACTATTTAAAGTGTTGAAGCTAATTGTGTCAAATATTGGGGTTATTTCAATACTTTTTCTTTTTTCGCGATTTCATCAAAATTCTGTGGATGTTGTTTTATGTCAAAACACACAAAACATCATAGCCTTCATGGTGAGGTGGGAAATTTTTTCCCACCTCACCATGAAGGTTCGCCGTGACCTAGAACGTGGAACTGGAACAGAATTACACCCACAAATACGCCGGGAACGCTGTTTCACGTTGTTTTACGTCGGTTCCGGAGATCTTGGGCTTCGATTTTAGCCCAAAAAATGGGGTACAGAACAGTATTTTGTTAATATCTGCTAAAGTACTGAACCAAATTAAACGGGAGTGGTCGCATTTTGTTGGCACTGAACCGGTCTTGCTTGCAGTATTTGGTTGGTTTCTCAAATCGGTCTTATCAGAAAGTTATTAATGTTTAAATTTGAAAAAAGTCGAATTTTTGGGCTGTTCTGGGTGACCCAAATTTTGGTACAACAAAACGCGAGAGTTACCAAACAAATGTTAGTGTTTTAGAATCCCCAGATAGTGGGCATTATCCCCATATAAATTTTATATGGTGTTTTATGTAGTTCAGACGTTGAACTTTGGCTCTGAACAGAGGTCACCTCGCTTTTTTGGGCATTTGGCAGGGTACCTACTTTTTGCTATAACTTCTTCTAGAGTGCACCGATTGGGCTCATTTGATTTTAATATGATGCGTATCTCAAGCAGTGCTACAAACTATACTAAGGGGGTTTTTGTTTTTGTTCCGCCGTTTTAGAGAAATTGGCCAGTAAACTTGCCGTCGATTTTAGCCCCAGAAGCGATTGACACCAACTGGCACCAGTTTTGAAGCTTTGAATTTTGTTCCTTCAGGTAACAAAATTAGTGTTCTGAATAGCCCGTCTAACCTAGATTCCGAATATGTATACTTTATATAGCGTTTTCAGAGGTTTAGGTGTTCAATTTTAGCTCTGAAGGGGAGGTACCTCTCCTCTATGGTGATTTGATACGGTACCTTATTTTTGCTATAACTCCTTGAAGAATACACCGATTGGGCTCATTTTTTTAATATGATGCGTATCTCAAGCCGTGCTACAAAATGTACTAAGGGCGTTTTTTTTTGTTCAGCCGTTTTCGAGAAATTGGCCAGGACACATACCCCTATTTTGACAAATTGGTGTCCGGTACCTTTGGTGTATCTACATGTTACACCATCAAAACTCGTTGTTTTAGACTCCATAGTTAGTTCGTTAGATTGCTCCGATAATGGGGATTGTCCCCATATATATTTTACAGGTGGTTATAACGAGTGGTTAATTTTTATAGTAGAGAAACAGGACACGAAATGGGTCATTTTGGTCATTTGGTACGGTACCTTGATGTTGGAATATCTCCTCGTAGAGTGAACCAATTTTTGATCTGATTTTTGATTTGAACTCAGCTTGAGCAGTACTTGAATCCCTGTAAATGGCGTTTTGTTTCTTTCAGCCGTTTTCGAGAAATTGGCCTCGACACATACGGTCATTTTTGACCTCTTTGTGACTGGTACGTTTCACGTTTCTACATGTCAAATGTTGAAAATTGATGCTTTGACTGCACGAATAAGCTCGTTGAATTCCATTTGTAATGGGGAATCTCCCCATATATATTTTGTATGGGGTTTCCTAAGATCTAGGGGGTCAATTTTCACTCTGCAAATGACCCCCCCCCCCCAATCCTCTGATTTGGTGCTCATAATGTGGTAATTCACTTGTGAAAGTGAGTAAAATTGACAAATTGTGTCAATAAGACTGGTCTCAGAGATCCTCTGTATGCCACTTTTGCATGCCACGTAACGTATCTGATTATAATTAGAGTTTGGGTGTTGGTGAATTACTATTTACTACTATTATTCTAAGGTGAGGGCGTTTCGCCCACATGAGGTGCACACCCCCCTGCCCCGTAGTTGACGCCTCTGGCATCCCCCCCGCTTTGGTTTTGTTTGTGCACCTCATGCCGGAGATGTGGTTCGTTCGCTGCGCTGCGTTTCGACATTTTGCGAGTTCTTGTCTTCTTCAACACTTTGTTCTCAATGTTTAATATATGTGTCCATGACATGTGTCCATGACTTTTGTGTAACGTGTTCTTTAGAGCGGATAAAATATGGTTGAGCTGCTTTTTGCTTTTGAGCGGAAAGTGTACAGCTAGCTGAGCGAGTGCACTACTCGGCTTGGTTGAGTGGAGGTCATGCATGATTTCATGCATGACTTCCATTCACCCAATCCTAGTAGCGTTCTCTCTCACCTAGTAGCTACACTTTCCGGGCAAAAGCAAACTGCAAGGATACCCGGAAGTGCCTACCTAACTGCGCGGGTTGTCGCAGAGCTCCCACAAATGTGGCGAGCCTTAAGATAGGCGTAAAAGTGTATTTGAAATAGTTGGTTCGTTTTTGTCTTTAGCTCAAAACCTGCTATTTCAGTTCTCAATGGAAAGACCTGCCCCAATTAGTTTCAAACTGAATGGCCCTAAGATGAAAATTAAAAGTGTCCTCTTCGTAGGTGACTCTCATTTCGCAAAAATGGAGAAGGAAGCTCCTGGGGTTTGCAAGTTTGAGTTTGTTGGCATTGGAGGTGCGCAGGCACACGATTGGAAATTGAATTTTGGGAACGTAATTCAACGCTCGAAAGCGGAGGTCGTTGTGATCCAAATGGGAGGAAACGATGTTAGTCAGCATCCCAAAAAATTATTTTGCGATAAACTGCCCATTGGTCAAACAGCGCAACATCTCTGTGCCCTAATGCGTTTCTGCCGACAGGAGGGCAAGGAGGCATACGTAGTGAAGGTTGTCAGTAGACAAAATTGTAGTTCGCATGCGGAAGCGATAAGCATGCTCAATAAGAGACTGAAAGATCAAAGGAAGCATTATTTTGTCACGCACGATGTGGATTCTGACGAAAAGTTTGCTAGCGATCAGGTCCACTTGACGAAAGCTGGATACGCTGAACTTTTTTCCGTCGTTGATAACTTTATTGGCGACATGCATTACTTTTGATGTTTTGTTCTTTTGTGTTTGTAATATTTGTTTTTCGTTGGGGCCACAATAGTGACCCAGCGGTGGAGCCTTGTTGAAGATGAGTTGTTGCTCATTTTTGCACATGGAATTGAAATTTCGTGCAAATTTTTGCAGAAAGTTAGCCCTCCTTGTTTTCATCCCTAACCTCTTAATTTCAATTTATTCAATCAATAATGCGTTGCAATTGAGGCCACAATAGTGACTCAGTTGTGACGTACAACAATTATTACAAAAAGTTGGTTTGTTTGCTTTAAAAGGGAAGATTAACACCTAAATTTCACAAATCCTTTGTTTTCAATTGAAAAAACTCTTCCTACAACGTTTGCCTACCCAGAGCGAAATGTGTTAGCTTTTAGCCGTTTTCTGTTGTACTAGTGGTTTTGTAGGTGTATTCTGATGCCCAATTTTGAAACAATAGTCGGATTGTATTTTTTTTTCTAGATTTCAATGTGAGAAGAATTAGGTACTCTTGTTCTTCAAAAATAGAGCATCTTTTTTTGTTAATATCTCACTAAGTTGTCTTTTTTTCGAATATTTGACCATCAGAAGGTGTTAGTCAATCAGAGTAGACGTGTTCAAAGGCAAAAACAACAACAGTTTCTACCTAAGTTTGTTCTGTAGAACAAAAATTATATTTCGTGATCGAAAATTTTCCGCTCGCTTTTCTCTCCTAATTTTTAGACTTGAAAATTTCGTTCTTTATGAAACTTTTCCGCTATTTTTGGCCATAGTTCGTTAACACCACTTGTATAGAGAGAATTGGTGTGAATAAGTTGTCAGAATTGACCTGTTTTGCAAACATTTTAGAGATTTTTTCCTTTTCTTTGCTTTTTCCAGGGAAAAAAACTCTTCCAACAACGTTTGGCTACCCAGAGCGAAATGTGTTAGCTTTTAGCCGTTTTATGTTGCTCTAGTGGTTTTGTAGGTCTATTGTGACACCCAATTTTTGAACAAAAGTCGGATTGTATTTTTTTTCTAGATTTCAATGTTAGAAGAATTATGTACTCTTGTTCTTCAAAAATAGAGCATCTTTTTTTGTTAATATCTCACTAAGTTGTCTTTTTTTCGAATATTTGACCATCAGAAGGTGTTAGTCAATCAGAGTAGACGTGTTAAAAGGCAAAAACAACAACAGTTTCTACCTAAGTTTGTTCTGTAGAACAATAAACATATTTCGTGGTCAAAAATTTTCCGCTCGCTTTTCTCTCCTAATTTTTAGACTTGAAAATTTCGTTCTTTATGGAATTTTCCCGCTATTTTTGGTCATAATTCGTTGATACTGTCTGTATAGAGCTAATTGGAGCAAGTAAAGCGTCAGAATTGTCTTTTTTGCAAAAATTATAGAAATTTTTACCTTTTCTTTGATTTTTCCGTGGAAAAAACTCTTCCAACAACGTTTGGCTACCCAGAGCGAAATGTGTTAGCTTTTAGCCGTTTTATGTTGCTCTAGTGGTTTTGTAGGTCTATTGTGACACCCAATTTTTGAACAAAAGTCGGATTGTATTTTTTTTCTAGATTTCAATGTTAGAAGAATTATGTACTCTTGTTCTTCAAAAATAGAGCATCTTTTTTTGTTAGTATCTCACTAAGTTGTCTTTTTTCGAATATTTGACCATCAGAAGGTGTTAGTCAATCAGAGTAGACGTGTTGAAATGCGAAAACAACAACAGTTTCTACCTAAGTTTGTTCTGTAGACTAAAAAACATATTTCGTGGTCGAAAATTTTCCGCTCGCTTTTCTCTCCTAATTTTTAGACTTGAAAATTTCGTTCTTTATGGAATTTTCCCGCTATTTTTGTTCATAATTCGTTGAAACCGTCTGTATAGAGCTAATTGGAGCAAGTAAAGCGTCAGAATTGTCTTTTTTGCAAAAATTATAGAAATTTTTACCTTTTCTTTGATTTTTCCGTGGAAAAAACTCTCCCAACAACCTTTGTCTACCCAGAGCGAAATGTGTTAGCTTTTAGCGGTTTTCTGTTGCACTAGTGGTTTCGTAGGTCTATTTTGACGCCCAATTTTTGAACAAAAGTCGGATTGTATTTTTTTTCTAGATTTCAATGTTAGAAGAATTATGTACTCTTGTTCTTCAAAAATAGAGCATCTTTTTTGTTAATATCTCACTAAGTTGTCTTTTTTTTCGAATATTTGACCATCAGAAGGTGTTAGTCAATCAGAGTAGACGTGTTAAAAGGCAAAAACAACAACAGTTTCTACCTAAGTTTGTTCTGTAGAACAAAAAACATATTTCGTGGTCAAAAATTTTCCGCTCGCTTTTCTCTCCTAATTTTTAGACTTGAAAATTTCGTTCTTTATGGAATTTTCCCGCTATTTTTGGTCATAATTCGTTGATACCGTCTGTATAGAGCTAATTGGAGCAAGTAAAGCGTCAGAATTGTCTTTTTTGCAAAAATTATAGAAATTTTTACCTTTTCTTTGATTTTTCCGTGGAAAAAACTCTTCCAACAACGTTTGTCTACCCAGAGCGAAATGTGTTAGCTTTTAGCGGTTTTCTGTTGCACTAGTGGTTTCGTAGGTCTATTTTGACGCCCAATTTTTGAACAAAAGTCGGATTGTATTTTTTTTCTAGATTTCAATGTTAGAAGAATTATGTACTCTTGTTCTTCAAAAATAGAGCATCTTTTTTTGTTAATATCTCACTAAGTTCTCTTTCTTTCGAATATTTGACCATCTGAAGGTGTTAGTCAACCATAGTAGACGTGTTGAAATGCGAAAACAACAACAGTTTCTACCTAAGTTTGTTCTGTAGACTAAAAAACATATTTCGTGGTCGAAAATTTTCCGCTCGCTTTTCTCTCCTATTTTTAGACTTGAAAATTTCGTTCTTTATGGAATTTTCCCGCTATTTTTGGTCATAATTCGTTGATACCGTCTGTATAGAGCTAATTGGAGCAAGTAAAGCGTCAGAATTGTCTTTTTTGCAAAAATTATAGAAATTTTTACCTTTTCTTTGATTTTTCCGTGGAAAAAAACTCTTCCAACAACGTTTGTCTACCCAGAGCGAAATGTGTTAGCTTTTAGCGGTTTTCTGTTGCACTAGTGGTTTCGTAGGTCTATTTTGACGCCCAATTTTTGAACAAAAGTCGGATTGTATTTTTTTTCTAGATTTCAATGTTAGAAGAATTATGTACTCTTGTTCTTCAAAAATAGAGCATCTTTTTTTGTTAATATCTCACTAAGTTCTCTTTCTTTCGAATATTTGACCATCTGAAGGTGTTAGTCAACCATAGTAGACGTGTTGAAATGCGAAAACAACAACAGTTTCTACCTAAGTTTGTTCTGTAGACTAAAAACATATTTCGTGGTCGAAAATTTTCCGCTCGCTTTTCTCTCCTAATTTTTAGACTTGAAAATTTCGTTCTTTATGGAATTTTCCCGCTGTTTTTGTTCATAATTCGTTGAAACCGTCTGTATAGAGCTAATTGGAGCAAGTAAAGCGTCAGAATTGTCTTTTTTGCAAAAATTATAGAAATTTTTACCTTTTCTTTGATTTTTCCGTGGAAAAAACTCTCCCAACAACGTTTGTCTACCCAGAGCGAAATGTGTTAGCTTTTAGCGGTTTTCTGTTGCACTAGTGGTTTCGTAGGTCTATTTTGACGCCCAATTTTTGAACAAAAGTCGGATTGTATTTTTTTCTAGATTTCAATGTTAGAAGAATTATGTACTCTTGTTCTTCAAAAATAGAGCATCTTTTTTTGTTAATATCTCACTAAGTTGTCTTTTTTTCGAATATTTGACCATCAGAAGGTGTTAGTCAATCAGAGTAGACGTGTTAAAAGGCAAAAACAACAACAGTTTCTACCTAAGTTTCTTCTGTAGAACAAAAAACATATTTCGTGGTCAAAAATTTTCCGCTCGCTTTTCTCTCCTAATTTTTAGACTTGAAAATTTCGTTCTTTATGGAATTTTCCCGCTATTTTTGGTCATAATTCGTTGATACCGTCTGTATAGAGCTAATTGGAGCAAGTAAAGCGTCAGAATTGTCTTTTTTGCTAAAATTATAGAAATTTTTACCTTTTCTTTGATTTTTCCGTGGAAAAAAACTCTTCCAACAACGTTTGTCTACCCAGAGCGAAATGTGTTAGCTTTTAGCGGTTTTCTGTTGCACTAGTGGTTTCGTAGGTCTATTTTGACGCCCAATTTTTGAACAAAAGTCGGATTGTATTTTTTTTCTAGATTTCAATGTTAGAAGAATTATGTACTCTTGTTCTTCAAAAATAGAGCATCTTTTTTTGTTAATATCTCACTAAGTTCTCTTTCTTTCGAATATTTGACCATCTGAAGGTGTTAGTCAACCATAGTAGACGTGTTGAAATGCAAAAACAACAACAGTTTCTACCTAAGTTTGTTCTGTAGACTAAAAAACATATTTCGTGGTCGAAAATTTTCCGCTCGCTTTTCTCTCCTAATTTTTAGACTTGAAAATTTCGTTCTTTATGGAATTTTCCCGCTATTTTTGGTCATAATTCGTTGAAAGCGGCTGTATAAAGCTAATTGGAGCAAGTAAAGCGTCAGAATTGTCTTTTTTGCAAAAATTATAGAACTTTGTACCTTTTCTGTGATTTTTCCGTGGAAAAAACCCTTCCAACAACGTTTGGCTACCCAGAGCGAAATGTGTTAGCTTTTAGCCGTTTTATGTTGCACCAGTCGTTTTGTAGGTCTGTTTTGACGCTCAATTTTAGAACAAAACTCGGATTCTATTTTTTTTCTAGATTTCCATGTTAGAAGAATTAGGTACTCTTGTTCTTCAAAACTGGACCATCTTTTTTTGTTAATATCACACTAAGTTGTCTTTTTTTCGATTATTTGACCGTCAGAATGTGTTAGCCAACAATAGTAAACGTGCTCAAATGCCAAAACATCCACAGTTTCTACCTAAGTTTGTTCTGTAAACTAAAAAACATATTTCGTGGTCGAAAATTTTCCGCTCGCTTTTCTCTCCTAATTTTTAGACTTGAAAAATTCGTTCTTTATGGGATTTTTCCGCTTTTTGGTCATAATTCGTTGATACCATTTGTATAGAGCTAATTGGAGCAATTAAAACGTCAGAATTGTCTTTTTTGCAAAAATTATAGAACTTTGTACCTTTTCTTTGATTTTTCCGTGGAAAAAACTCTTCCAACAACGTTTGTCTACCCAGAGCGAAATGTGTTAGCTTTTAGCGGTTTTCTGTTGCACTAGTGGTTTTGTAGGTCTATTTTGACGCCCAATTTTTGAACAAAAGTCGGATTGTATTTTTTTTCTAGATTTCAATGTTAGAAGAATTATGTACTCTTGTTCTTCAAAAATAGAGCATCTTTTTTTGTTAATATCTCAGTAAGTTCTCTTTCTTTCGAATATTTGACCGTCAGAAGGTGTTAGTCAACAATAGTAGACGTATTCAAATGTGAAAAAAACAACAGTTTCTACCTAACTTTGTTCTGTAGACTAAAAAACATATTTCGTGTTCGAAAATTTTCCGCTCGCTTTTCTCTCCTAATTTTTAGACTTGAAAATTTCGTTCTTTATGGAATTTTCCCGCTATTTTTTGGTCATAATTCGTTGATACCGTCTGTATAGAGCTAATTGGAGCAAGTAAAGCGTCAGAATTGTCTTTTTTGCAAAAATTATAGAAATTTTTACCTTTTCTGTGTTTTTTCCGTGGAAAAAACTCTTCCAACAACGTTTGTCTACTCAGAGCGAAATGTGTTAGCTTTTAGCGGTTTTCTGTTGCCCTAGTGGTTTTGTAGGTCTATTTTAACGCTCAATTTTAGAATAAAACTCGGATTGTATTTTTTTTCTAGATTTCCATGTGAGAAGAATTAGGTACTCTTGTTCTTCAAAAATGGACCATCTTTTTTTGTTAATATCTCACTAAGTTGCCTTTCTTTCGCATATTTGACCCTCAGAAGGTATTCGTCAACAATAGAAGACGTCGTCAAACGCGAAAACAACAACAGTTTCTACCTAAGTTTTTTCTGTAAACTAAAAAACATATTTCGTGGTCGAAAATTTTCCGCTCGCTTTTCTCTCCTAATTTTTAGACGTGAAAATTTCGTTCTTTATGGAATTTTCCCGCTGATTTTCCCCAGACTGAAAGATCAAAGGAAGCACTATTTTGTCACGCACGATGTGGATTCTGACGAAAAGTTTGCTAGCGATCAGGTCCACTTGACGAAAGCTGGATACGCTGAACTTTTTTCCGTCGTTGATAACTTTATTGGCGACATGCATTACTTTTGATGTTTTGTTCTTTTGTGTTTGTAATATTTGTTTTTCATTGGGGCCACAATAGTGACCCAGCGGTAGAGCCTTGTTGAAGATGAGTTGTTGCTCATTTTTGCACATGGAATTGAAATTTCGTGCAATTTTTTGCAGAAATTTAGCCCTCCTTGTTTTCATCCCTAACCTCTTAATTTCAATTTATTCAATCAATAATGCGTTGCAATTGAGGCCACAATAGTGACTCAGTTGTGACGTACAACAATTATTACAAAAAGTTGGTTTGTTTGCTTTAAAAGGGAAGAGTAACACCTAAATTTCACAAATCCTTTGTTTTTCAATTGAAAAAACTCTTCCTACAACGTTTGCCTACCCAGAGCGAAATGTGTTAGCTTTTAGCCGTTTTCTGTTGTACTAGTGGTTTTGTAGGTCTATTGTGACACCCAATTTTTGAACAAAAGTCGGATTGTATTTTTTTTTCTAGATTTCCATGTGAGAAGAATTAGGTACTCTTGTTCTTCAAAAATGGACCAATTTTTTTGTTAATATCTCACTAAGTTGTCTTTCTTTCGGATATTTGACCGTCAGAAGGTATTAGTCAACAATAGAAGACGTCTTCAAATGTGAAAACAACAACAGTTTCTACCTAAGTTTGTTCTGTAGACTGAAAAACATATTTTGTGGTCGAAAATTTTCCGCTCGTTTTTCTCTCCTAATCTTTAGACTAGAAAATTTCGTTCTTTATGAATTTTTTCCGCTATTTTTGGACATAGTTCGTTAACACCACTTGTATAGAGAGAATTGGTGTGAATAAGTTGTCAGAATTGACCTGTTTTGCAAACATTTTAGAGATTTTTTCCTTTTCTTTGCTTTTTCCAGGGAAAAAACTCTTCCAACAACGTTTGGCTACCCAGAGCGAAATGTGTTAGCTTTTAGCCGTTTTATGTTGCTCTAGTGGTTTTGTAGGACTATTGTGACACCAATTGTTGAACAAAAGTCGGATTGTATTTTTTTTCTAGATTTCCATGTGAGAAGAATTAGGTACTCTTGTTCTTCAAAAATGGACCATTTTTTTTGTTAATATCTCACTAAGTTGTCTTTCTTTCGGATATTTGACCGTCAGAAGGTATTAGTCGACAATAGAAGACGTCTTCAAATGCGAAAACAACAACATTTTCTACCTAAGTTTGTTCTGTAGACTGAAAAACATATTTCGTGTTCGAAAATTTTCCGCTCGTTTTTCTCTCCTATTTTTTAGACTAGAAAATTTCGTTCTCTATGAATTTTTTCCGCTATTTTTGGCCATAGTTCGTTAACACAACTTGTATAGAGAGAATTGGTGTGAATAAGTTGTCAGAATTGACCTGTTTTGCAAACATTTTAGAGATTTTTTCCTTTTCTTTGCTTTTTCAAGGGAAAAAAACTCTTCCAACAACGTTTGGCTACCCAGAGCGAAAGGTGTTAGCTTTTAGCCGTTTTATGTTGCTCTAGTGGTTTTGTAGGTCTATTGTGACACCCAATTTTCGAACAAAAGTCGGTTTGTATTTTTTTTCTAGATTTCCATGTGAGAAGAATTAGGTACTCTTGTTCTTCAAAAATGGACCATCTTTTTTTGTTAATATCTCACTAAGTTGCCTTTTTTTCGCATATTTGACCGTCAGAAGATATTCGTCAACAATAGAAGACGTCTTCAAACGCGAAAACAACAACAGTTTCTACCTAAGTTTTTTCTGTAAACTAAAAAACATATTTCGTGGTAGAAAATTTTCCGCTCACTTTTCCCTCCTAATTTTTAGACTAGAAAATTTCGTTCTTTATGAAAATTTTCCGCTATTTTTGGCCATAGTTCGTTAACACCACTTGTATAGAGAGAATTGGTGTGAATAGGTTGTCAGAATTGACCTGTTTTGCAAACATTTTAGAAATTTTTTCCTTTTCTTTGCTTTTTCCAGGGAAAAAAACTCTTCCAAAAACGTTTGGCTACCCCGAGCGAAATGTGTTACTTTTTAGCCGTTTTATTTTGCACCAGTCGTTTTGTAGGTCTGTCTTGACGCTCAATTTTAGAACAAAACTCGGATTTAATTTTTTTTCTAGATTTCCATTTTAGAGGAATTAGGTACTCTTGTTCTTCAAAAATGGACCATCTTTTTTGATAATATCTCACTAAGTTGTCTTTCTTTCGGATATTAGACCGTCAGAAGGTATTACTCAACAGTAGAAGACGTCTTCAAATGCGAAAACAACAACAGTTTCTACCTAAGTTTGTTCTGTAAACTAAAAAACATATTTCGTGGTCGAAAATTTTCCGCTCGCTTTTCTCTCCTAATTTTTAGACTTGAAAAATTCGTTCTTTATGGGATTTTTCCGCTTTTTGGTCATAATTCGTTGATACCATTTGTATAGAGCTAATTGGAGCAATTAAAACGTCAGAATTGTCTTTTTTGCAAAAATTATAGAACTTTGTACCTTTTCTGTGATTTTTCCGTGGAAAAAACCCTTCCAACAACGTTTGGCTACCCAGAGCGAAATGTGTTAGCTTTTAGCCGTTTTATGTTGCACCAGTCGTTTTGTAGGTCTGTTTTGACGCTCAATTTTAGAACAAAACTCGGATTCTATTTTTTTTCTAGATTTCCATGTTAGAAGAATTAGGTACTCTTGTTCTTCAAAACTGGACCATCTTTTTTTGTTAATATCACACTAAGTTGTCTTTTTTTCGATTATTTGACCGTCAGAATGTGTTAGCCAACAATAGTAAACGTGCTCAAATGCCAAAACATCCACAGTTTCTACCTAAGTTTGTACTGTAGAACAAAAAACATATTTCGTGGTCGAAAATTCTCCGCTCGCTTTTCTCTCCTAATTTTTAGACTAGAAAATTTCGTTCTTTATGAAACTTTTCCACTATTTTTGGCCATAGTTCGTTAATACCAATTGTATAGAGAGAATTGGTGTGAATAAGCTGACAGAATTGACTTGTTTTGCAAACCTTTTAGAAATTTTAACCTTTTCTTTGCTTTTTCCAGGGAAAAAAACTTTTCCAACAACGTTTGGCTACCCAGAGCGAAATGTGTTTGCTTTTAGCCGTTTTATGTTGCACTAGTCGTTTTGTAGGTCTGTTGTGACGCTGAATTTTGGAACAAAAATCGAATTCTATTTTTTCTAGATTTCCATGCCAGAAGAATTAAGTACTCTTATTCTTCAAAAATAGAGCATCTTTTTGTTAAAACCTCACAGGTCTATTTTGGATATTTGAGCATCAGAAGTTGTTAGTCAACATTAATAGACGTGTTCAAATGCGAAAACAACAACAGTTTCTATCTCAGTTTGTTCTGTAGAACAAAAAACATGTTTTGTGGTCGAAAGTTTTCCGCTCGATTTTCTCTCCTCATTTTTTGACTCAAAAATTTCGTTCTTTATGAAACTTTTCCGTTATTTTTGGCCATAGTTCGTTAATACCAATTGTATAGAGAGAATTGGTGTGAATAAGCTGACAGAATTGACTTGTTTTGCAAACCTTTTAGAAATTTTTACCTTTTCTTTGCTTTTTCCAGGGAAAAAAACTTTTCCAACAACGTTTGGCTACCCAGAGAGAAATGTGTTAGCTTTTAGCCAATTTCTGTTGAATTAGCGGTTTTGTAGGTCTATTGTGATGCCCAATTTGAAACAAACGTTGGATTGTGTTTTTTCTAGATTTCCATGTTAGAAGAATTAGGTAATCATGTTTTTCAAAATCAGAGCATCTTTTTTTGTTAAAATCTTAATAACTTGTCTTTTTTCCGGACCTTTGATCGTCCAAAGGTTCAAATGCAAAAACAACAACACCTTGTACCTATGTTGGTTCTGTGGAAAAAAATATTACGCGGTCAAAAAGTTTCTACTATCCTTAATCTCCTAATTTTCACATCTTTATAACTTTGTCCTTTTTGAAAGTTAATATAGAAATAACAAAACTAAATTGACGTGCTTTGCAGATTGAAATGGTCAGGCATTACGTATGCACAAGAAAAAGAAAGTTTGGTCATTTTTTGTTGAGATCGGTGTTGTCTTATATCCGCAGAACGGGAACCTCTATAAGAGAAACTTCGAAAATGTTCTCAATACCGAGAACTACCCTTCAGAGACGCGTTCGAAGAAATAAAGTGGTTCTCAGCAGAGGAAGGAGGCCAATTTTGAGAGCACAGATTGCAAGAGATGTGTTCCGAAAATCTGTGGACGCGAAATCCAGAACAGAAGTTAGGAAAATTGCGTACCAGACAGCCTTACAGGAGAAAGTGGTTATGCCTAGATCCTGGCTTCAAAAAGAGATAGCTGGCGTTGATTGGTGCTTGAACTTTCTAAAGAAGTATCCATATCTAGATTACATAATCAAGAAAAATAAGGGTTCGACAAAAGATCTGTCTTTCGAATGTTGCGTGTGCGAAGAGCTGTTTTATGAGTCAACTCAAATTACCTTGTGCAAAAGTTGCTGCAAAGTTAAGTGTTTTTCCTGCTACAACCCATCAAAGTGCTTGCAAAAAGAATCGATCGATGAATAGTCACAGACCTATGATTCTTTGCTGTTAATTTTGTTCAATAAAATGTGTGAAATTGACTTAATCTGAATAAACATGGGCCCCGGTACTTTTATTTTAATTGGTTTGATGATCTAATACACAAAGCAAAGAAGAGCCATAATTATGATCTTCTCTTATTTTTGTGCAATGAATTTTGTCTTTTTAAGATGGAAAAGAATTAGGTTTACTGCCATGGAAAAAATGAAGGGTCATAATATTGATCTTCATTATAATTTAAATTCGTAGGCGTAAAGCTTGCCCTTGTTTAGTTTGCTGATCTGTTGCACAAAGTAAAGAAGAGCCATAATCATGATCTTCTTGTAACTTTGTGCAATGAATTTTGTTTTTTTTTGAGATTGAAAAAGTATTAGGTTTATTGCCATGATAAAATTAATGAAGGGCCATAATATTGACCTTTATCATAATTTATTTTTTTCTGAGTAAAGCTGGCCTAATTTCAGTTTGCTGATCTCTTGCAAGAAATAAATGAGAGCCATAATCAAGATCTTATATTAATCTTGTTTAATCACTTTTTGTCTTTTTGAGATAGAAAAGAGTTAGGTTAACTGCCATGGAAAAAAAATAAAGGGCCATATAATTGATCTTCATTATAATTTAAATTCGTAGGCGTAAAGCTTGCCCCTGTTTAGTTTGCTGATCTGTTGCACAAAGCAAAGAAGAGCCATAATTATGATTTTCTTTTTTTGTGCTATCATTTGTGTGTCCGTGATTAAAAGAATTAGGTTTACTGCCATGAAAAAAGGAAGGGCCATAATAATGACCTTCATTGTAGTTTAATTTTTCCGGCATAAAGCTTGTCCTTGTTTAGTTTGCTGATCTCTTGCACAAAGTAAAGAAGAGCCATAATCCTGATCTTCTTTTAACTTTGTGTAATCAGTTTTGTTTTTGAGATTGAAAAGAGTTAGTTTTCTTGCCATGAAAAAAATGATGAAGGGCCATAATATTGACCTTCATTATTTTTCTGTCTAAATTCAGTTTTGCTCCAGAAACTACGGAAGCGACGCAACAGTGGCCTCATCTAATTATTCGTAGGTGTAGAATTCTAAGCCTTCATTGGAAAACTAAAATCTGAGAGGAACATTAATGTTGGAGTAAATAATCTTATCACAGCTATCATGGGTTTGCCTTTTTCTGGGTTTACTACTTTTTTTCCTAGATCATGTCCTTGACTGATATTGTGAAGACGTTGGGTTACGACCCCGAGCAGACAGGACAACTCCTGAATATTGTTAGGCAGAATTTTCTGCAATTGGAATCCTTCGAGCAATTACCGGACGACAGGCTGGAAAAAATGGGGTTGCCTATCGCAGTCATTTATGCCGTACGTAATAAGCTTAGTACGGGCACCGAATCACCTGCTGCGCCCTTGCAAACACCGAGAAAGCAAAAACCAGCCGTCAACTCAGCGGGAAGTACCCCGGTGCAGATTCGAACTCCGCTCATTACGCCTGAGTCAATTAATGTGCGTGAGCCGGCTTCGCTTGAAGACCTTAGAGCGCTCACAAGAGGTATCAAGCCAGAAATTGAGGGCCACAAAATAAAATTGGCGTCCACGGTGTGCAAGAAAATGGTGGAGGTATTTTTCTTTTTGTGTTAACGACGTGTTCTTTCGTCTTTTTCAATACTGCTTCGGGATACCTTAAACCTCATAATTTTTTAGCTCCACGGCTGCAGGCCGAGCACAACAATCAAATGCTTCTATGCGCAAATGTGCGTGGACCTGTTTCCGGCTTATGTTGTTGAGGGACAAAAGTATCCGTATGTTAGTGTCAATAAATAACATTGCTCATTTAAATGCGTGTGACCGTTTTTTTTTGCGTCTAGGGCCTATTTTTCCAGCCGTCGCATAAACTTGCAGATGGGATATCAGTTCCTCAATCAGGCATCTTCGAGCACAAATTACGTAACATGCGCATGAAAGAGAAAGAGAATTTACCGCCCTCCGATGAGTCTAACGATGACATAGGTAATAAACATGATTTCCTTTGGTTTTAGTTGAGAAATCTCTTACCCCAAACTTCTTGGTTTTTAGTTGTGATAGACAGCCAACATAACGTTCGTAAGAGAAAGCGCGCATCGGGCAGTCGGGTAGTGAAAACTGCTGACCTTTCAGAACTAAAGAGACTTTTCTCGAGGACCGATCAGTCCAGTGAAAATATACGTGCTTCGACGTTTTGTCAGAGGAAAGAATTACTCCAGAACACAAGAGAGGCCGTCGATATCACTGAGTACTGCTCGGTCATTGGACTGTCCTTTAATGATATGCTACACGTTGGTTAATTTTCTTTAAAAAAATAAGTGGAGAGAAGGTTCTTTTTTGTTTTTTGCCTAGGTTGACCTTGAGTATAAACGCTGGACGAAAAACGATCTTGAGAAACCATTCGAAATCCTCTTCAAAGAAGAGCGAGAAAAAATTTTGTTCATGGCAGAGCAAGATGAGGAGCTTCCAGTTGAAGCTGAGGCCATCTTGCAAGGTATGAAAACGTTCATCCGATTCTTAGTCAGGGAAAGGCTGCTCCAAAGTTCCTAGTGTTTTTTTCTAGAAAACAATTCAACCGTCAAGGCATTACTTCTTCTGCCTCATCTTGTTCCCCAAAAGAGGAATGTTGGAAGCAGTCGTGTCAGTGACACGGAGTCGAGATGCAGAATGAAGTTGAATTTTATCAGCCAAACAACTGTAAGATAATTCTAGTTCATTAAATATCGGTTAAAAGATCTAAAGGGTTTTGTTTAGGACCAGGACAATATTGATGAGTTTGCGGGTAAATGGAATCTTTGTAATGGAGTCATTGTGCAAAGCTCTATCAAGGTATTTTATACAATGTTCATCTTTTACCTTTTGACACTTAATTGATATAACCAAAATCCTTTCTAGGCTTACGTTGTTTGCGGACGCGAGTTAGCAGAGCTCCCGACATTGATTGATGCAGTTGAGTTGAGTCACAAGTACTTCACTTGTCTCAACCTCAAGTACCCAAATTCAATATCTGTTATCTGGTCATACTTGGACAAGTATGTTTGGAAGAAGCCAGTTCCCAAAACAGTACCCGCAATAGAGGATTTCAATAGAAAGCTCAACCTTGTTTGGGCCAAAAAACGCCAACTTGAAAATTGAAGGGCCATAATATTGACCTTCAAGTTAAATACTCTGAAACTGCTGTGCTTCATTGGGTGAAAAAATAACCAGGCCCTGAAAAGTTTTTGTTAAAGTTAAAACGCTGGATTTGCTGAAAAGGACGCTCAAGTTTTTGCAAAGACTGAAGAAGAAAAACTATCACTCCTAAGCTTTAGTCTGTCTTATTTATTCTTTTCTCTCACTTATTAATTAAGACATCTTCTAAATTTGTAATAATCGTTGCGTTTTCTTTTGACAAGCTTATTTGAGATGTCTTTTACTTATGAATTCGACCTTTTAAATCAGTTTTTTTCCGTTCGCCATGATCTGTTCTCCTTCTCCTCCTAAACTGGTTGTAACACAGCTTCTGTTTGTCAGAGTAATGCAGATATTAGTAGCAGGGCCATAATATTGACCTGCAGATTTAGTGACGAGAACGTGCAAATGAAGATTGGAGATTGTCATTCTGCTACAGTTTCGATTGAGACAGAAACCTCAATTAAATGAATTTGACTTGATTTTTGGGGTGAACCATATTAAACCATATATGTCCTTATCAGTGAACAGACTTGTTTGAACTTGATAAAATGTAGATTTCTTCTATGGTGACTTATTTGCTGCTCGTAGACAGGGCCATAATAATGACCTGCAAGTTTTTAAAACATTTTCCTCGCCTTGCGTATCTTCTTAGGTTGACAGCAACGTTTCCTGGTTCGCTCTGTTTTAGAAGTTTTGATATCTCGAGTGAAACAATCGGGAAATTTTTGCTTTCTGCTCAAAACGGGCCATAATATTGACCTTTTAATTGAAAAGCAATTTCCCTTAAAATGCCGGAGGCCGAAATTACAGCCAGAGTTGAGTCAACTGTCCATAATTACAAACTACTGGCGTCAATTGACTTTCGTCTGACTGAATCACTAATTGACAGAGATGGAGTAAGAAGTCACAAAGCTATTGCTGCAGAAAATGTGATCGATTTTTCCGACCAAGATAGCCTGTATCGTTTTCTTGAGGAGAGTTATACAACTTCCTTTCAATCTGTAGACTATAAACCATCTATCAATGAGTTCGTGAGTGATTCTGACCGCGGTCATTGTGGTTTCTCAGTAACTGCAAACAAAAACATAAAAAAAGGTGTAATTGTTTCTGGATTAGTAGGAGTTGTTGGAAATTTGTCGGAAGCTTTAGAATTTGAGTTTGACTTTTCAACATTTGTTTGCCAATACACTCATCAAAATCAAATAATGCTGGGACCAATCTCTTTCGTTAATCATTCTTGTCGCCCCAATGTTGCCTTCAAAATACACAAGTCAAAAATGGGAATAGTGCGTATGGTAACCCTTAGCGACGTGGCTCAAGGAGAAGAAATCTGCGTCAGTTACGGTGCAAAATACTTTTTGCATGGAGATATCAACACATGCCAGTGTCCACATAGCGATCTCCACGCTGCAAAGAAAAGTCGCTCCACAAAAAACAGCAGTCGTCCATTGGACTCTAATCGTCAGCAGGTTTCATTCTCTCAAGAGAAACAACCACTAATGTCAGACCAAGTCCACATAGATGACGGGAATTCAAAGAATCGAGTTTTGCCGCTCATGGAGCAATCAGGTGCTCTCGTAGAGGACATTTCTGTCTCTCAAAATTCAAATGCATTGGCAAGGCAATCAACTGGGCGCCCACAATTGAGAACTACGAAACTTTCTGGGGGAATGAACAAAGGCAGGAATTTTCCCTTAAATGTACAATTTGCGAAGAAAACATTGATGTGGCTGATATGATGTATCACATGAAGCTACATCATCGTTTCGAGGCGCAAATTCCCTGCCCTGTTTGTCAACACCTTTTTCGATTCTGTCAAAGCTTTGTGCGTCATTTTGACAAACATTTGCCAGATATTCAAAACAAACTGATGATTTCTCAATCGGATTTTGTTTCCAGTGCTGTTTGGGATTCACAAGCTCTGTCAATTGCGCCTTCTAGTCAAGAAAGTGTTTCTAGTGGGCTCCAAGATTCTCAACAAAGCTGGGAATCTTCTGACAGTGAAATTGATGCGGTGTTGGAACTTCAGAGTTCATCATTCCTCAATAAAAGACAGCCTTCGAATATAGCAGTACCTTCGGTATCAAAAAAAAGGATCCTAAATGAAATAAAGAAAACACTAACGGAAAAACGGTCCACTCTGTGCAGACAAAATAATTGTATTGTAATCACTAAAAGTTTGCAGCAGTTTTTGATGCACCTTTCACTAGACCACAGTTTTGATAAAAACTTCTTCCGTCTTTTCTGTCCTCGTTTTTATTCCTCGCCTAAGTGCCTTCGGATACATATTGTCCGAAGTCATTCATCAGAAACAAAACAATCCGATGAGTTCTTGCAGGAGAACAAAAACTTCGTTTCAGAGTCAGAAACTCCCAATGAGACAGTGGAAACTTTTGAAAAACACCTTAAAATCATCCAAAAAATTGCCCGAGGTGAAGCGGGTGATGAAGTTCTTTTACGTGTATTATCATCTTCCTCAGTAACTTTAAGCAACGCATTCAAGTTCCTTGATCAATTTGGGAGCTACTTCAACCTTTTGTTCGAGTCAATCTTTCAAATTATTGAAAATTCCCTAGCTGCTCCCTCTGAACTTTGCTCGGAAAATTTCGAGCTTCCATGTAGTGCTATTCACAACAGTAAATTTTGTACTATAAAAAATAGCAATGACCTCTAAAAATTTTTGCGGAAACAAAGCAACTATGTATCTGAAGAAGAAGTGGTTCTCGGCACGAGGCAGGAAACCAGACTCAAATTTGGCCGCCCAATGCAAGTCTGTGTAAAACAAGCCTGCTATTTTGTCCCCATTTCAAAAGTTTTGAAAAATATGCTCCTAAAAAATGACAAAGTGGTGGATCAGATTTTTAGTTACAACGAACTTTTGAGAAAAGTTACTGACCAAGGTCTTTTAATCGATATTCAGCAGGCCAAGTCGTTTGAAAACAATGGAACTCCATTTGAACTGCCTCAACCTGAAGGTGTGGAGATGACCCCTCACTCATTTAAGCTGAGCCTACAATTGTACTCAGATGATTTCGAACCAGCTAACCCAATTGGGTCCCGCAGAACCATACACAAAGTTACTTGTTCTTATTGGATTCTTAAAAATCTTCCTCCGTGGTTGACGCAGCAAGCGCGTGCAGTTAACGTTGCTGCGGTCTGTAACAACTTAGATTTGCAACGCTATGGTTACAAGATGATTCTTTCTAGAATCAGTAAAGATTTGGAGAGCTTTGAAGAACCATTCAATGTCGTAACTGATGAGGGTACGAAAATTACTATCACTGGAGCTCACTTCACTTTTGTAGCTGATAATGCTGAGTATCATTCGGCGCTAGGTTTTGTAAAGAGCTTCTCAAAATCGTTTTGCTGCGAAAGATGTCTGACAACTGTTGACGATTTCAATAAGCACTTTGACCAATCGAAATGTTTGTTGCGCAGTTTCAAAAGTTTCAAGAAAAACGTTGAAAAAGCTGAATTAAACCGCCAACCGTCAAAAGGTGTTCGAGCAAAGTGCCACCTAGAAACGAAGTACTTTAGTGCATACCGCAATTGGACAGCTGACATTCAACATGATTTATTTGAAGGTGGAACTCAATATACTTTGAAACTAGTGATTCACGACCTGATAGTCAGTCGCAAAGTTATCTCCATTGATATTCTTAATTATAGGCTGCAGTCTTTTGCCTACGGTCGAGAGATTGACGGCAAACCAACAGAAATTGACCTAAATAGGTAAGAAATTTTTTTTCTGATATTGTCAGATTATCTAATCGCTGTGACTCATTTATTTAAGTTCAGAGAAGAAAAGAACTAACAAATCAGCTTTTCCAATACACTTTAGTACTTGCTCAAAAAATTTCTCATATTTTTTTACAGAACCTAAATTGGGGTGGTTGATTTATGCAGGCTCAAAGATTTGAAAGACCACAGTGTGCGGGGCAAAACAGATCAAATCTTCACGCTCTACAGGTTCCTGCCTATTATTTTGTGCGACCTTATTCCACAACAAGATGAGCTCTGGCATTTTTTAATTCACTACTTTGATTTGGTCTCTCTACTTCTGTCCCCATCGTTCGTGGAAGCTGACCTAGTGATATCGTCATATGAAATTAGTAAGTAGCATTAATTGGTTTTGCTTCCGAACACTTCTACGCTTTCTGAGTCTTTTTGTGTATTTTTTCTTGCTTGCTTTAAAAGGGATGTTGTGTGTTTTTAACAGGAAAGCACCTGCAAAAATTCAGAAAGCTGTTTCCTCACCAACCAGTAATCTTCAAGCAGCATCGCCTAATCCATTACCTAACTGTTTTACAGCAATCCGGACCTTTCATCCACCAGTGTGTGCCAAAATATGAAAGAAAGCACCAGTTTTTTAAACGTCTCGCACATCAGGTGTGCAATTTTAAAAGTATTTTATTTGCAAGACTATGGTCAACAGACACCAAATGGAGCAATATGTGCACTGGTCGTCGTCAGATGATTCTCTGGCGACTGAATTTGGTCCTGGAAAATTGGTTCCCTGTGAGATTATTTTCTCGAAAGAAAATGTGAAAATTCTTGCAGAAAATTTTAACCTGGTTGAAAACGTTGTATATGAATGCAAGAGAGCAAAAACATTGGGAATATGGTTTAAAATTTTTGATGTTATTATTATCAATTACAATCCTAGCACCGATATGCCAGTATTTTTGAAAATTGAAAAAATTTTGCGAGTGACGAACCAATTGGTTTTCTTTGGATATACACTTGAAATATTCAAATATTCAAATACTTCCAGAAGTTATCTGACAACCGAAACCCCTGTAACCAAATTTGTTTCTTACAATTCTCTGTTCGACTATCACTGCTATTCCATACATCGATGCTTCGATCAGAAATGTAATTATTGTCATATCGTTTTGCGAAATAAACTCCTCTTCAATAACTTCGCGAGCTTGCTAACAAATGCATAAAAACTTCCAAACTTCCTGTAACGAGCTAATGTTCTAGAAACAATTTGTTTGTAGATGCTGTTGTAATGTTGTTTTGTCCAAAATTATTTTTTCCAAACAATTGTCTTGAAACTGAAGTTTTTTCTATTGTTGTTGGTGTCGCTTGATTGTAAAAATCTCCAGGATGGCTTGTCTTTCTAATCACGCGCTTAAGTGTATGAGTGAAGATAAAAAAAATTTGAAAACGATTCAGATAATGCTAAACAACACAAAAATGAGCAAAACTGAATCACAATCGTCACTGTTGCTCATTGATGGTAAATTGACATATACAAAAGTATCAGGAAAAAAGGTAAGCTTACTCTTAAGGTGGATTCCATGATAGCTTCTTCTTTAGCCTAAACTCTTGTATCAGGCGTAAAGCTCAAAAACTACTGTAATTTGTGAATTTAGTCTCTAAAACTACAAGTAACTTTCAAGGGTATTTCGTTGATTGCTTTGGTTTTTCTTCTGTCCGTGTCTTGGCAGGGAAACTGGGCCATAATAATGATTAGTTGAGGCATACTGTTTGTAGTTTCTGGAGAGTGTTCTGCAGTTGGGCCATAATTTTGACCGACACGAGACATCTTATGCCACTATTTGTTTCTACTCCCTGTTCTACATTTGAAGCCATAGTATGCATTAAGAGTGACTGAAGTCACAGTTTTGGATGCTTTTGACTAGCCGACTTTTTAATTCCAAATTTCACTAAGCCTGTGACTCTCATTTATGTGTGCCCATAAGCTCTTCATTTAGGTTAGCTGCATTTCCCAGCATCTCTAGGCATTCAACTCCAAGTTTTTTTAATTCAATTTTGTTTGCTAAGGTATTAAAATCTGCATGAGACTGATAGTTCAATGATCAACTTTCCTAGGAGGTTGAATTCGAGACAACAGTAACGTAAAAATAGCACAACGTCATTTCTACAATTCAACCTTGTACAGATTTTTCTAAAATTACAAATAACTTTCAATGTTCATTGCTTCGACTTTCCTTCTTTCTGGTTTTTGGCATGAAAGCTGGGCCATAATACTGACCAGTTGAGGCATACTGTTTGTAATTTTCAGAGAAAATGTTTTCGCAGTTGGGAAAGTGTTTTCGCAGTTGGGCCATAATTATGACCAACATGAAACGTGTGCCATTATTTGTTTTTTCCCTGTTCTACAGCTGAAGCCATAGTATGTTTAAAGAGTGAATCACTGTCACAATTTTTGGTGCTTTGACTAACCGTCTTTTAAATTCCAATGCTCACTAAACCTCTGACTCGCGATAAATGAATGCCAATAAACTCCTCTTATAGATTAGCTACGAGATTGCCGAGCAACTCGAGGCATTCAACCCCAAGTTTTTTTAGAGCAATTTTTTCTGCTAATGTTGCTAATGTGTTGAAATCAGCATCAGATTGATAGGTAAATGATCAATTTTCCTAGGAGGTTGCATTTGAGACTACAGTAACGTAATATTTGCGCGAAGTCATTTCTTCAATTCAACCTTGTACTGTACAGATTTTTCTAAAATTACAAATAACTTTCAATGTTCATTGCTTCGACTTTCCTTCTTTCTGGTTTTTGGCATGAAAGCTGGGCCATAATACTGACCAGTTGAGGCATACTGTTTGTAATTTTCAGAGAAAATGTTTTCGCAGTTGGGAAAGTGTTTTCGCAGTTGGGCCATAATTATGACCAACATGAAACGTGTGCCATTATTTGTTTTTTCCCTGTTCATGCAGTTGGGCCATGTTCATTGCTTTGACGTCTCTTTTTTCTGGGTTTTGGCATGAAAACTGGGCCATAATAATGACCAGTTGAGGCATTCTAGTTGTATTTTTCAGAGAAATTGTTTTCGCAGTTGGGCCATAATTATGACCAACATGAAACGTGTGCCATTATTTGTTTTTCCCTGTTCATGCAGTTGGGCCATGTTCATTGCTTTGACGTCTCTTCTTTCTGAGTTTTGGCATGAAAACTGGGCCATAATAATGACCAGTTGAGGCATTCTAGTTGTATTTTTCAGAGAAATTGTTTTCGCAGTTGGGCCATAATTTTGACCAACCCGAGGCGTTTCGTGCCAATACTTGTTTCTACTTCCAGTTCTACAACTGAAGCCCTAATTTGTATTTAAACTGAACCACTGTCTCTCATTTCTAGTGATTTCTAAGCCAATTTTTGGTTGCTGAACCGAAAAAAAATATTACATGAGAAATCATGTGAAGTTGGCCAAAAAATCGTGTATTTTTACCCGATTTCTCGCGTAAAAAGAATCACACGATAAAAGGTCGATTTACACGAGAAATCGTGTAAGTTTACACGATTCTCTCGCGCTTAACCTCAGGATTTTTCGTGTGATTTACACGGTTAATCATGTAATTTTCATGCAATTTTTCGTGTGTTTCAAACCGATGTTTCATGTGTTTTCACACGAAAAATCTTGTGGTTTTCACACGAAAATTTGGTTGAGAACACACGAGAAATCGTTTGAATTTTACATGATTTATCGTGTGAATCACACGAGAAATCCTGAGATTAACCCCGAGAGAATCGTGTAAATTTACATAATTTCTCGTGTAAATCGACCTTTTATCGTGTGATTCTTTTTACGCGAGAAATCGGGTAAAAATACACGATTTTTTGTTGAATTCACACGATAAATTTTTAGAGTGTAGTTTTGAAGAAAAATCTAGGAACTTGGCAGATCTGTCTGGGCTTAGT
>NC_134470.1:21237660-21258055 GCF_964194025.1 Convolutriloba macropyga
GTTGTTTTTTTCACATTTTCCGGAATTTTTGCCTAAGATTTTGTCAGTTTTGTTAAAATTTTGAAGAATAATGTTGTTGAATTTTTGTCAAAGACAAAAAATATTTTGTTCTGTTTTGATATCTTTTTTTGTCAAATATTCTGGCTGTATGTTTCAAAATTCAGCTTTTTCATCAAAAACAGCACAAATTAAACTTCTTTAGTTCTTTTTGATTGAATTTGCACAAAGTACATCCCCAAACACCGCTAATTGAATAATTGATTTTTAAATAAATAATGGCTTATTGAAATTTGCCTCTATTTTGTTTCTTAATTTGGTCAATTTGTAGCTCAGTGTCAGCGAAGAAAGAATGCTTCTTCTTTCTACAAATTTTCAATTTATTCTTTTTTGCTGTTTTACGTCTTAAGTTATGGTTTTCTGGCTTTGATAAAACCAGATTTCACAATTTGTTTTACTTTTAGATATTTGCCCATTTTTCACGTTTTGTAGTTTTGCACATTATTACATTGACAGTTCACATATCACATTACTGGCGTTCACAATAAGGCACCAGTGAACAATATTAAAATACTGAGAGATAAATTTTGGTTTCAACGGCTTCGACATTACTTTCTTGAAGATTTTAGTTAATTTTTTTAAAATTTTGTCTTCAACTGTCGTTTTCAAATGGTCTCTTTATTCGTATGAAATTTCCTTTATAATGAAAAGTTACATTAGCTTTTCATTGGAAAATAGATGAGCCAATATTCTGATAGTAGTAGAGAGCTGATGGTTTTCATGACTTTGAAAACAACTGTTTTCAAAATATGGAAAAACTTTTTTAAACTTTGCAATTTTGTTCTTTTTATTGTCTATTTGTTACCTAGTCTCGTTAATTACAGGTCAAATATGACATTATTGGTGTCAAAAAAAGGTCAAAATTGATTGGTGTCACAAAATCTCATGTTTCTTTAGAATTCCTGATGACTTTACTCGCTTCTACAAGAGTTTTGTCACAAAAAAAGTAAACTAACTTTTGGTTTTTTTGTCATTTTTGACTATCATTTCATAAACGTAAAATCTATTGTAGATGACTGCAGGTCTCATGGGCTTCCAGTGGACGAATAAACGAACCTATTTAATTTTCTCATTTTGTAATTAATGGCTTTCATGGCTTCATGGAAGTATTTTTGTTTCGAAAAAAAAATGTATTATTTAATTTTGCCCTTTTCACTTTTCTGTCTACTCGTTGAGAGGTTACTTTCTACAATAGTTGTGTTTGAAAAAAAGGCAAAGGAACTTATTCAACATTTGAGGGCCAAAATATGGCTTTACGGCTCCGACTGCGTTTTCTGGCAAGTTTTGAATGATCTTTTGTTTGTTGTCTTTCTGTTGTTTTATAAACACATAGACAAAAGAATAAGGACAGGTTTTAATGCCCTTCTATAGAAGCTTCGGAAGCTTCTTTAGAAGCTTCTTTAGAAGCTCTGGTATAATATAGTTGACTTCTAATGGTTTTCATTAATATGAATCTAATTGTTTTTTTTAAATAAGCGAATTCTTCAATTTTATTGTTTTTTTCACTTTGTCTGATTGTTACCAAGACCTATTATGGACCATTATGGTACCATATCTTTTGTGGCGAATTGCACGTTCTTTTGGTTAATTTCAGTTTCATCTGACGCTATGTTGACTTTGTTTTTAATTTTTTTTAAAACGGACATAAAGTTTTTGATGTAATAAATTTTTGTTGTTGTTGTTTGATTTTGCTGTTCGTCTTAACTCGCTTTTTTACTATTGGCATGTCTCATCAACCTAGTGCATCATTTTTTATTCCACTGAGTTGTTTGCTTTGGAGGCCATCTTTTTGTTCATACACTTTTTTTTCGAAAAATACTTGAATATATATAGTTATATGTTTATATATGTATGTATACATAGATACATACATTTATATATATATATTATATATATATATATATATATATATATATATATATATATATTATATTATATATATATATATATATATATATATATATATTGAAGGAAGTCAAGAATGACTACCGATACTTTCCGATTTGTGATTTAAAAGTTACAGTTCGAGTTGAGAATATCACAACCATTAAGCTATGATTGCGGGAACATAATGCTATATAAACCGACTGATTTGTAACAAATCTTGCCGCCAATTGAAGCATTGATTAATACTTCTCTCACACACATCAATACACAGGTTATCAGCTTACTGGTGCGCACAGCTGCACACAAAAAATTTTCTGCAAGGCGGCAAAACAAAAACAGAGACAAAACAGCAAAGGGACAAGACACTGCCAAAGAGACTAGAAAGGGCCAAAGAGACGAAAAGCCAGAAAGAGAGAGCAAAGGAGAGTCCCGAAAAAGAGTTGCTAGCAAGGATCAACCGTGTGAAGTTCCAGGCCCTAGTTTTGAAGGAGTCTGTTTGAGTGCCGGCAAAGTGCTAAACCAAGATTGAAAACATTAATTGTCCTAAATTTGTAAAAAGTTACTTTCCTAAAAGGTAACTTATTGGTTGTGACGCGCCTGCATTTCAAGATACCGTTCGGACATTTTGTTTTGAAAAATCGCAACCTAATCGAACACCGTTCAATTTTTCAAAAAGCTCTGATTTGCTGAACAACGTTCAGATTTTGATTTTAAAACATTGTAATAAACCTGTAGAGCAGCGCAACAATCTACAAATATGGTTGAACTTGACTGAAAAATGATTTATTTTTGGAGAACTAATCATGCTAATAAGGGGCAATACATGGAGATACTGCCCTTGAGTCTGTGAAGCTATTGCAACCTGGGTTCCGCTAAGGATAACACCAAACCTGGAGGATCCATTTACAGTTGTATCATGTAAGGACGTGGCCTGGCGGTTTCTCAGTGACCAGTAATGACATAGACAAGAGGGTAGTGTGTGCATGTAGGGCCTTTTTGTTTGCAAACCTTATAATCCTAGTTCTCCAAAAAGTTGGTTTTTGTATGAGAGTAACGTGTGAAAAGTTTTGAATTGATAAATTGATTAGAGACTAATTGTTGCTTTGAATTGATAGACTGGTTAGACAAGAGATGAGTGATAAGAACGAACTTGTCCGATTCAGCGGGAAAGGGGAAGACTTTTCGTACTTTTCGGAGCAAATTAAAGCTCGCATTTTTGTCCTTAAGTTGTACAAGGTACTTGGTGGTAGTAGCAATTTTGACGATTATGTCCCTTCTACACGCCCTAACGCTTCACGAGCCAAAAAAGACGCAGCTATAGATAAAGGGAGAGAAATTTTTAACGAAAAACAAATGCAAATATGGTATGAGCTTGTTTCAGCGCTGGACAAGCAGTCATTTCTTTATCCTAGGCCATATAAATGAGTTGGGGCTCAAGCATGGGATGTGTTAACAAAAAGATTCCGTAGCTTTGAGAGACCTAGATTACAAAAGTTAGTCGGCGAACTCACTAGTCTTGTTAAAAGAGACGACGAAAGTCTAATAAAATATATAACAAGGGCAGAGGAACTACAATTTAACCTTAACCAAGTCAACGAGGGTTTGAGTGAAAAAATGTTCACACCAATTCTACTGAAAGGTCTGCCGAACGAATTTGATAATTTTGTCACACTTGTTAAGTATGGTAGTGAGAATAAATCACTTGATGAGTTGAAATGAGATCTGATCAACTTTGACATTGAGCGAAGAATAGAGAGTGATAGGAAAAACGCAAGTGAAAATGTTTTCCTAACAAAGCAGAAGAGGTGCCACAACTGTAACAAGTTTGGACATATTGCAAAATTCTGTCGCTCAAATAATATCCGGAAGCCTCATAACCCACAGCCTAATAACAGCAAAGTAATTCAATGCTACAATTGCAGTAAGTTTGGCATATAGCTACAGAGTGTAGGAATAAAATGTTTGAGAGTCATGCCAGGCGAAGCGTTAGAAATGAGCAACAGAATTTAGCAAAAGATGAAGAATACTTCAGTTTGTTTTTATGCCCAGTTGATGATGAGGGAGTAGGACTATTGCTAGATTCGGGGGCAACAAGTCACATGATAAAGAACAGGGAAATATTTATCGATATCGATGATAGTTTCTCGGGCAAAGTAAAGAACGCAAAGAAAGCAGAGTCTGTGATTTGTGGCCGAGGTACAGTTGCATTTTTACTTAAGCATAGTAATCAGGTTAACAGCAAAAGTATCTTAGAGAACGCCTTGTTTATACCTGAAAACTCACACAGTCAAGTGTCAATTAGTAAACTTAGAGAAGCAGGAGCTCAAGTTTTGATAGGACCAGAACAAAGCATAATTGACAAAAGCGGTCTAAAGTACCCATTTAGGCAGGAGAAAAAATTTGTTCAATTGGGACTTTAATGAGATTGATAAAACTTGCAAGGAAAATTGCCTACTGTCCAGAAGCTTAAAAATGTGGCACAAAAGATTGGGTCATAACAATTTTACGGACCTTAGCAAACTAGTTGAACACGTTGAAGGAATGCGTATCAGCGACAGATTGGTAGATGTATGTGAGATTCGTGAGTTGAATAAGGCTAAGAAACAACCAATAGCAAAAGATTGCACAACAAGAGCACAAGCAGTGTTGAACATTGTGCACACAGACATCTTAGGGCCCATTACCCCCGAGGCCGTGGATGGCCACAAGTACGCGATAGGATTTGTTGATAGCTTCAGTAGATATTGTAGGGTTTACTTTATGAAGTCAGGGGACAAGACTCTGGAGAAATTTTAACAATTTTGTGCAGATGTAGGCCAACTCTTAATTTAGTATCAGACAGTGCAAAAGAGTACATATCTAACGACTTTAATAAGTTTGCCCGGCTAAGAGGAATCAGGCTTGAGAATTCTGCGGCATACACGCCACAAGAAAATGGTAAAATTGAAAAACTTTGGGACGTCATTGTTGGAACTGCTAGATGTTTAGGAGATCAGGCTTCTTTAGAGAAAAAGTATTGGACTTATTCGCTCAACATGGCGTTCTATTTGAAAAATCGTTGCTATCATTCGGCGATAAAGAAAACTCCTCATGAAGCCATGTATGGTGAGAAACCAAATCTTATTTTCATGAAAGAGTTCGATTTGTGTTGCTTACCCTTTTATAGAGAAACAGTTCAGTAAAAAAAATAGACAGAAAAGCGATGCAGGGAATTTTTTTAGTTCATGCACTCGATAGTAGATCTTTTTTGATAGGAATAGAAAACGATCTCGGTGAGCTTAAGGTTCAAAAAACAAGGAATGCAAGGTTCGGCGAGAACAACTATTACTTCGGAGTGAATGAACAGGCAAATCTAGAACATGAGGTAAACAAAGAGATGAGTGAAATAGTCTTTTTAAGTGAAATTGTTGATCAAAATTTGTTACCTAAAAACGCAAAAGAGGCGCTCAAGAATGGAAATTGGAGGAAAGCAATGCAGGACGAATGTAACTCAGTTTGGGATCTAGTTGAGGATAATGGAGCAAAAGTAGTGGGTAGTAGATGGCATTTTGGAGTTAAATATGGTCCCACGGGGAGATAAGTAGATTCAAAGCAAGGTTCGTGGCCAAAGGTTACAGTCAAATTTTAGGTAAGGATTTTCATTAGACATACTCACCAACAACAAGGTTGTCAACAATTCGTTTAATTGTAAGCTTGTCTCTTCAAAAAGGGTCGAAAATAAAACAAATGGATATAAAAACGGTATATCTTAATGCACCTATAGCTGAAGAAATTTACCTGAAACAACCAGAAGGTTTTGAGCAATTAGACAACAAAGGAAAACCTCTGATTTGTTTAATGAAGAAAAGTCTTTACGGTCTAAAGCAGTCATGAAGGAGTTGGTATCAGACATTTATGAATTTTTTGGTAGCTAAAGGTTTTGAATCTTCGGTTCATGATAATTGTTTTTTCATAAAAAAAAGTGAAAGACAACTACAAGACGCTGTTTGTTTGTGGGTAGATGATATAATAAGCTGTGAATTTCAGGATAACATCTCGTCTTGGTTCGAGAGTGAGCTGTCTAAGAATTTCAAAATAAGTGATTGTAGGGATCTTTGTTGGTTTCTTGGAATGAAATTTGTAAAAAAGGAAAATTCCATTGAAATCAACCAAGAACAGTATATTGCAAAGCTGTTAGAGAGATTTGGTCTAGAAAGTTGCAAATCAGCAGAGACACCACTTGCAGAAATAAAACTAACAAGAGAAGACTGCCCTCATGGGGGGAGTGAAGAGCAAGAGCGCGTGAAAAATTTGGATTTTAGAAATTTAGTGGGTTGCTTGAATTATTTAGCCTGCTCAAGTAGACTAGACATTGCTTTTGCAGCAAATTTCTTAAGTTGTTGAGAATCCAGGGGAAAAGCACTAGAAAGCCGGAAAAAGAGTTTTGAGATACCTCAAAGGTTCTATGTCAAAGAGTTTAATTTTTAGGAGGGGAGACAAGTTAACCTTAGAGTGTTTCTCCGATGCCGGTTGGGCGGGAAATTTAGACCATAGGAAAAGCACTTCAGGATATTGTTTCAAACTTAGTAGTACCTCAGCCGTTGTCAGCTGGTCAACAAAGGTTCAAAGATGTGTTGCTACGTCAACGGCAGACGCTTAAATGAATTCCTTAGTAGAGGCAACAAAAGAGGCCATTCACTTGAGAGATCTGCTTCAGTACCTAAGCGTTGAGTACAAAAATCTATTGAGATTTTTGTTGACAACCAGGCATGCATAGCGCTCAGCGAGCAGTCAACTCACTATGGAAGAACAAAACACTTTGCACGTAAACTTCATTTCATAAGGTTGCTTGTACAAAGGGGAGAGCTAGAACTGAAATACTTGCAAACTGACCTCGTGATTGCAGATGTCCTCACCAAGGGGTTAGGGAAAACAAAACACGCTAGGTTTTGCGCGGCTCTCTTAGGTGACACCCAACCCGAAAGGAGGGGTGAAAGAAGTCAAGAATGACTTCTGATACTTTCCGATTTTTGATTTAAAAGTTACAGTTCGAGTTGAGAATGTCACAACCATTAAGCTATGATTGCGGGAACATAATGCTATGTAAACCGACTGATTTGTAACAAATATTGACGCCAATTGAAGCATTGATTAATACTTCTCTCACACACATCAATACACAGGTTATCAGCTTACTGGTGCGCACAGCTGCACACAAAAGATTTTCTGCAAGGCGGCCAAACAAAAACAGAGACAAAACAGCAAAGGGACAAGACACTGCCAAAAAGACTAGAAAGGGCCAAAGAGACGAAAAGCCAGAAACAGAGAGCAAAGGAGAGTCCCGAAAAAGAGTTGCTAGCAAGGATCAACCGTGTGAAGTTCCAGGCCCTAGTTTTGAAGGAGTCTGTTTGAGTTCCAGCAAAGTGCCAAACCATGATTGAAAACTTTAATTGTTCCAAATTTGTAAAAAGTATATATAATTGACTGAAGAAGATAATAAGCGGAAGGGAAAGTTCGTTCAATGAAATTTATTAACAATTAATTGGATCGAAATCGGGAAGTAAAATTATAAGTCCAAAAAGGAAATAATTATAGCGGCTAAAAAGATAAAAAAAACACTGCACTACTGACTTTTTTTTAGGTCTCTTAGTACCAAAAATATAGTCAAATACGTGGGAACAATCAAATGGAGTTAAACATTTCCTGTCAACATGTAAAGCGAAACACGCTTTAAAAAAATTTGTTTTTTTTTTTATGAAAGTACAGCCCTCAAATTTTTATGAAACGCCTCAAGTGGTTTGTTTTTGAAAAAGTATTCAAAACAGACAAATCCGTAGCTTTTAGTAGTAGGCTCGAAACAAACGCACAAATTTTTTGTATTTGCTGAGCGATGTTCTAGCTATTGCGGCAATGCATGCGGTAATCATACCTTTGTCGCGGATTTTTCTCAAAATAACAGGGGAAAAAATTTGGAAAAAGTGTGAAAATAGGATTCTGCCGATTGTTTATTGCAAAGTATGGCCATGACGATAGTAATTAAACTCGTTAAGAACAGATCTTAAAAGAGGGCAGTTAAATTCCTAGAAGAGCATAAGTAGGTTTCACGAAGAATCAAACTTCATAAAATCTTCCAATTGGTTTAAAGTATGTAAAATTCCAGGGTGCCGCAAGTATAACGGCGCTCTGTGCAAAAATCACAATGTTTTCAATGTTGGATCATTGGATCATTTCACAATGCTGGATCATTTCACAATGCTTTCCAAGACAAAATGAAAACTACAGACCTGTTATCAATAACCTGGAAAAATTATGGCGTGAAGAGCATCAACTAGAGACGCCACCAAAACCAACCTTGCGAGCACTGACGAAAAAGCAACTGAGTAACAAAATTCAGATCCCTTTTGTTTCGGCACCCAATGTCTTTTATAACTGCAATTACAAATTGTGTGTTATTGGTATATAAAGCAGATTTTCTAAGTAAAATGTTATGTCAGGAGGGGACTAAATAGATCTAAAATTCTTTTAATGTTCGATGAGGAGCTGTATTCTAAAACAACTGAAATGACTGCTACCATATGAAAACATACAGCGAAAACGAATTTAATTTATCTCAGTTAACTTGATTTGGTTATTTTTAAAGTGTGATGTGATTAATATAAACTATTTACACAACTCTTCTGTTGAAGGTCTTGCGGTGCCAACGAGTTATCCGAAAGGACATGACAAGAACAAATAGATGATACTTAATGTCCCCTGCAATCAGACAGTAAACAAAAATTGCTCTCAATGAAATCCTCAAAGGGCTATGGTGACTTATTCCTGGCTGAGATTTTTTTAAACGTCTCATCAATGTTTTCATCAAGTGAGATATTATCAGTTCGTGCAGCATAAAAATTCTGCCCCCGTAAAATTTTGTTGTTTAAGATCTGATAAATTTCTTATCAACTTGTGTAAGATAAACTTTTAGTTTTCGAAAATTTTAGTGTTTAAAGTCTTGATCAATACTTCTCCAGTGTAATACACGTCTTGAATTAACAAATCAGTGCTAATTACGTCTCAATTTATGTTTTAAGGCTTGTGAAGACTTGCAAGTCTAATCAAGCCTTGACCACAGCTTTTGAAGATCTTTAGTCAAGTCTTGACCAAGAGTTGACAATTCTTGATTACCTGGCAGTTAAAAAGCAGAAGAGAGTTTTGAGGAGACATTTTTTATAACTAAGGCATATCAAAGTTAGCAAAAACTGATTAGATTTGTAGGAGAAATTTGTTAATCAGACAAAGCTATTTCCGTTATCAGCATAAAATATCCGATATATTTACTCGAAAAATTTTTTTTTTTTCAATGGACAGAAAGGAGGGGCCATGACTGCTACATTTGGGTAATATCGGAAATTTTTCCTTCTGTTTCAAGTGAATTACATGGAAACTATTGTGTTCTCTTGTACTTCATTTTTCCCATTGGAAAGTTTTGAAGGCAAGTCGTTGTAAATTGTGGCCTCTTTTGCGTTGCAAAACGACAGAAAAACAGCCTTAAAAGCTTTGCTCAAGACTTGACTCAACACTTGCCAAGACTTAAGAGTTGATTAAAGACGTCACAAGTCTAAGAAGTGACATAATTGCAGTTCTAATGCAGTACTGATTCTAAAATTGCAATTTCAAAGAAGCAGTAATGGTTACTGCTTGACATTCTGTCCGGGTGATAACCGAACGAAAAATTATTAAATTCCAAACTCTGAGCTCTGGAAAAATCCTTAAACTTATTTACTTTGTCATATCTGATAAGACAATTATGTGCGTTAGAAAACGAAAGAAAAACAGCCTTAAAAGCTTTGCTCAAGACTTGACTCAAGACTTGCCAAGACTTAAGAGTTGAATAAAGACGTCACAAGTCTAGGAAGTGACTTAATTGGAGTTCTAATGCAGTACTGATTCTAAAATTGCAATTTCAAAGAAGCAGTAATGGTTACTGCTTGACATTCTGTCCGGGTGATAACCGAACAAAAAATTATTAAATTCCAACCTCTGAGCCCTAGAAAACTCCTTCAACTTAATTTTTTTGTCATATCCGATAAGACAATTATGTGCGTTACAAAACGAAAGAAAAACAGTCTTAAAAGCTTTGCTCAAGACTTGCCAAGACTTAAGAGTTGATTAAAGACGTCACAAGTCTAAGAAGTGACATAATTGGAGTTCTATTGCAGTACTGATTCTAATATTGCAATTTCAACGAATCAGTAATGGTTACCGCTTGACATTCTGTCCCGGTGATAACCAAACAAAAAAATATTAAATTCCGACCTCTGAGCTCTAGAACACTCCTTACACCTATTTGTTTTGTCATATCCAATAAGACCATTATATGCGCAAAACGGTCAATACAGTACTTATAAGGTAGACGTGTTAATTATTGTTCACAAACTAACCTTTTTTTTGCTGTAAGAAAATTAACTTGTGAAATAACATAACACTGGAACTCGACCGGGTTACATGGGGGGTTGTATGATAACAGAATTTTAAAAACACCGATTTAAGACATGATAAGACAGTCCTCGACAGGTTTTTAGTAATAAAAGAGTTTGTCTGGACTTTGCATTATGTTCTCATACAGAGACAAAACAGCAAAGGGAAAAGACACTGCCAAAGAGACTAGAAAGGGCCAAAGAGACGAAAAGCCAGAAAGAGAGAGCAAAGGAGAGTCCCGAAAAAGAGTTGCTAGCAAGGATCAACCGTGTAAAGTTCCAGGCCCTAGTTTTGAAGGAGTCTGTTTGAGTGCCGGCAAAGTGCCAAACCAAGATTGAAAACATTAATTGTTCTAAATTTGTAAAAAGTTACTTTCCTAAAAGGTAACTTATTGGTTGTGACGCGCCTGCATTACAAGATACCGTTCGGACATTTTTTTTTGAAAAATCGCAACCTAATCGAACACCGTTCAAATTTTCAAAAAGCGCTGATTTGCTGAACAACGTTCAGATTTTGATTTTAAAACATTGTAATAAACCTGTAGAGCAGCGCAACAATCTACAAATATGGTTGAACTTGACTGAAAAATGATTTAATTTTGGAGAAATAATCATGCTAATAAGGGGCGATACATGTAGATACTGCCCTTGAGTCTGTGAAGTTATTGCAACCTGGGTTCCGCTAAGGATAACACCCGACCTGGAGGATCCTTTTACAGTTGAACTATGTAAGGACGTGGCCTGGCGGTTTCTCAGTGACCAGTAATGACATAGATAAGAGGGTAGTGTGTGCATGTAGGACCTTTTTGTTTGCAAACCTCATAATCCTAGTTCTCCAAAGAGTTGGTTTTTGTATGAGAGTAACGTGTAAAAGGTTTAGAATTGATAAATTGATTAGAGACTAATTTTTACTTTTAATTGATAGACTGGATAGACAAGAGATGAGTGATAAGAACGAACGTGTCCGATTCAGCGGGAAAGGGGAAGACTTTTCGTACTTTTCGGAGCAATTTAAAGCTCGCATTTTTGTCCTTAAGTTGTACAAGGTACTTGGTGGTAGTAGCACTTTTGACGATTATGTCCCTTCTACACGCCCTAACGCTTCACGAGCCGAAAAAGACGCAGCTATAGGTAAAGGGAGAGAAATTTTTAACGAAAAACAAATGCAAATATGGTATGAGCTTGTTTCAGCGCTGGACAAGCAGTCAGTTCTTTATCCTAGGCCATATAAAGGAGATGGGGCTCAAGCATGGGATGTGTTAACTAAGAGATTCCGTAGCTTTGAGAGACCCAGATTACAAAAGTTAGTCAGCGAACTCACTAGTCTTGTTAAAAGAGACGACGAAAGTCTAATAAAGTATATAACAAGGGCAGAGAAACTACAGTTTAATTTTAACCAAGTCAACGAGGGTTTGAGTGGAAAAATGTTCACATCAATTCTACTGAAAGGTCTGCCGAACGAATTTGATAATTTTGTCACATTTGTTAAGTACGGTAGTGAGAATAAATCACCTGATGAGTTGAAATGAGATCTGATCAACTTTGACACTGAGCGAAGAATAGAGAGTGATAGGAAAAACGCAAGTGAAAGTGTCTTCCTAACAAAGCAGAAGAGGTGCCATAACTGTAACAAGTTTGGACATATTGCAAAATTCTGTCGCTCAAATAATAACCGGAAGCCTCATAACCCACCGCCTAATAACAGCAAAGTAATTCAATGCTACAATTGAAATAAGTTTGGCACATAGCTACAGAGTGGAGGAATAAAAAGTTTGAGAGTCATGCCAGGCGAAGCGTTAGAAATGAGCAACAGAATTTAGCAAAAGATGAAGAATACTTCAGTTTATTCTTATGCCCAGTTGATGATGAGGGAGTAGGACTATTGCTAGATTCGGGGGCAACAAGTCACATGATAAGAAACAGGGAAATGTTTATCGATATCGATAATAGTTTCTCGGGCAAAGTAAAGAACGCAAAGAAAGCAGAGTCTGTGATTTGTGGCCGAGGTACAGTTGCATTTTTAGTTAAGCATATTAATCAGGTTAACAGCAAAATTATCTTAGAGAACGCCTTGTTTATACCTGAAAACTCACACAGTCAAGAGTCAATTAGTAAACTTAGAGAAGCAGGAGCTCAAGTTTTGATAGGACCAGAACAAAGAACAATTGACAAAAGCGGTCTAGAGTACCCATTTAGGCAGGAGAAAAATTTGTTCATTTGGGACTTTATTGAGATTGATAAAACTTGCAAGGAAAATTGCCTACTGTCCAGTAGCTTAAAAATTTGGCACAAAAGATTGGGTCATAGCAAATTTACTGACCTTAGCAAACTAGTTGAACACGTTGAATGAATGCGTATCAGCGACAGAACGAAAGAAAAACAGCCTTAAAAGCTTTGCTCAAGACTTGACTCAAGACTTGCCAAGACTTAAGAGTTGATTAAGGACGGCACAAGTCTAAGAAGTGACATAATTGGAGTTCTAACGCAGTACTGATTCTAAAATTGCAATTTCAACGAATCAGTAATGGTTACCGCTCGACATTCTGTCCGGGTGATAACCGAACAAAAAATTATTAAATTCCAACCTCTGAGCCCTAGAAAACTCCTTAAACTTATTTTTTTGTCATAATGACATAGACAAGAGGGTAGTGTGTGCATGTAAGACCTTTTTGTTTGCAAACCTAATAATCCTAGTTCTCCAAAGAGTTGGTTTTTGTATGAGAGTAACGTGTGAAAAGTTTTGATTTGATAAATTGATTAGAGACTAATTTTTACTTTTAATTGATAGACTGGTTAGACAAGAGATGAGTGATAAGAACGAACGTGTCCGATTCAGCGGGAAAGGGGAAGACTTTTCGTACTTTTCGGAGCAATTTAAAGCTCGCATTTTTGTCCTTAAGTTGTACAAGGTACTTGGTGGTAGTAGCAATTTTGACGATTATGTCCCTTCTACACGCCCTAACGCTTCACGAGCCGAAAAAGATGCAGCTATAGGTAAAGGGAGAGAAATTTTTAACGAAAAACAAATGCAAATATGGTATGAGCTTGTTTCAGCGCTGGACAAGCAGTCAGTTCTTTATCCTAGGCCATATAAAGGAGATGAGGCTCAAGCATGGGATGTGTTAACTAAGAGATTCCGTAGCTTTGAGAGACCTAGATTACAAAAGTTAGTCAGCGAACTCACTAGTCTTGTTAAAAGAGACGACGAAAGTCTAATAAAGTATATAACAAGGGCAGAGGAACTACAGTTTAATTTTAACCAAGTCAATGAGGGTTTGAGTTAAAAAATAATCACATCAATTCTACTGAAAGGTCTGCCGAACGAATTTGATAATTTTGTCACACTTGTTAAGTACGGTAGTGAGAATAAATCACTTGATGAGTTGAAATGAGATCTGATCAACTTTGACACTGAGCGAAGAATAGAGAGTGATAGGAAAAACGCAAGTGAAAGTGTCTACCTAACAAAGCAGAAGAGGTGCCATAACTGTAACAAGTTCGGACATATTGCAAAATTCTGTCGCTCAAATAATAACCGGAAGCCTCATAACCCACAGCCTAATAACAGCAAAGTAATTCAATGCTACAATTGCAATAAGTTTGGCACATAGCTACAGAGTGTAGGAATAAAAAGTTTGAGAGTCATGCCAGGCGAAGCGTTAGAAATGAGCAACAGAATTTAGCAAAAGATGAAGAATACTTCAGTTTATTTTTATGCCCAGTTGATGATGAGGGAGTAGGACTATTGCTAGATTCGGGGGCAACAAGTCACATGATAAAAAACAGGGAAATGATTATCGATATCGATGATAGTTGCTCGGGCAAAGTAAAGAACGCAAAGAAAGCAGAGTCTGTGATTTGTGGCCGAGGTACAGTTGCATTTTTAGTTAAGCATATTAATCAGGTTAACAGCAAAATTATCTTAGAGAACGCCTTGTTTATACCTGAAAACTCACACAGTCAAGTGTCAATTAGTAAACTTAGAGAAGCAGGAGCTCAAGTTTTGATAGGACCAGAACAAAGAACAGTTGACAAAAGCGGTCTAGAGTACCCATTCAGGCAGGAGAAAAATTTGTTCATTTGGGACTTTAATGAGATTGATAAAACTTGCAAGGAAAATTGCCTACTGTCCAGTAGCTTAAAAATTTGGCACTAAAGATTGGGTCATAACAAATTTACTGACCTTAGCAAACTAGTTGAACACGTTGAAGGAATGCGTATCAGCGACAGAACGAAAGAAAAACAGCCTTAAAATCTTTGCTCAAGACTTGACTCAAGACTTAACAAGACTTAAGAGTTGATTAAAGACGTCACAAGTCTAAGAAGTGACATAATTGGAGTTCTAATGCAGTACTGATTCTAAAATTGCAATTTCAACGAAGCAGTAATGGTTATTGCTTGACATTCTGTCCGGGTGATAGCCGAACAAAACATTATTAAATTCCAACCTCTGAGCCCTAGAAAACTCCTTAAACTTATTTTTTTGTCATATCCGATAAAACAATTATGTGCGTTACAAAACGAAAGAAAAAACAGCCTTAAAAGCTTTGCTCAAGACTTGCCAAGACTTAAGAGTTGATTAAGGACGTCACAAGTCTAAGAAGTGACATAATTGGAGTTCTAATGCAGTACTGATTCTAAAATTGCAATTTCAACGAACCAGTAATGGTTACCGCTTGACATTCTGTCCCGGTGATAACCAAATAAAAAAATATTAACGTCCAACCTCTGAGCTCTAGAACACTCCTTACACTTATTTGTTTTGTCATATCAAATAAGACCATTATATGCGCAAAACGGTCAATACAGTACTTATAAGGTAGACATCTTAATTATTGTTCACAAATTAACCTTTTTTTGCTGTAAGAAAATTAACTTGTGAAATCACATAACACTGGAACTCGACCGGGTTACATGGGGGTTTGTATGACAACAGAATTATAAAAACACCGATTTAAGACATGATAAGACAGTCCTCGACAGGTTTTTAGTAATAAAAGAGTTTGTCTGGACTTTGCATTATGTTCTCATACAGAGACAAAACATCAAAGGGAAAAGACACTGCCAAAGAGACTAGAAAGGGCCAAAGAGACGAAAAGCCAGAAAGAGAGAGCAAAGGAGAGTCCCGAAAAAGAGTTGCTAGCAAGGATCAACCGTGTAAAGTTCCAGGCCCTAGTTTTGAAGGAGTCTGTTTGAGTGCCGGCAAAGTGCCAAACCAAGATTGAAAACATTAATTGTTCTAAATTTGTAAAAAGTTACTTTCCTAAAAGGTAACTTATTGGTTGTGACGCGCCTGCATTACAAGATACCGTTCGGACATTTTTTTTTTGAAAAATCGCAACCTAATCGAACACCGTTCAAATTTTCAAAAAGCGCTGATTTGCTGAACAACGTTCAGATTTTGATTTTAAAACATTGTAATAAACCTGTAGAGCAGCGCAACACTCTACAAATATGGTTGAACTTGACTGAAAAATGATTTAATTTTGGAGAAATAATCATGCTAATAAGGGGCGATACATGTAGATACTGCCCTTGAGTCTGTGAAGTTATTGCAACCTGGGTTCCGCTAAGGATAACACCCGACCTGGAGGATCCTTTTACAGTTGAACCATGTAATGACGTGGCCTGGCGTTTTCTCAGTGACCAGTAATGACATAGACAAGAGGGTAGTGTGTGCATGTAAGACCTTTTTGTTTGCAAACCTCATAATCCTAGTTCTCCAAAGAGTTGGTTTTTGTATGAGAGTAACGTGTGAAAAGTTTTGAATTGATAAATTGATTAAAGACTAATTTTTACTTTTAATTGATAGACTGGTTAGACAAGAGATGAGTGATAAGAACGAACGTGTCCGATTCAGCGGGAAAGGGGAAGACTTTTCGTACTTTTCGGAGCAATTTAAAGCTCGCATTTTTGTCCTTAAGTTGTACAAGGTACTTGGTGGTAGTAGCACTTTTGACGATTATGTCCCTTCTACACGCCCTGACGCTTCACGAGCCAAAAAAGACGCAGCTATAGGTAAAGGGAGAGAAATTTTTAACGAAAAACAAATGCAAATATGGTATTAGCTTGTTTCAGCGCTGGACAAGCAGTCAGTTCTTTATCCTAGGCCATATAAATGAGATGGGGCTCAAGCATGGGATGTGTTAACTAAGAGATTCCGTAGCTTTGAGAGAATAGATTACAAAAGTTAGTCAGCGAACTCACTAGTCTTGTTAAAAGAAACGACGACAGTCTAATAAAGTATATAACAAGGGCAGAGGAACTACAGTTTAATTTTAACCATGTCAACGAGGGTTTGAGTGGAAAAATGTTCACATCAATTCTACTGAAAGGTCTGCCGAACGAATTTGATAATTTTGTCACATTTGTTAAGTACGGTAGTGAGAATAAATCACTTGATGAGTTGAAATGAGATCTGATCAACTTTGACACTGAGCGAAGAATAGAGAGTGATAGGAAAAACGCAAGTGAAAGTGTCTTCCTAACAAAGCAGAAGAGGTGCCATAACTGTAACAAGTTTGGACATATTGCAAAATTCTGTCGCTCAAATAATAACCGGAAGCCTCATAACCCACCGCCTAATAACAGCAAAGTAATTCAATGCTACAATTGAAATAAGTTTGGCACATAGCTACAGAGTGTAGGAATAAAAAGTTTGAGAGTCATGCCAGGCGAAGCGTTAGAAATGAGCAACAGAAATTAGCAAAAGATGAAGAATACTTCAGTTTATTTTTATGCCCAGTTGATGATGAGGGACTAGGACTATTGCTAGATTCGGGGGCAACAAGTCACATGATAAAGAACAGGGAAATGTTTATCGATATCGATGATAGTTTCTCGGGCAAAGTAAAGAACGCAAAGAAAGCAGAGTCTGTGATTTGTGGCCGAGGTACAGTTGCATTTTTAGTTAAGCATAGTAATCAGGTTAACAGCAAAATTATCTTAGAGAACGCCTTGTTTATACCTGAAAACTCACACAGTCAAGTGTCAATTAGTAAACTTAGAGAAGCGGGAGCTCAAGTTTTGATAGGACCAGAACAAGGAACAATTGACAAAAGCGGTCTAGAGTACCCATTTAGGCAGGAGAAACATTTGTTCATTTGGGACTTTAATGAGATTGATAAAACTTGCCAGGAAAATTGCCTACTGTCCAGTAGCTTAAAAATGTGGCACAAAAGAATGGGTCATAACAAGTTTACGGACCTTAGCGAACTAGTTGAACACGTTGAAGGAATGCCTATCAGCGACAGTTCGGTAGATGTATGTGAGATTTGTGAGTTGAATAAGGCTAAGAAACAACCAATAGCAAAAGATTGCACAACAAGAGCACAAGCAGTGTTGAACATTGTGCACACAGACATCTTAGGGCCCATTACCCGCGAGGCTGTAGATGGCCACAAGTACGCGATAGGATTTGTTGATAGCTTCAGTAGATATTGTAGGGTTTACTTTATGAAGTCAGGGGACAAGACTCTAGAGAAATTTTAACAATTTTGTGCAGATGTAGGCCAACCCTTAATTTAGTATCAGACGGTGCAAAAGAGTACATATCTAACGACTTTAATAAGTTTGCCCGGCTAAAAGGAATCAGGCTTGAGAATTCTGCGGCATACACGCCACAAGTAAATGGTAAAATTGAAAAACTTTGGGACGTCACTGTTGGAACTGCTAGATGTTTAGGAGATCAGGCTTCTTTAGAGAAAAAGTATTGGACTTATTCGCTCAACATGGCGTTCTATTTGAAAAATTTTTGCTATCATTCGGCGATAAAGAAAACTCCTCATGAAGCCATGTATGGTGAGAAACCAAATCTTATTTTCATGAAAGAGTTCGGTTGTGTTGCTTACCCTTTCATAGAGAAACAGTTCAGAAACAAAATAGACAGAAAAGCGATGCGGGGAATTTTTTTAGGTCATGCACTCGATAGTAAATCTTTTTTGATAGGAATAGAAAATGATCGCGGTGAGCTTAAGGTTCAAGAAACAAGGAATTCAAGGTTCGGCGAGAACAACTATTACTTCGAAGTGAATGAACAGGCAAATCTAGAACATGAGGTAAACAAAGAGATGAGTGAAATATTTTTTTTAAGTGAAATTGTTGATCAAAATTTGTTACCTAAAAACGCAGAAGAGGCGCTCAAGAATGAAAACTGGAGGAAGGCAATGCAGGACGAATATAACTCACTGAGCGAAAATAAAGTTTGGGATCTAGTTGAGGATAATGGAGCAAAAGTAGTGGGTAGTAGATGGCATTTTGGAGTTAAATATGGTCCCACGGGGGAGATAAGTAGATTCAAAGCAAGGTTCGTGGCCGGAGGTTACAGTCAAATTTTAGGTAAGGATTTTTATTAGATATACTCAACAACAACTAGGTGGTCAACAATTTGTTTAATTGTATGCTTGTCTCTTCAAAAAGGGTCGAAAATAAAACAAATGGATATAAAAACGGCATATCTTAATGCACCTATAGCTGAAGAAATTTACATGAAACAACCAGAAGGTTTTGAGCAATTAGACAACAAAGGAAAACCTCTGATTTGTTTCATGAAGAAAAGTCTTTACGGTCTTAAGCAGTCATGAAGGAATTGGTATCAGACATTTAGGAATTTTTTGGTAGCTAAAGGTTTTGAATCTTCGGTTCATGATAATTGTTTACTCATAAAGAAAAGTGAAAGACAACTTCAAGGAGCTGTTTGTTTGTGGGTAGATGATATAATAAGCTGTGAATTTCAGGATAACTTCTCGTCTTGGTTCGAGAGTGAGCTGTCTAAGAATTTCAAAATAAGTGATTGTAGGGATCTTTGTTGGTTTCTTGGAATGAAATTTGTAAAAAAGGAAAATTCCATTGAAATCAACTAAGAACAGTATATTGAAAAGCTGTTAGAGAGATTTGGACTATAAAGTTGCAAATCAGTAGAGACACCAATTGCAGAAATAAAACTAACAAGAGAAGACTGCCCTCATGAGGGGAGTGAAGAGCAAGAGCGCTTGAAAAATTTAGATTTTAGGAATTTAGTGGGTTGCTTGAATTACTTAGCCTGCTCAAGTAGACCAGACATTGCTTTTGCAGCAAATTTCTTAAGTTGTTGAGAATCCAGGGGAAAAGCACTAGAAAGCCAGAAAAAGAGTTTTGAGATACCTCAAAAGTTCTAAGTCAAAGAGTTTAATTTTTAGGAGGGGACACAAGTTAACCTTAGAGTGTTTCTCCGATGCCGATTGGGCGGGAAATTTAGACCATAGGAAAAGCACTTCAGGATATTGTTTCAAACTTAGTAGTACCTCAGCCGTTGTCAGCTGGTCAACAAAGGTTCAAAGATGTGTTGCTACGTCAACGGCAGACGCTTAAATGAATTCCTTAGTAGAGGCAACAAAAGAGGCCATTCACTTGAGAGATCTGCTTCAGTACTTAAGCGTTGAGTACAAAAATCTATTGAGATTTTTGTTGACAACCGGGCATGCATAGCGCTCAGCAAGCAGTCAACTCACTATGGAAGAACAAAACACTTTGCACGTAAACTTCATTTCATAAGGTTGCTTGTACAAAGGGGAGAGCTAGAATTGAAATACTTGCAAACTGACCTCGTGATTGCAGATGTCCTCACCAAGGGGTTAGGGAAAAGAAAACACGCTAGGTTTTGCGCGGCTCTCTTAGGTGACACCCAACCCGAAAGGAGGGGTGAAAGAAGTCAAGAATGACTTCCGATACTTTCCGAATTTTGATTTAAAAGTTACAGTTCGAGTTGAGAATGTCACAACCATTAAGCTATGATTGCGGGAACATAATGATATATAAACCGACTGATTTGTAACAAATCTTGCCGCCAATTGAAACATTGATTAATACTTCTCTTTCACACATCAATACACAGCTTATCATATATATATGTATATATATATATATATATATTTATATATATATATATTATATATATATATATATATATATATATATATATATATATATATATATATATATATATATATGTATATATATATATATATACCCGGGTT